>NC_140775.1:109913462-110438685 GCF_044657685.1 Stegodyphus dumicola | reverse complement strand
AGTGAGCAAAATTATGTCATAAATAATGTAAATTTAGCATCTGGGATTTTTTTTGACATACGGTTTTCAAGCCAAAGGCCGGGATACATATCTCCAATACTTACCAGTCGACTTAGTATAAGCACACTTATTATTCTGGAGAGCTTTATTATATGAAATAGATTTTACATCGTATGGTACAGGGCATTCTTTGGATAACCCAACATTACACATTGGGCACCTCATATTTGTTCTTTTCTCTGTGTTCATTTGTGTACAACAAGCACAGCGGCATCTTAATTTTCCAACTACTGGAAAATGATCCTCCCCAACATTCAAAATATTCTAGGTACTTTTTAACCCAGCAGTAATTTTTAATTGTTAGTGGGACATATATGTCCCATTGGTAATTAAAGTTGAATTAAGAACCAGGTTATAAGTCTCTAATTTACTATTTTGTTTTTTGAAGATTTAAAATATTGTACTAATATCAGGCACAAAAAGTAGAGTTTTATTAATACATAAGTTTTTAAACTACTAAGCTGTATAGTGCAATACATATACTATTACTGTATTCATTTGGTGTTCTTGGAATCTAAGCTAAAGATGGGAGGATCATCACCCTGCCTTATTCACCTGGGAAGATTAATAAGATGTTTATATTAATCGACAATGTTTATCTTACAAGCTGAAGTGTCAAAAAAGTGCTGCAATTTTAAATGTTTGGCTGAATCCTGATTTAAATAGCTGATAATTAAGCAGGTGATTTTTAATTGTTCGTTATTCACTTGGAAACCATTCTATTATACGATAAGGCATCTTCTCAGCTGTCAAAAACCACTTCACAGAGCCACTCTCTTTTGCAAATAAGTATGTGTACTTAGTCATCCTGTGTGTTCTCCAGATTTATCTCATTATGATTATTTTTGCTTAACTCCTTTCAAAAAAAAGTTTCTTTTTTAACATGAAAGAGGTAAAAGGATTGTGATATTCTATTCTAAGAATCGTACTCAAAACAGACACCTACAAGCCTTTACTTTAATTACTTGTCATATTTGTATTAAGTCAGGAAGTTGCATGAATATAAACCATGTAAGATTTCTATTTTTTAAAAATACTTTTGATTGCATAATTGCCATGCTTTGAATTTACACTAAAACTTCAGTTACTCGAATTTTTGACAAAATAGTTGCCAAAACTAAAAATTGAAATGTATGTCAGAGTTAATATTGAAGTATGTGTTTCAAAAATTGAACTAATCCAGTGTAGAATTTTCAGGTGCCCACCCCAGGAAGGGGAGCTGTTTTAGTTTTGGCTTATTGAAAATAAAATACATTTGGATTGATTCCTTGCTTTTGTCCATAAAATAGAAAATCGTATCCATGATATACAAATTTTATAGTGCATAGTTTCAAATTAAAATTTAACAAGATAATTTAAACTTTAAGAGTTTGACAGTGTGGTTTTTATCCTAGTTTTTAGTAAAAAACACATGAAACATAAATCCTTTTATAAAGCTTATTAAGTAGCTATTTTTCCCTCATACTATTACACATTATGTAAAAAAAATGTACTCTTTAATATGGAAATTATTGGTCTTAAAAATTATCAAAATAATATGATTTAGATTAGTCCGTAATCCGGATGTCCATTATCCGGAATGATCTATAATCCAGACCTCAAAGCGACAAACTTATGCATGCGCATATTGCGTTTACGCATGCGCGTTTGATGCGCGCATCCGCTACGCGTGTGCGTAAAGCCAGTAAAGCTTTACACATAGTGAAGAAAGTGACAGAGAGGTTATTGAAAACGAAAAAAATTTCGATTGACAAGTTAGTCGGTATTCTCGACACAGCAATTAGAGGATTTGAACGGTGGAACTTTGTAACTGAACAAGAAATTATGTCTGTTTATAGAAAAGAGAATTAAAGAGAAAGTATTAGCACAAAAAATGAAGCAACTTAAACAACTTACATTGAAAGAAATGTTTAATAAAGTAAACAATAATTACTATAAATAAGCTTATAAATATTAAGTTTTTTTTTTTTTTTTTTTTTTTTTTTTTTTTTTTTTTTTGATACCTTTTAGATCATAATTGCTCTTTATTTCATAAATTACAGTTTCATATTTTTAATTGTATAATTTCTGCATGCCATCTTACCAGATTTAAATTGATGATCTACAATCTGGAAAAACCTCTAATCCGGAATCACCAAAGTCCCGATGAGTCTGGATTACGGACTTTGTACTATATAAGGATCCAGTCACTTGGGAGGGGTAGAATAAATGCTGCTTTTTGCAAACCAGAAAAGTTTGGGAGTTTCTTTGTCATTTTTTAAAATGCTTTAACTCAAATATTTATCCTTTTGGCTTTGCTTTAAAGTTTATTTACAGCTAAAATGTCTAGAAAATGAAAAGCAGTTTCATTGAATATGCAGTTGAAATTTTAGAAGAATTTGTCAAGAATTTAAAAAAAAAAAAAATAAATAAATAAATAAATAAATTATGGAAATGTAACTGCCAAAGCAAAGACATAACGAATTGATATTAAAGGCATTTTGAAGAATTCTCTCAGAAAATTCAAAGCAATAACACTAGGAGTAGTCTCTGTACTGGGGAAAAGAAAATATGTTCTGGAAGATGCATAAAATATCCAAAAAATTCAACATAGTGAAAAAGTAATGAAAGTAGAAAACTTTTGTATCCAAATGAAGTTCTCTATATGTATAGAAGTAGTGTAATTTATAATTACTATTATTATTGTTCTAAAAGAAGGCAAAGTTGAAAATTTCAAGTTTTTATAAATGATAGATTCTTTTATCAATATTTTAAAATATTGGGCACATTATTACTAAAACTATCAAAACCTTTTGATAAATTATGTTAGATTAGGAATAAACTTTATTTAGAAGATCATTTTTTCTTTAATCCAATGATACAAAGGATGAAATTCAGGATTAATTTGATTTAAATGAAGATTATCAGTGTTTGTGTAAAAAAAAACCCTTAAATATCAAAATTAATAAATAAAATTTTAAAAACAAATTACTTTAGGATCACCATGCATCACAATTGGATGAAATGTAATGTGACAAATTTTATTTTATGTAATGGGGTTATTTATAAAATTAATAAAAAAGTTATTCTTCCAATTTTTAAAAGCAAGTTATATTTAAAAAAATTTTCTTCTGGTGTCACTTAAAGAAATGTTAATAGCCTGTCTGTTCAAGATACATATATATGTAAGAAAAGATGTGGCCATAAAAATTCTGTTTTTAGTTCAAAGGGGCTTTGTCCTTGAAGGACTGCTGCTTTCGTTTTGCGATTTTGCTTTGAATCACTATAAATGTCCATTTAACGTTTCAAACTGTTGCCACCAAATGTTAGAGTTCTGCATTATATTTGAAGAAATTAAATTATGAAAAATCTGCATACATATATGTATATTTCTCGCATTGTGATAAAACGACGGTACATAGAGCCATTGAGTTTTGAATAACGAAATCCTACTGCGCATATGGGCATGTGGAAGCTTAAATTTGAAATTTAGTATTTGTTTTATTATCAATTTCATATTTTGTAAAACTTTAACGAATTTTTGATTAACAAACTCAAGGATTTCAAAGTGAGCCATGGCAACGTTGTTCAGAAAAAACATTTTTATCTCCAGCGCGCAAGACTCTGTATCCGAAATTCTAAAGATATGCTCAATTTAAAACTAGTATTTTGCGATATTGCTCTTGAACTGAATTTTATGGTTTAAGTGCGAAGAACGTGATATTTAATAAATAAAGTTAACAGACAAAATGTTAAAAAAATGGCCCTTTGGATGTATTTTAAAATCTGAAACCTTTCAGATTTTTTTTATTTAAATTTATTAGAAAAATAATTGTTAGCATTTTGAATTGTTTTTATAATTTTCAGGGTAAAAACTGTTCTCGCTGTTTTTACAATGAGCATTGTTCTGGCTGTGAAATAGCTCGTGTTGGGGAAATTAGACTGCATCCTGGTGATAGCATAGCTGTCAGATATGTAGACCTTCCTCCTGAAGTCTTAGCATCAGCTTCATTTGTGGCAGAACATAAATCAATGCAGCAAGCTCGCCATAAAGCTGAACTAGATATTTATGATTGTTTAGAGTATTTTAGTGAAAGGTAAGTTTTGTTTTGTAGTATGTGGAAAATTACCACATAACTGCATTCTGAATTAGGTCTTTTTTCATATTTAAAAAATAGCCTTTATTTTTTTCTTTAGATGAATCATATATCCTTAAAAATAGAAATTATTGCATTTAACTAATGGCAAATATGTGTTAGATATTGTGTAGAGGCAATCTAGTGGGAAAAAAATGCATGACTGGTTTTTCAGATATTTATATTTTTTTAAATAATGCAAAAATTGTCATGTGACATTAATTTATGACAGAGTGTTATCATGCCAGAATTTTAGCTGGTATTTAATATTGCTATTTTAAAAGGCTTATTTTAAATGTAATATAAAAAAGCTTGAAAGCTCAAGCAACTGGAATATTTTAAAACTTTAGACCCCCTTTTTTCAAAATAAATAAATAAATGAATAAGTAAAGGCAAATGAGACACTTATAAAGCCAGCCTAAAGCATGTGAAGGGCTATGACTCTAAATAAATAAAATCTGTCTCCTAATAATGTGATTTAGTACCATTATTGGATAAGCATGACATCACAATACAATCATAATATCTTAATCTTGTCTTTTTATGCAAACCTGATTTATTTTTGATAATGCATTTTAGATTTTGTAAAGAAGGCTATAAATCAACTGCTCTTTATATATTTTCCCTCACATTTAAAAATGTTATTAAAATTTTAGACCTGCCCTAAATAGAAAGCATGCAGTAGAATATTTAAAAAATTACAGTATCCTGGCATCAAGAAAAGTGTGTGTTAATGGGCACTACATACAACTTTATTTAAAAACATATTAACAACTGCAATATAGCATGGAAAAGTATGACAAGTGATCTAAGTTTTTTTTTTTATATGCTGTTAGACTAAATAAAAAGCAAGTTCTTTCAAACATTTTTTACTGTTGAAGGTATTTCATATTAGATAAAATGTTTTACTTTCATATGTAAGCTGTATGAAAATACATTGGTTTTTATGTCTAAAATGCGCCACTTCCCCTCCAAATTATTATAATATTAAGTACAGACTTTTGATATTCAAGCTGATAATAAATAACTGATTTTATAATTTTAGAATGGAAATTTCTTCTTCCGTTCATTTCGCTTTTCTACTGTGAAACTGCATTTTTTATGCTCTCAGTTATCCAGAATTTCCATGTGTCTGGTATTTGGCATTTTCCAAAAATTTCCTTATAATCGAGGTTTTACTGTATGTTCTTGGTTTTTATAGTTTTTAACCTTTTTGAAATTTTTAATATTAAGCTATCAAGGTGTTAGATCAAGACTTGAAATTTTCAAATTGTAATTGTCGCTCCCACAGTCAAACTGCTGTCTTTTTATGGCATTATAGGAGAATAGTACTTATATTCTTTTTTGGTATTGTGAACTACAGATGCAGGTAGAAATGTGAGCAGGTTTCTAGAGTTTTACCATACAGGTATGTTCCTGCCACAGTTTTGAGAGAGATCACCTTGGCAGTGGGGGATCCGAGATTCTACACCTCCTTGAGGGGATTTTTCAGTGAGCATCATGGATCCTTACCACATTTAATTTCACTTTAAGGAGTAGTATGAAAATGCTGTTTTGCAAGGAAAAAATTCAGTGTCTTGTGTCTGAAGGAAAGATTCGCAATAAAAATGATAAGCTTTGGCTCTAGGTGTTTTTCCTAGAATAACATGTAATTGAATTTCATTACAGTAAATGCCAAATTATTAAAGGCACAGAGATAGAAATGTTGTTATGAAATGTCCAGGCGCGGTAAGACAGCTTTTCCGCAAAGCAGTTTTAGGGTTGCCACGTTTTGCGAGAAATCGCCCATTTGGCGACAAAATTGGCGATATGCCATGGACGGATAGAGAACCTTCTGGAACGAATTCTTACTGGTTTAGCCCAGAATGTTCTCAAACACCAGCCAAAAGCTATATAAACCCTGCTGGTATGTGGAGTCGAGTTAGTTATGAGTTAATGTCTCATCTACGAGGGTAAGTTGAAAAATAAGTTTCCCCTGTCGACTGTGGTCAGAGTTGTGTATGAAAGTCAAAAAATAGAATGAGACATTAAAGATATGACATACCTTTATTTTATTATTCTCGTACGAGTACGTTGAGACATTTGTCATATTGCTTGATAAGCTTCAAAAAGTCCTCCAAGAAAAATTCACGCTTTGCATATGGAAGAAGCATTGAACGGCTATGGGCGAAAGGTGACGCAGCAGGAAAATGCGCAAGTCACCGATACACCATTGGGTAGAGGTTGCTGCAAATCAAGCAGATGGCACTGTTGCAGTGCCTGCGCAAAGCGGAGACCAGCCTCTCATTTGAGCCCCGGTAGCTATGGAGAGAAGGTGCGTTTTGAATTCGTGGTCAAAGGAGGAAGTGAGAGCAGTTATCCGCTATGAATGGGCACGTGGAGTATCAGGAACAGAAATTCATAACCGCCTCGTGGAAGTCTATGGACCAGGTGTGATGTCGAAGCAAATGGTGCGGAGATGGTGTCGCACATTCAGGGATGGACGTCAGCAAGTGGAGGACGTAACGAAAGCTGGACGGACGCGCCCGGCCACTACAGATGCAAATGTCAGGAAGGTGGATGACATGATTAGAGCGAACCGACGTATCACCATCGATGAAGTAGCAGAAGAACTTGGAATCTCACATGAGCAAGCTCAAAACATCATCCACGACATTTTTCGATACAGAAAAGTGTCAGCACAATGGGTGCCCCGACAATTGACCTCGACACACAAGGAACAACGCATGGGGGTCAGCCTGGAACATCTTGTGCGTTACCATGAAGATGGCAATGACTTTCTGTTTTGGATTGTGACCGGGGATGAAACGGGGGTCCACCATTTCACCCCAGAATCGAAGGCCGCATCTATGGAGTGGAAACATCCGTCATCACCTGTCCGAAAGAAGTTCAAGACAACTCCCTCTGCAGGTAAAGTGCTCCTCACAGTTTTCTGGGATGCCCAAGGAGTTTTGTTGCTGGACTTTTTGGAGGTTGGAACCATCAATGCTACGCGCTATTGTGACACCCTGTCGAAATTGAAAGAGGTGATTCGGAAAAAGCGGCCTAGCCTTCTCACATCTGGCGTTCTGCTGTTGGATGACAATGCCAGACCACATTCGGCGACGGCAACGCAAAACCATATTGCAACTCTTGGTTGGGAGCGCCTATACCATCCGCCATACAGTCCTGATCTTGCACCAAGCGACTTTCATCTGTTTCCGGCTTTGAAGAAAAATCTCGGGGGAAGGCACTTTGGAAGCAATACTGAAGTGAAACAAGCCGTTCAATGCTTCTTCCATATGCAAAGCCTTGATTTTTTCCTGGAGGGCTTTTTGAAGCTTATCAAGCGATATGACAAATGTCTCAATGTACTTGGTACCTATGTGGAAAAATAAAGGTATGTCATATCTTTAATGTCTCATTCTATTTTTTGACTTTCATACACAACTCTGACCACAGTCGACAGGGGAAACTTATTTTATCGAGTATGTGCCTCGTCTAGCGAGCTGATAGTCAGTCATTGAGCGAGTGTTTCGAAGTCTAGCACCCATTTGGTAATCGAGTGCATCGATGAGTCTCTTAGTGTATCGTGGTTAGTGCATCGTCGAGAGAGTGTGTTAAGCTCCGGGAACGACTGAATTGAAGAGTCAGGAGCCGTGCTCTGCATGTCGACGAGTGCATCGCGAGTTGTAGCATGGAGAGTCTCGAGAGTACATGGAATTGCGAGAACGACCAAGCAGAGTCAGGAGCTGTATTCTGGTGCTTTGCAGTGAATCTGTTTCCACCGTGATAGCTTGATAACCTGAAAGGTGTGTCGCTGATCGTGTCAGCGTGTTTATAACAGTTCGACGACTGTGAACGAGATTTTGGAGTTGTCCTGATGAATACCGGCCAATAAAGTGTGTTTCGATACTTCATCAAGCATCGTCGTTATTCACTCCAAATCCATACAAACCCCATACAAATGTGAAGGAAGAAAATAAAGTAACAACTGGTGTCAGAAAAAAAAAAAAAATAACACAATACTTTATACTGACTCAGAAGCTCCAACACATATTCATTCTTTCAGGTCTCTTAGGCCATTTGATTTGGCAAAGAATTACAAAGGGTTGCACAGCCTAACAGAAGTACAAAAATATGTTTAAGGCCATTTGCAGAATTTAATATTTATTGTTAATCAAAATATAGGTATCAAGAAAATAATTGAAATGTCATATATAATATTGCTAATCAAAAAAATAATAAAAAATGACTGCCAGGTTGGCTTCAGAGATATAAATTATTCAGTAGGCATGAATTCAGCCATGAACTTTGATAAAAGTTTGTGTTTGAGATTAGTGCTAAGCTAAAAGGCGGCTACAGAGGCAACAAACTGTTGATGAAATAGATTTAAGCTAGTTAATGATTGTATTTCTTCAAAATGGAGGTGTTATATTTCATGTCAAACTGGAATTGACATTCGAGATCTTTCACATACCTCATAATGAAAAAGTACGTATTGTGCATGAGTAAAGTAAGGCACTACTTCCACTGTCTAATTCTTTTTACCTTTTTGAAAAGAAAAAAAAAATCTTTAAGAAAAAATGGCTGTTTTTCCAGAGGACCAGCTATTAGATCATTTCAAATATTGGACTGTGCAATGTATTATGACTTCGCCTTCAAAAGAATATTTCAAGTATAATGTGTTCAATCACTGTAGAACAGCATTTCTCAAACAATATTCCGAGAAAAATTATAAAACTGGGGTTAACTGATTTGAAAACTGATTCCAGCATAAAACAAAAATTTAAAAAACTGCCATTAAACCAGTTTTAGATACGTTTTTCAGAAGAACATCCGAAATTAATAAAATGAGCTGCTTCATATTTTACGTCCTTTTGCAACAGCATATTTGTATAAGGCAGATTTTTGATATTTCACTATGACAAAATCAAATAGAAAATAAATATATATATATATATACTGGTGGACAAAATTAAGAGGGGGAACACATTTTCCCAAATATCTCGAGAAAGACTGGATGGAAATAAATGAAATTAGTTGCCATTATAGTTTATTGTATGATTGGGCAGTGAAAATATGGCTAGTATGGTGGCCTCTGATAGACAGACAGCATGCACAACGAGTAGACATTGTGTTAGCAAGAGAGTTTAGTAGTTCTCTGTGGAAGTCGCACCCATTCCTCCACCAGAGTAGTTTTTAACCCCTGAATGGTTCTGGATGGGGGTTGTCTTATTCAAATAGTCCTTCGAAGAACGTCCCAAACATGTTCAATAGGTTAAGGTCCAGAGATTTTGCTGGCCAATCCATTTGATGAATATCTTTGCTTTCCAGATAGTCATCAACCATGTGCATCCTATGTGGTCATGTATTATCGTCCATAAAAATTAATTCAGTGCCAACAGCATTCCTGAAAAGTCGCACATAGGGCTGTAGGATCTCCTACCTATACCTCTGGGCATTAATGGAACTAGTGTCAAACATGTGAAGCAGTGTACGATCATTTTGCATAATCCCTACCCAGACCATCACTCCTCCACCACCATATTGGTTCCTTTCTATGATGTTCCTGGAATGGTATCGGGTCCCAGGTTCCCTCCATATCAATAATTGCCAAGAATCAAGTTGTAGACTGAATCTGATCTCATCTGAGAAGAGAGCATTAGCCCGTTGAAGATGTGTCCAGTGTTGGTGTTGTATGCACCATTGTAAATGTTCTCTTTTGTGGAAGAGAGTGACTGGGATGCAAATAGCAGGCTTTCTGGCAACTGCCTTCCTTGAAGCTGATGTCCCTTGTGGCAGTAGCGAGGTCATGAGACAGTTGTGTGGTTGTAGACATCCTCTGGTGCTTGGCTGAAAGCACCAAATACCGATCGTCATGGCTATCGAGCAACCTTGTCCTGGTCTTCTAGACACTGGCCTGCTGTTTTTAAACCGATTCCACAAATTATAGATGTCACTTCGTGCTACATCCAGTTCTCTTGCAACTTAAGCATGCTAGTGCCCTGCCTTGAGCTTACCCTACCCACGATTCACCGTATCATTCCTTCGTCTAAGCCATGATGTGTACTCATTTCACCTAAAAAACAGCAGAATACAAGATTATTCAAGGAAGACGATAAAAATCACTTCCGTGTTGCAGAGCAGAATAAGCTGAGCAGCTGGATGCGGACTTTTATACCTCCTGCTGGCGTAGCAACGCCCATAGGAGTAAGTAAACTCAGCTCAGTGACATTATATGGCAACCAGCTGTCTAGGTTTTGTGTAGTATTTTAGGAAAAATGTGGGGAAATGTTTTCCATCTCTTAATTTTGTCCACCTGTGTAGAATAGAATATGTATATGACAAATATGGAAACCAACTTGTGTTGCATCTAATAGATATGATTTAAAAATTGGAATAAATGTATATTTATCTAATATATCCATGTTAACATTTATTAAATCTGAAAATCCAAATTTGCTCTACTGTTTCTTAAAACTTTTAGAGCTTACAAAGTGTTCCATGTTTAGAAAAGTTTGAGAAACACTCCTGTAGAAGGTAAGTAAGGTCAAACAGCAAATAAATTAGCCAATAAATTTGTAGTTATGATTCAATAATTAATTTCTTTTTAATTGTGTTCAAAGATATTGTAATTTATCTTTATCTATATATGTTGAATTATTTTTTATATATTTTTGGTTAAGATCATAGATTTTACAGTTTAGTACTGTGCATACGAAATGCAGGAAATTACCTCTGTTATATGGATCTGTAAACATATGTATATTCTTTCATTGTTTAGAGAAAGTTTAGATGAGGATAGTCCATGGTTTTGTCCAGTATGCCGACGTAATCAACAAGCTACCAAGTCACTTTCTGTTTGGAAGTTTCCTGAAGTATTAATAATATGTCTGAAACGGTAAATTATATATATGTATATTTTAATGTATTTTTTATGATATTCATTAACTTTCTTTTAGTTTTATAAAAACAATTAATGAAAAAGGTATTTATTGCATTATTTCCCTTATGTAAAAAATATGGCAAATAAAAATATTTTTTCTAATTTTAATATATAAATTAATATATGTATGATGATCAAAAAACCTATTTTTTAGTTTTTAAAATTTAAATAAGGAATAAGCCCAAATTCATTGATGCCTGATGAATTTTTAAATGTGATCATATATGCCTAAAAAGGGATTTTTGTTGTTATTAATTTTTAAATGAAACACATTTTTTTTAATTCTTGGTATAATTTTATATAATTCATACAATAATTTTTAATTACTGTAGCTTTTTAAATATTTTAATTATTTTATGTGTTAAAAGATCAAAAATACATTGCATTTTTTAGAAATCATAATCACCTGAATGACCAGAAAATTTTTAAATCTGTGTTTTCTTCATTCTGACAAAAACCATGTTCCAAACATGTACTGCATAATGGACTTTCACATGGACCAGTACAGATGTGGTCATATCTGGACTGAAAATGACTATGAAATGAACCATCCTGCATTTTTTTAGATTTATCCCCATTATGATTACTTTCTATATCCAACTAAAATTGACTTTCAAAGTTCCCCTGCCCATTGTCATTAAGGATTACTTTGTTTTGTAGAACTGTACTAAAAAATGCTTTTAAAAGGCTTTTCTTTCATTATCGGATTGTGCCACTGCGTGCATATAAGCTTGAAGATTGGATTTCAAGTATAGTAATCCCGACTTATGTGAGTTGGTGATCTTAAAACTCGAATGTGCGTCGAATGCCTAATCTGAAAACAGCTGGCAGGGAAGAAATTTTTTAACAAAGGGAAAATTAAAATATTTTACATAAATTTTAAATTTCTCTTAATAAATTTCTATCAAAGCACTCATAAACAATCATAATAATATCCATAGAAAAAAATTTAATTTATTTTTTATCTGAAATCTGAAGGTTGGTACAATGGGTACTGCTTAATAAAAATCACTGTTTCATAAATTCAGGTGCTTATAAAAATCAAAACCTAAGGAAAGAATTAAAATGAATACAGTATCATTATAAAATCAATGCTACAGTGTATAAATATCAAATCGCTTTTAAAATTGTAAAGTCAGAACTGTAAATTTATGTTTCAAGTTTAGTGATTTTGTTCAAAGTTTATTCATTTTAACACATGGAGGGGCAACTGCTAGAATTTTCATATCTGGAATTGTCAAAACCTCCAAGTTGTGTTTTAAAGTCAGCGATATCATTCAAGGTCAAATCAGTTTAACACATGGAGCTGCAAATGCTAGAATTTCTAGACCAATCATGGTGGTCGTAGGTCACAAGAGGTTTGTTAGAGCTCTCTCAAACTGAAAAAAGAGGAAACATTTAAAAAAAAGAAACAAAAAAAAAAAAAAAAGAAAGAAAAAGAAAGAAAAAAATAAAAATAAAAAAAGAGAGAGAGATGTAAAAGAGAATCTGGAAAAAAAATTTGTCTTTTTTTGCTCACGCATTTCATTCAATTCATTGTCTGCATCATGCCTTTATTCTTTGGTCATGCCTTAAAATGTCCAAACACAAGCACTTAAGCCTAAAAAAAAATAAAGAAAAATTGTGAAGCAGTATGATGCTTTACTAAAATGCAGGCAATGTGAATTCAGAATTTCACAATCTGCATTATGTATGTTGTTGAAAAGAAGGAAGGCAATTTTGGATGAAATGATGCAAGTGCAGATGTCTCGCAGAAGCAAAAGGGAAAGTTTGCTGATATAGAAACTGGTCTCTTGAAGTGTTTTCGATATATCAGGAACATGAATGCCACGCTGTTACAAGAAACCCTGTATCAAAAGGCAAAAGAATTTATCAAAATGCTGCGAGAGGAGTTTGTTCCTTCCATTGGATGTCTCACAAGATAGAGAGACAGAAACAATATCATTTTCAGAAAATTACAGGGAGAGAAACATGATGCAGACCCTAATGAAGCTGATAATTGGATAGAAAAGAATTTAGCTGCACTTTCACAAGAAACGAACTGCATCGAATTTTTAATACGGATGAGACTGGTCTTTGTTAGAGCCCTACCCCACTCTTTAATGTTTAAGAATGAGTCAACTGACTGTAAAAAAAAAAAAAAAGAAAAAAGAAAAAAAAAAAAGAAACAATATGTTACTGTGTTATTAACATGTAATATGGACGGAACAGTTATAAAGACTCCATTAGTCATCAGTGCAAGCAAAAACACTCATTGCATTTGCCTGTGACTTATTACAACAATAAAAATGTTTGGATGACAAGTAATATTTTAATGATTTTCTTATGAAATGGGATAATGAACTTTAACAAGAAAAAATGGCACGCTAGATAGCACTGCCCATTCAACTAATCTCTTGTTGAAGAACATAAATTCAATTTTTCTTCTGCCATTCTTCACACATTAGATCAGGGTGTTATAAATGCATTTAAGAGTCAGTATGGGAAATAAGTGCTTCAAATTGTTATTAATGAAATTCATACAACTAACTTAGATTGTTCTTCTAAGTATATTGTTAAATCAATTTCTTAGGTGTCATGCATGTTATTTTAAATGCATGAAATAACTTCGCCAATGATTTCAAATTGTTTTAAAAAATGTCGGCTTCCATCCAAAGCAACTTTCTGAAAACTCTCAAGATGTATTAGGTGATGATAAACAAATGCATGATAAGACCCTACTCAAATATTTGGGAATAGATGAAAATATCGAGACTTGCTACCAAAAGAGTGATCCAGAGATCATCGAAGTTGTCTGAGAAAACAAAGGAATTAGTGATTTGTCACCCATGGAAAAAAAAAAAAATTTTTTTTTTCTTTTTTTTTTTATGTGTGTGTGTGTGGGGGGGGCTTACATATTAAACATCTTATCAGAAAAGACTATTAATCTCAGTAACAAGGCTGTATGCAAGGGGAGAGAGAGGTTCAGGTTCACACATTTAATTTATCAAACTTTATTGCAGCACCGCACATAAAACTCAAACACTTCATACAATTAAATAAGGTCAGAATGGACGTAATCATATTAAGCAGTACCTACTGTACCTGCAAGCAATTTTTTTTCCCCTTTACACTTGGTAATTCGAACATATTGAAAGCTAAATATTACAGTTTTAAGCTTACAAATAATTCTGAGGTTCCATTCAAGTCATTCTGCCATGTTTAATTAATCATTTAGTAACTTACCTTAATTTAAACCAAGCATAAACAAATTACTAAAACTGTTTCTGTTTTCAGAGAAAACTCCTTCATGACGACAACTTAGTCTGTGTTTCATTTATTAAATTTTTCTCTGACACAAAAATAAAAATACATATGTTTGTGTGTAAATAATGATAAACTTCTTTATTCCGTTCTACAGCTGGGCACTTTATGGTGTTTTGATTATGATAAAATTCGTGGCCTTTGAGAGAAATTATTTTCATCACACATCGTGGATGTTTATCGTTCAGTCAAGTTTTTTTCTTAATAATTTTCAACTTCCAAACAAAGCTATTATTCTGTGTGAAGAAATTTGTAATTGAGTGTACATATTTATTGACAAGGTCAAGGAAAGATTAATAAAATCTTCAGTTAAGATTTATATCACATTGTAAATTAATTAGCTCCATTTATAGATTTTCTAGTTCATTACTTTTAATGGTAATAAAAAGGTAAACCCGATCTTCAAATAATAAAAAATTTTGAAATGATTTAACTTCACATTTGCAATAAATACATAATTGAAATATAGTCATGGGCTGCATAAATATCCTTTGAGAACTGCCAATTTGAGACCACTGATTAAGTAATGCATTTCATAAACCTCTGTGTAACTTGAATTTTGCATTGCTTAAGTGATGGTATGAAAAATATGTAAAAAGAATATAAAAACAAACTGAATTAATACTTTTCAAATAAAAAAAATAATGTGGCTAGCATAAGACCTCCTGCCAATTTTTTGTCGTCCAGTGTATTTGTAAATAAAATCTTGCTTATAAACTATATAGCTGAGTGTTAATTATAAAAAAACACTCATTTTTTATTATTCTTTCTCCAACACAATGGACTAGGCTAACTATAAGTCCTCATGTACACATCCGTTCTCTTTGATTTGAAGATATCACATCTTCTGGTCATTGGATTTATAAATCAGTGACTGAACAATCGCAAAGTTTTTAAAAGGAGCATATCTTTACAATTCCTTGTAGACTGGTAAATGTTGCCGTACCTTTCTTTTTTGGTCTTTTCTCAGTTTATGATATCTATGTTCAGTTTTCTTAATAAGATAGCCAACTTGTTTATTCGTCATTTTAGCTTTATGTATTTAAGATAACTTTCTTCTTTACGTCACATAAAAATCAATGACAAAAGCGCAAAATCTTTAAAATCAGGATATCTTCAGAATTCCCAATAGATTGCTAGTTGTTGCCGTGCAATTTTTTTTAATAACATTGATAACATTTGGTGGTAGCATCATTTTATTTGAAAAGTAATTCAAACAAAACTGAACCAAATACAAAATTGAGAGTTGAAATATTAATTGCTTCATAGCAAGAGCTTATCTTCATTATAAGCTTATTCTCATTGCATATAATTCCAAGAATATGTTTAATGCTAAAAAATGCAATATTTTGTTTACATACGTATTTAAAGTATGAAATTTCAGAAGTGTTGTGCAATCTTACAACATATTTTTTATGAAAGTCTGTTTAGAGCTTCAAGTAAAATTCTTTTCCGGTGTATCAGTTTTAGACAAAATCAAATATGTTTATCCCTATGATATAAAAGTCTTAAATGCTAAAATTGAAAAGTTTTGGATTATATTTTAATATAATTTTCATTAAAAGCTGTTATGGGCTTCAAGTAAAATACCAGTTTATGTTGCCCATTAACCCTCTGAGCGGCACAGGATTTTAGATCCATCATGAAGATCGGTATTTAAACATTTATTAATTGAGTTTATGTAATTACTTATTTTAGGTTGTATTTTCATAAACTTACATTCCTTAAGATGACATTTACATTATTAAAGGCAGTAAGAAAGCAAAATATCTTAACTTTTAAGCTAATATATGCTGAGTAGCAAAACTTCTGATGATTGGATAAAGCCGGTCATAACACTCAGAGGCCTTCATGTAAAGTACTGTCCATTTTTACCCCAAATGTAATAAACTCTTTATATGAATAATGTACCTTTTTGTAAGCTTTAGATTAGATAGTAGTTCTTAACCATCTTTTGCCGCTTGTACTCCCCTTTTACAACTGTTTGATGATCATCCCCCCTCCTCTAACCAAATTCAAAAAATAATATGCATTTATTTAAATTTAGATTATTTTTAATGTGCTTTATAAATTAAACAAGAAAAAATAGGCAAAGTGTTGTTTAAATGTGAAATTTTGAATAAAAGTAGTTTTTTTAATTCATAGAATAAACAATTACCACTAAAAACTACTTAATGGGTAAATAAGAGGCTGATCTAATTCCTATCCCTGGTATAAGAGTTAGCATGGGCAAAAAAATTTTCACATACAGATGAGACATCATCATAAAAATGTATTGGGGGGACTATAATTCATGCTTATTTCTCTAAAACCTCATTGTCAGGTTTTTGGACTGATAACATTATCTCCCTTATTTATGTATATAGGTTGGCTGGAGGTAAAAAGTGTTGTGATAGCTAATTTTTATCTGCAATAAGGGAATTGACAGAGAGGTGGATGTATTGACATATAGGTTGGCTGGAGGTAAAAAGTGTTGTGATAGCTAATTTTTGTCTGCAATGAGGGAGTTGACGTAGAGGCAGATGATTGTGAAGAGAAAGGCTGTTCTCCTCCAACTTCTGACCCTCAATGTTAAAGGCTAAAAGTATTTGGAGTTGCCGATTTTTTATTTTGATGTTGTGACTCGCCTTTCACAAACATGTTTAGAGTAGATTGTCTGGTCACATAGTTTTTGTCACCGTAAATGTCTTGTAGCTAGACTTATTGGAATGGATATGTCTGCTGATTTTCTCTCAAACCACTTGTTTTTCAGTTCCATTTATTTTAATTTTATTTGTCCATGTCTTTTAGTTTAAAAGCCTCGACTAATCCCTTTGTTAAAAATTTCTAAAGTCTGAAGTTGGTGGTTCAATCAGCATAGTAAGCTATTCACCTTTACTCAAAGAAACTTATTAAAGTTACTCTTATTCTCTTTCAGCTTTAATTACTCAACCAATTGCACATGGGCCTACCAGCAGCCGAGCGGAAAAGACGCTGAACACTGGTAGTTCAGTCCGAGGTTCGAATCCCGCGAACGGGCTGGCTGCATGGGCGTTTTCGTGGTCTTCCCCATGTGTAACGTGTATACGAGCCAGTTTCCCTTAGAAAGTCCTCCACGAAGGCATCCCTCCCCTTAGGCAGATAGCCCTCGTGTGCTTTGCCATAATTAAATAATTCAATCCAATCCAATCCTACCAATTGCACACAAATTCCCTTACTGTTATATTTTTTGTGTGAATGCACTCACCATATTGGTCGTTGTCTGCTTTCCCTCCTTTAAATAGTTTTGTGCCATTTCTGCATAGAGCATATACTTCTGTGCATTTGATTTTATGTGATGCCTTTCCTATGTTTCTGTTAGGGCGTTAATAATTATTATAGTGCTGTCTGCATTATCCTGTTTTGCTTTATATACTTTATTATATAATGCAGTTACTGTTTTGATATATTTTATGTGGCTATTTGGTTTATAAAAAAAAAAAGAGTTTTCTATTTTTATCCATTATGGAATCAAATGATACAAGCCTTTCAAATCTTAATTATAATTATTAATGTGTCCAATAATATTTCCTTTGAGATAAATATATATTTTATAAGATGGTGAATTTGATGGTGTCCATGACACTTAGCCAACAAGGACACTTAGCTAACAGGACATTTAACGAACAAGGACACTTAGTAGACAAAACATTTAGCCGACACAGAGAATTAGCCGTCAGGACATTTAGCTATGGGACACTTAACTGTCAAGACATTTAGTCAACCAGAGTGATGTTTAGCTGACATGTACCCAATAATTACTTAAACTTACTATCAATTGCAAAATTTCTCGACTTCTTCATAAGTTCACTATTTAAGTCATTTTTACCCACCTATCATTAGAATTCCTCTACCGATTCTTAAAAATGATTCTGAGGGTGTAAATTGCATTTCAGGAAAGAAAAAAAAAAAAAAGTAGTTCTAGTGTGGCTAGAAATTGGGCAAATCACTCTACTTCCTGACAGGGAAAGGAAATTTCATTAGTGGGAGGAGCGAAATGACTTTGTATGGGAATGAATGTAGTATGCAGTGTTGAGCAAAGTAGTAATGAAATGTGAAAGTATGAGAAATCTGAAGGCATTGGGAAGAGCGAGACTCATTGTCAGCTTAATGTCCTGTCGGCTAAGTGCCCGTGTTGGTTAACTGTCCTTGTGAGCTAAGTGTCCATGTGGGCTAAATGTCCTGTTGGCTAAGTGTCTGAGACCAAATTTGTTGACAATAATAATGAAGTTGTATTTTCAACTGTACGGTATGACACAAAATTTGACCTGCTTATAATATTTCTAATTTAAAAATATTAGAAGTCAGTTTATTTTGCATTAAACTGCGTATAGGAAAGATAAAATTAGACTTCAGATTTTTACATGTCTTTTTTATGTGTAATTCCCCCCCCCCTTTAGAACTAGTAGCATAATTCCTATAGAAAGTTAATTAGTTTTCTTGTTAAAGCAACCATCATACTCAGTCTGTAAGTGTAAAAATGTCAGCAAAGGCTTATTTAGAGACTAATTTAAAGGGGAAACCCCCATACACACATTAAAAAAAAAAACAAGGTCCTTTTGCTGACAAACTGTTGTTCCTATTTCTTTTTTTTTTTTTTTTTTTTTTTTTTTTATAATTGCATTCTTTAGTTAGTACAAAGTTTGTTATGCTATTTAATTATTGTGCAGTGTAATGAATAGCTAAATGATGTAACATCTAAACATTTTTGAAAATATCTTTCCTGTGTGAACTTTAAAATAATCCAGAAGAAAATTGGTTGAAGCTAGATGTGCCAGTTAGGAAAATAAAAGCTGTATATGTAAATTAAATTTTTTCCAATATATTTTATCCATAGCTATGAGTTCTTATGGCCTGCTGTTTCTAATTTCTTCTAGATACACAGTAATTAGTTATTGCTTAGCAGTCATAAAAGTACTGAAATCCGACTAATCTAGACTCATGCAGAAAGCTTCCAAAAACTACAGAGTTGCCAGTCCACAGCAGTTTTTTTACAGTATTCCAGTGATTTTTAAATTGAGTTGTTTAATTCTTTCAAGATGTTACCCTGAGAGATCATACTGTAATTTGGGATTAAAAATCATAAAATCCTGTAATTATTAAATGAACTATAATTTGACTAATTAGCTAACAGAAATTGGAATTTTGAGAGTTTTTTTTTTTTTTTAACTAATGCAGGGTAGTCATAAAGAAACTTTCCCAACATCCGTTCTGGTTGACCAATTGAGATAAGATTGCAAATATATTTATTTGGTTGTATGCGCTCAAGATTCTGTGAATGTCAACACAGGGGTGTTCATGGTTACAATTATAGTTACTAAAACTCGAAAATGTCAGATGGCAATGGCAACTTTTACTAGTCGCAAAATGTTCAGTGCATGCCAAAGTCCTAAACAGCGTTGGAAAAGCAGCGATATGTCCAAAAATGGACATCTTATGCATACACAGAAAAAGAGTTCTGAAAACTGGCCAGTGAAACACGATCTGGGCACATGCAGAAAATTTGCATATGACAGAGGCAAGATACCAATCACAGAATGGCAATCGCCAGATATTCAGCGTAGGAAACCAATAAAATACCAGGCGAGTATGTGAAGTTGTCATTTAATAACTCGCACATGGTGGGAAAATGATTCTTCCTGGAAAAGTTTGTAGTAAATTGATAAAACTCTATTATCAATTTGGGATGAATGCTGCAGAAGTCTTGCATGTGCCTGCATCTCAGTGACGTGCCCCATTTGCTCCACAAGCTGTGCATGATTTAGTGCATGAATTCAAAGATACAGAAGTGCATCACACAGTAACTGCAGGAAACACGGTGCATGTGTTGGATATTCCGAAGACTACGGTCCTTAAGCTACTGCACCTGTTCTCCGCATGTTTCCCTACAAGTACCCCAGCACGTCTTGATGTTGTGGTTGGGGGACCCACAAATACTTCTGGACTTTGCAAATTAATATTTGATATGATATAATGCTGATAACGACTGGCCACTTCACATACTATGGACAGACAATGTACATTTCAACTTAAATGGCAACATTAACACCAAGAATTATGTGCACTGGACAGAGACAAATCCTCACACTGTGACACCAGTACCATTATTTGATGCCAAAGTGACCAAAGCCACATTTGTTCTCGGCCCATTCTTCTTTGAGGAAGCGACGCCAATAGGCTGTGAAACATGCTCTGTAGCAGGTTCTCTGTATACAGCCTTGCTGCAAAATTTTGTACTATCGGAATTTTGTAGGCGCAATGCACTCAATGATATCATTCAAATGTAAGATGGTGCACCTCCACATATAGCGAGGTTTGTTAAAAGGGAACAGCACTTTGGTGATCGCATCATCTCATGCCATTATCCTTTTCTGTGGCCTCTGCGATCTGCCACTCTGATGCCTATGTATTTCTGGTTTTGGGGATATCTCAAATCTAGAGTTTACCTATGCAGTCCACAAGCTTTATTGGATTTATGGACTCTATATGGCATGAGATTGCAAACATCCCTCATGTCTTGTTGCATTCAGCGGTAATGTCCACTGTCCCCGCATGCAATGTATACTTGCCTGTGAGGGCACCCGTGTAGAAAATGTTTGATATAATAAATGTATTTTTTGTCCGATATGTGTTTTCATCAGTGATCGGTGTCATGTCTCTGTCATATGCAAATGTTCTGCATGCGCCCAGATCGTGTTTCGTTGTCCGGTTTTCAGAACTCTTTTGTGTATGCACAACGCGTCTCTTTTTGAACATATTGGTGTTGTTCCAATGCTGTTTAGGACTTTCGCATGTTTTGAATATTTTGCGACTGGAAAGAGTTGGTGTTGCCATCTGACATTTTCGAGCTTCTGTAACTATAACCATAACCATTAATGCCCCTGCGTTGCCATTCACAAAATCTCGAGCACATACCTCCGAATAACTATATTTGCAGTCTCATCTCGATTGGTTAACCGGAACAGACACTAGAAGTGCAGATGTTGGCAAAGTTTCTTTACGACCATCCTGTATTTAGTAAAGGAGAATTCTCAAAATTTTCACTACAGAATATATTTGAATTTTGTTAGTAATATATTTTTTACCGATAAGAAAAAAATCATAATGTTGCTCATTATTTTACAGTAGTATTATTATCCATTTATTTCAGCTTTGTCTTTCATAATTTTGTGAGTATGAAGGTAGAAGATAAAGTGTCGTATCCATTAGAAGGCTTAAATTTGTCTTCATTTTCATCTGGGCCATTTTCTGGAGAACTTGTTTATGATTTGCAAGCTTGTGTTTGCCACTTTGGGGGTAAGATTTTTAGTACAATTCGTAATTTTTTTAACTCAACATTTCAAAAGCCAAATATGCACAAGTCATTAAATTTATCTCCAAAAATCTGACAAGTCTTCTTATTAGATTAATGTATTAGCAAGTTGTCTTTAACCAAGAACTAAGGTAGGCATCAAATATGACCAATAAGCATTATTATCATTTATGTAAATGTTTGTGTTTTACTATTTGTACTTTTTTATATAATAACATTTTATATTATTTGTTTTTATTTATTAAGGCATTTTTATGGTAATTTTATATTTATTTACTGTGTGTTTTGTATAAACACTACTTTATTATCATATTTTTGCATTTGAAAGTGCTTAAATGATTTATAATATTTGTAACTTTGAAAAGTTGGAACTATGAAAAGAATTAAATGAGAATCAGATATGTTTAATATTGTTCACTTTCTTTGGTGATAAATTTTTGCCCCCAAATCAGTGACATTTGGCAATTTCTAATAAACTTGGTTTCATTTGGTAAACTTTGAAAAATCATATCTTTGAGATACTAAGAACAATTTTTTCTAGAAAGTTTTTCTACAGCTATTTTTCTTAAATACTGAAAATTACTGCTTGAAGCTGCAATAAATGTTCTACTTTTCTTCTTCATTTTTTCAGCTATTTATTCAGAAAATCTTAATGTATTCATAACAGTATGGGTCTCCCTGTTGCAATTGTTCAACATTATTCCATAGGCTTTATTATAAAATGGTCTTAACATTTAACATAAGTTAAAACCCATGGACCAGGTGATCAATATGCTCTGAATAAATCGTCTCTTTTAAAGTTGTGTTACGTTAGCTACACAGTATCTACCAGAAGACCTTTCTTCTGGAAGATTCAGCGAAATTACCACCGTAGTTGCCATGGTGTCTGCTAGAACTCCTGGTCCTAGATAACCCACACAAATATTTAAAATTATTCCTAAAACTTTTAGGGCTTTCAGAAAGATAGTGGACAACTCTGTGTGCAATATCATATGCAAGAACAGTGTGTAAATATTTTCTGAGATAAAGCTTCTGAAGTTCCTTTCCCTCCCCCCCCCACACACAGCAAGATGAAACTTCTTTATTTTGGATATCTTTGATCTAGACTGTCTTACCTACATCATAATTTTTATTAAAAGTTTTTTTATTATAGTATATCTTCTGTCCATGTCCTTACTAGTGTATAATGTAATATATATACATTTATATATAAGTGCATACACATTTTATGTTGTTATATATTATAGAATAATGTTTATAAGTGAATTAGAGAAATTTATATTGACTAGAAATTAATTATATAAAATATCCATATTTTTAACAGTAATGCTTCTCTTTCAGTAAATTTTAGTTGTAAACTACAAGAAATAGCTTGTGATAACCTTATTATATTTATTTATTTTAAATATTAGGTGTTAGTGCTGGTCATTATACCTCCTATTCCAAGCATGCTATGTCCAATGAATGGTATTACTATAATGATGAAAATGTGAAAAAAGAATCTCCAAATACTGAGGAATGTGTCAGTGAATATATTCTTTTTTATCAAAAGAGGTAGCAAAAACTTTTTACTTTTATATTTAAACCAATTACTTTGTTCTGTTTAATAAATATGAAGAAAAAATATTAAATTGCTTGGGAACACTTTTATTAATTTCTAATTTACAATGCTTCTTTATGTGGAAGTTTACAGTGAACCCTCTTATGAGGACGATGGGTTTGGAAAACTACCAGCATTTTTAACATAAACAAATATCACCAGTAGTCTAAAGGAAATCACTTCACATAAGATTAAAAGTGTGTGGAGTTTTTTTTATAGTCGTCTAAGGAAGTTTCACTGTATTTTTAAACCTGCAATTTTTGTGATATGCTTTATTTTAGCAAAAAGTATATAATAAGTTTTTATTGATGTTAGAGATGCCTTCATGGAAGTATTTTTATCATTCACATCATCTCGCTAGTATTACCTTGTACAAGCCATAAGATTTTTATGTATATTTCATGAAGCTTCACATATAGCCAGTAATTTTATCTTTCCAGTTAAACTAATTAAGAATTTACATTATTAAATTCACTTTAAATTTAAGTATTTTAATAATATATCTGATAGACATAATTCATTTCAAAATTAATTTTATTACTGATATCTCATTAATAGTTTTTAAAAATTTGCTGTAGTATTATAATTTATTATTGTTGTTTCTAGTGTCACGTAATATTGTTATATGCATACAGGTTTGTAATGGATTGACTGCACACAGAACCGATGAAAGCTTAATAAAATTATTTTCCCCAAAAGAAATACCTTACAGTTTAACCCTGGAGGGGTTTACTAACATTTTTATCATCAGTATTGTTATTATAATTTTTATTACCAGAGGAGTTAAATTTAGAAAGGTTAGGGAATTTTGAATAACCCCTAAAGTTGGCTGTATGGCCAGTTTCAAGGCATTTGACTTCCGTTTAAGTCTTTTGGTTGTTTGGTCTTTAGATGTTCTGTGCGGTCCTGCACATTTTATGCATCACAGTTTTAATTTGCAGTTTTCAGAATGGTGGGGGAATTGTTAGCAGTTATGACACTGCACAACACCCCCACTCACTTTATTCAATTATTTCAACGTAGAATAATGAGAAATAAGTCAGATCATAACTTTCCTCAACACCTGGAGTGTTCTCAATTTGTACTTGAAAAGGAGGCATAGGTGTGCACGATTTAAGCCAGTGCATTTGTGAAACTTTTCTAACCTTAAATCCCAGATTTTTCTAGTTAGTTTTTCTATATTTTCAGGTGAACAATATATTTGTAGACTTCTGACTACCACTTTAATTGGCTTATCATGCTTTTTCAGTAACAGGTAATAATCCACCTGTGGTGCATCTAAGTTAGTGTGTTATTCCCCTATGAGCATCTGTAGTTTTAGGGAAGATTTTCAGGAATCCTCCTGAGACTTCACCTGCAAGGTTTAAATTTGTCTCGCTCTTTTTTTTTTTTTTTTTTTTTTTTTGAGAAAGTCTAAATATTTTATATCTGGTTTAGCCATAATAGGCTTTTGGTTCAGATTTTACTATCTGAAATTTCTGTTTGTTTTTACGACTGCCATTTTGAGTGTGAATTAGCATTTTGGAGGAATATTTTTGGCACTTCACTGATAAACATGGTTATCTTTTGAATGCATAAATAAGACTGTGGATTATAATTTGTTCCTATTTTTAATATAAAAATTGGTGGGATACTCGAGTTTCTGAGTATTCTCAGAATATTCAGTTTCTGAGTTTCTCGAGTTTCTGGTATCTTGAAATGTATAGATGATTAAGTAAAAACATTCAAAGAAACTCAAGCTGTGGAGAGAAAAATATTTGTTCCTCAATCCCAATTATCTCTTGTAATTTGTGTTTTTTCAGCAAAAATAGACTCAGTTATGCTTCCCTAGCCACACTACTCAACTGACTTTCCTTCTGTGGATTTTTTTCTTTTTCCAAAAGTGAAATTAAGCTTCAAAGGATTTGAATTCAATACCATCAGGGAAGGGGGGAAAGCAAGCAAAGATTATCCAAAGAGAAACATATTCCAAAGAGAAACTTGTCATGATTACTACTTGAATTGGAAATGACTCTAGAAGTAATACATCATTTGAAAAGAAGAGTATTTGAAAGTGACAAACTCTAATAATGCATTAGTCTAAATAAATAAAGAGCTCAGAAACATTTTGAACAGACCTCATATATAAAGACACTAATGTAATTGTATTCATATTTACGAGCATATTTAGTAAAGAATGTTATTGTGCATGAATTTGAAGCAAAGTTATTTCACAATTTTCTTTTTTTGCTTTTTCTTTCAGATAGCCTTTCAGAAGCCTCATCTTTCATAGCCTGTCAAGCAATAAGCTAAATTTATACATGAAATGTGTAATTTCAGGACACAGTACAGTTTTAATTTTTGCCATGCTCACAAGAAATAAACAATATTTTCGATAGCTGTCAGATATATCACTGAGCTAAAAACTGGAAGTAACTCTCTAGCATTTTAAGTAGCTCACTTCTTTTTGTCTTTAAGTGTTTTATCAGATCAGTATTATATTTGATATAACTGGATGTGATATTTAAATGTGTTCATGTTTTCAAAGAAAGTCAGTGAACTGAAAATCATTATATCTGACAGAATGTAAAATAAAATTGCCAGTTATTAATTCATGTGTACAGATTTTAAACAGGAAAAATTAAGAAATGTTTAAGCATTTATTTGAAGAAAAAATTAGTGCTGGTTGAAGTTTTGAGGTTAATTTTTGTGACTTGTCTTTCCCCATTCTTTTAGATCATTAAAAAAATTTCTAATATTGTGTTTTGTTTATTAGCAAAATTTTAATTATGCTATAACAAAATATATTGATGTTATTTAATTTAATGTCTGTAGGTTTTTTTTATAAACAGTAAAATGTATGTCAGCTGGGTGCTTCTTTCACAATGCACTTGTCACACAGGAAAGAGTTTTGTTCAGATTTTATTATTTCCAGACATTGTAATAGTGACATTTTAAATTTATTTTCTAACATGTTATTTAAATTATGCATATTCATTAAATTATATTTATTTTATTGTGAATTTTTTATAAGTTATAGGACAGTACGTATAGCATTGTGTACACCAAAGAGCCTTGTGATTACATTAGGACCACTTGCTTAATAATATATAGGACTTCTTCCAGCCTGTAAAATAGCTACCACTATACCTTTATAGTATTGGATTCAGTGGGCTGACAACAAGTATCATTTAATATTTGGTACTGTAACTTCAACAGCATATTCTGGCATTCCCTTACATTTTGAGATGATACTTATGTAGCGAAAATCAGGTCCTTAGTTGAGAAATTCAGGTCTGGTGAATTTAACTGCTGTAAATGTCAAATGAAATTCATGTTTCTTGAACTCCTCCTTGATAATGCTGATAGCACTGTAGGTCATATTGTCTAGCTGGTAATGGTCATTAGTACAATCTGTTATTTTAAAAAGGCATTTGAAGGCCATTTTCTGCTTTCAGGCTTATTTTCTAACCATGATAAAGACAGCTGCAATAGTTGATTGAATCTCCTAATCTCCATCACCGCAACTTCATACACACTTCATTTCCTATTGGCTTCTGAAAACACACAAATAAGAAAATTAAATGTGTGTGTGTAAAATTAAATGTGGCTCCTGAAAACACACAAATAAGTGCTGCACAGTGATGGCACCATTACAATCATAAATGAAGGAGGGTCAGAAAGTCCTTGAAGCAGCCATTTTAAAGCAACAGAATATTGCTGGGAACACAGCTGCCATGAATAGGTAATTTGGTCCACTGTGAGGTTCACATATTTGACAACTCTTAGAAATATTTCTACTGGTGTAATCCTAAAGTTTCTCATTAAAAACAGCATCATACCAACTTTGGCCAAGGATGCCATTTTGTAATATGGGAATCGATGTATATCCATTAGGTTGCTTGTGTGACAGCATTAAATGCAATTTATTGTCCTGAAACCACTTCTGGCAGAATGGCTCAGTGCTGTAAGTAATGATCATTACCAGCTAGGAATGTATTTAATGTGAATATGTGAGCTTTGTTCATAGTGAGGTTCAGATGGCTGATGACTGTCAAGAATTACTGCTGTGGGATAATGGTCGGTAATTTTCTCTGGGATCATTACCCACAGCATCATATCTCCATTGCTAGCCTGTAACAGACTAACATTATATCCAAATGCCATTAATGATAAATATTCAGCCATCTCTGTAATACTCCAGGAATGTGATTTCAGTAGATTAGCTTATTTTTTTTAAGTATGCAGAATCCGTTGTCAATGATATTATGCCTATTTAATGCATTTTCATTTAAGAAATGCAATTAACATTGGGACCTGATAGGGTCTGTGGCTATGCAGGGTCATGCACATGAGATTTTGATAAACTTTGTATGATGAAACAGTTCTTTATCCATCACTTTTGTAACTGTAAGTGATTTTTCGAACCACAGCTCTGTAATCATTATGAACAATACTCAATAGTTATTGCTGTCATCATAGAATTATTATTTGTTATGCAACTGAAGAATGGCTTATCATTTGCCTGTTATTGCATTGGTTTTAATAAACAACTTCCAACAGCACATCAGCTGTTCCTTAGCAGAGATACTGATTTCAAGGCACCATGCTATCAAAATTTTTTTAATTTTGAAATTTCTAACTTCTAGGTCACAAATTTCAGGCAGGATACATAAGCAGTTTTTACCTTTCTGGCAATAGATATATTATTAAAACAAGGCTAGTTTGGGGTTTTTATATTATTGACAGATACTGAATTTAATGAATTTCATTCTAAAATCAAAATTTATTTACCAGCATTACTATTTCCTAAATTTGCTAATAAATATACCAAATAAAGTTATCTAAAATGACATTTGGGCACTGTGCAATAATATTCTTCCATAACAGGTATGACTGTTTTTTTCTTATACTTATTTCTGTAGGCTCTTTGGTGTATATATTCATTCAGAATTCACATAGCTTCATTTTGTAAAGATCAACAGTGAATGGGCAGATGAACTTCTTGAAACTTATGTTTCTTATTGAATGTGGAATTCATACATTAATTATGTTGCCAAAGTGATTTTTGTTCTCTGCTGAGCATGTGTTGATGCAGTGCTTCATGTTTGTGATAATTTAATATTAAGTGTAGCATCATCAATGTCCATGATCTCATCGATTATAAGTCTTCAAGTGTCTGCAGCTTATTGCAAAAAAAAAATTTTTTTTTTTTTTTTTTTTTTTTTTTTTTTTTAAGAAAATGTCACAAAAAGAAGTCTGACCTGACTAGTTGGGGTAATTAGAGTGTCCACAGATTCTTCAAAAGTTTGCAGTTACAAAAAAATCTGTTCTTGATATAAAGATCAAATTATGCTTTCTTGCTGTAAAATCTCAGCTGTTTTTGCATCATTTGCTAGCTGTATATTCTGTGAAAATCCCCATGCCAGGTTACCAAATGTAAGAGTATACATGATATAAGTATCTCCATGAAGTACATGTTCTGAAACATTGTTATATTTATCACTGTTGTAGCCTGTAATTTTTTTATCCTGTTGATAAGAACCAGTGAATAGAAGAATTTGCTTTTCAGGGATATTTGCGTACTTTACAGCTATTAAGAATATTTTTGTTGGTATAAATGTGCCTTATAATTTCCCTCGCAAATTTCACTTACAGCACCAACTCCAACTTTGGTCTGTATCAGTCCAATGTGTCATAGCCTCAGGTTATAATAGACAGATATGTGCCAGGTCATCTATACAGCACTATGACATGAATGATATTCATCATCATATTTTTGAAACCATTTATTTATGTTCCTAGACTGCAGTTCTCTGGTTGCTGTGAACATGGATAACTCATTGCTGGCCTTTGTCATCAGTGAGCAGAGGTTGAGCTCATTGCTGAATCTTGCATCATTTCTTATATGTATTTTTACAAGTGGCAGTCTTTTTTTTTTTTTTTTTTTTTTTTTTTTTTAATTCTGTAGTGTAGACAAAAGTAATTGTAGAATGTGGGACTGTTGCGGTGATATTTTAAATTCGCTTGGCAGAATTTGATGAGAATAAAAAAATGTTTTACAATTGTATAATTTCCAAGAATCGGAATTGCCATTTTAACAAACCCCAGTATCTTTTTGTGAGATTTTAAGAGAATTTTTATTAGTAAGTCATGAATACTCTTACACTTGGAGAAAAATGTTATTGAATGAGATAGGAAACATCAATATTTTGACACTGCACTGAAAACCAAAAATATGCAGCAATGCTTCAGTATGTGCTCTCCAGTAATATGAAGCTTACTTAATGTATATCACGTATTGCTATGTATTTAACAAGACTTCCAAAAATTTCTGTTCGCCTATTGTTGATCAATATTTGGAACCTCCTAATTTGTTTCTGTATGAATTTTCATGCATAATCATAATTTATCTCGCTGAATTAGCAACTCTGCATTCAATGTTGAATTTTTTTCTTTACATTTAATTTATATTTGTGCCATAGCATGAATTAATATGAGATAACTGTACTGTAATTATTTAATAATTTGAGTTAAAGGGGAAAAAAGGGTGTCTTTTTTTATGTTATAATTTATTGTCAATAACATACTGTTTCCAGTAATTGGTACTTGAAACTTTGTAATAAATGGTTTTTTACTCGATGCATTGTTGTTGTTGTTTTTGTGTGTTTTAAACAAATGATAGTAATTTGGATTATCTTTTAGAAATGTTAGCAAACTGTAATAAGAATTTTCACAGTTTTTGGTATGTATGTTTCATGCAATCCTTAATTTGATAAAAAGTCTTTTTTATTATTATTATTTCTAGATCTCAGGGCTATTCATCTGTAAGGTTAAAAGTATTGAAATTGAAACTCGGGTGTATAAATTTTAAATGATAATGACAAAATTATCAGGTTTAACCTTTTTGCGACGGCGCACCTTTGTTTAAGACACTCGTGTGGGACAGAAAGGAATCAAAGGCAGTCACCGTACAAGACGGAGGTTTTGCATCGCTAAGCCTAATTTTATAAAAAAAAATGTTTCGCTTCTAGCATCGTAATTTTTGGTATCATTTTAGATTATTACTTGAGCTCTTATATATGTTAAAATTAGCACTTAATAACGTTTTTTTCTTTATTTTACATGAAAATATACTTAAAAAATTGCTTACCTTGTAAAATAATTTTTGGAAGCGCTATTCAAGTTAGGCCAAAGTTTTAATTGATAAAAATGCATCAATAAAGTTTAAAATTAATAAAACAGACAAAGACTATTTACAGTAAAAAGTAACAAAATTTAAAATGAAGACTGAGTGTGGTAAATCTCGAAGCACAAAGAAGTATCACTTCTAACTCTTAGAAAAAGTATCACTTCTTTCTAACTCTTTAGAAAATGAATCATCACCCTCATGTGCGTTAATAAATGGTTCATTGACCATGCGAGGATATTCTTCCTCTAAAAAATGGTGCCTTCCTGCCATAATAGACTGGAGGTGAGGTTTTCCGAAACAAAAAGAGAAGAAACGGAAATATATCTGAAGGCAATGCAAAACGTCACAGTACTCCACATACTAACCCTAAAAGACCGTGCATAGTAAAGGAAAAAATAGAATAAAAAAAGGAATTGGATATAAATCAGACATGCGAATGTTTTCATTAGCACGCAGCGATTTAAAGAGCTCACCTCTGTTTACGCTTTCCCCCCCACCCTCACTAGAACTGATGAGTAAAATGCCAAAGTCAAGCAGAATATATCTAACTCAAGGTCAGGAACCTAAAACTGTGTTCATTTCAAAAGTAATGGACATAGTATGCCATCTAGTGGCCTTCAGAAAAATGTTCCAGCTTAAAATGCGTATACGCATCACCCGTCCTCTGAATGCGACCTCTAGCGATGCGTGCATGGGACGCCCGGCTGTAAGAGACGTTCTTAGGAAATGCGTATATGGGACGCCCGTCCTGAGAGGGATGAAAGTGATACATAATGATTATAGTAACATTTGAAATATTGCAACATTACATGGGAAATTGGTTCATTTTTTAAAATCATGAGGTTATGTGAAATATATAACTTATTCATTTAGTTAATAAATATGGTTTGCACCTAAGAAAATGATATATTAAATTTAGCATTTATTCAACTAAATATATCACACTTTTAAAAGTGTTTTAGCTAATGTAGTATCCAAAAATTAAATGTAAAACTAATTAGATGATAAATATATCTAGTTATAATAAAAGTTTTTACCAGAAAATGTTCTTAAAGTTAGAAAAAAAAAAACTATAAATGCAGTGCCTTTAGTGCAGGTAGTAATCATCATCCTAATCTGTGATTTTCTGCCAAAATTTTGGTAGTTTTTCAAAGCCTTCGGCCCAGAAACTCGGTGGCCATACATCCAAAAATGAATCAACCTCATTTTGGACATCATGTGAAGAATGGAAGATAGCATCAGCAAGATGTAGCTGCAGGTGCGAAAAAATGTAGAAGTCTGAAGGAGTGATGTCTGAGCTGTATGGTGGGTGTGGCAAAAAATCCCATTTTGAGTCCCTACAGAGTCTAGGTAGTAAGTGCAGACATGTGTAGTCTTGCATTATCTTGATGCAACATTAACTTTTTGCGTCAGAACTCACTTCGACATTTTCCCTTGGTAGCACAGCATCTCGCTGTACACTTTACTGTCAAGGGTTTTAACTTTTTCCAGATACTCTTTTTGGATTATACCACGACACCCCTCCCCCCCCCCCTAGATACAAAGCATGATCTTTTTGTTAGTCTTACGCTTTGCGACACTGCTGATAGGCTTATTGGGTGCAGAACAACCCCATTTGGGGATGTGTTGTTGAAGTAAATCCACTTTTCATCACAAGCGGCGATCCAATCCAGAATTTTGTGCTTGCATTGATATTCAAATAGATTAGTGCAGTCCCAAAGACATCTGTCCTTATCTGCTTGAGTCAGCTCATGCAGTACCCAGCGATTGAACTTGTACATCAAGTTTATGCAATGCATATCACAACTAATTGATATGGTGCTAACATATAACTCCGTAGCAAGCTCTCGAGTGGTTGCATACTGATCTTCATTGACAAGTTCTCACAGTCAGCCCTTATCAACATCAGCTCTGCTTTTTGAATGTCATAGTCCTTGTTTTTGAACTTTCAGTACCAAACCTTCACAGTGTTATATGATACAACATTGGTACCTAAAGCTGTACACCTGATTTAGTGACATTCTGTACCTGACTCTTTGCAACAGAACTGGAAGTGAATGATGGTTCTAATCTAGTTGTGTTATAGTTCCATTTCAGACACCTTAACGATATTTTTACAAATTCCACAACACAGTGTTCTGAAGCAAGTGTATTTCTTTCAAATGCCAAAAATTGTTTGACAGAGTATGATTAAACACGGCAGCACAATTGATGCATGTGGTGGCAGGAAACTTTAGTTAAAACCCAATAAAATGTGTAATTTATACACTTACTAACTAAAATGAAAGGTATTCCTCAATACATTTACTATTGGGTTGAAACATGAGTAATGTCCATTTATATTGTGTTTAAAATTAGACTGTAAAAGTAAAATGTATTGGCATAATGTTTTGTGTTATTTGAAAGAGAATCTTTCCCTATACAAGATGGCATATTTGATTTTTTGTCTGCAGCTAATTTTTGTTATTTTTTAGATCATTAAAAATGGAGTGTCAAGCCAACAAAAGTAAGCATTTTTGGCACCTTCTTTTTTGCATTTAATCGAGGTGCCAATGCTGCAGAAGCTGCCCAAGAGATTTGTGAAGTGTCTGGAGTCAAGAAATTAGTTTGCCAAATTCAAAAAGAGAAATTTCGACCTCGAAGACGCTGCTCGTTCTGAACGACCAAATGAGTTTGTTGAAGAGCGTTTGAATCAACTTATGCACAAAGACGCACGTTAAACCACTCAAGAATTAGCCAAACAAATGGGTTGTAGCCAAATGACTATAGTTAGACATCTTGGGTCTAACATCTTGGTCTTGGGGGAAAGTCCAAAATCTCGAATATTATTGATTAATTTATTGTTTTTTGTTATGTTAAAATAAAAATTTTTAAATTAAAAAAACGGCCATTACTTATGTTTCAACCCAATACAATGAACTAAGATTTGCACTCAAAATTACAGGTACTTTGGAGATCAGTGAAAGGTATAGGAGATTGTCTGTGATGGTGGTTATTAACGTGCATAATGAATTTACCCCATTCTTTGGGATTTCTCGTTTTTGGTTTAATATGTTTGAGAGCAGAAAAAGCATTTTCATACACATATATACTGTCAAACATCGATAACATTTGCAAAGAGAATTTATGTAGTTTGGGAAAACGATCTTTAAAAATTAAGTTTCCAGAAAGTTTAGTGACATCTCACACATTTCAGTATTGTTGAATGGAACTGCCGGAAGGTCACAAATTTCCATTTGAAGGTCGCAAGGCACTTCATTTATTTCAATCTCCATGGGATTGTTTAACAATGAAGGTTTTTTTTTTTTTTTTTAGGAAATCAAAATCCTGGAACTTGTTCTTGATATCAGTAATTATTTCATGAAACATACACAAATATGGGTCATTTTCTTCTTTCAGCTGCTGACAAAATGGAAAGTGTACCATATTATTTGCCTTCACTGCAATTTGCATAACATTAAGTGTTTTGCAAAATCCTTCAATATGTCCATAAAGCTGGGATATATTTTATTTTTTGTTTTGTAGTTTCAAGTTTAAAGCATTTAGATAGGTTGTTAAATCTGTCAGAAAAGCAAAATTATTTTAAAACTGGATTTCTTCCAATTTTTCTTAATACTCATTTTTGTATTTTCTTTTTTGAGAAAAGCAAGAATTTTATTCCTCAACCCAAAAAACTGTTGCAGATAATTCCCAGCACTTAGCAAAAGCACTTTACAGTACAATGAAATGTCACCTTACTCAGCATCCAAATTGTTCTCAAATACAATAAATGCTCTGTGTCTCTGGGCTTTGCTTCCCCTTATTAAATTTACAATAGTTCTCATTGTGGGTCTTAGAATTTTTATTATTTAATATAATTATTTATATTTATTATTTAAAGCAGTAAGAGAGGTCTTTTGTTTTTCAAAATGTTTAACTAACATTTTTGTTTCCACTAAAGAAGGGCAAGTGCCAGCAAAATGAATAAGAGGGCTGCTGTGCAGCAATTTCGTGCCAAACTGGCAAAGTTGTTTAAATAATTCTCACCAGTTCGCTAGAGTGAACTTCGTATGTGACAAATCAAATCTCGCTTAAATTATACATTTTTAATACAAGTACGATTTTTTAGATTCAGTTTCAAAAGAAAGCCTATTAAAGGTAACTTGTTCAACATGTCATTCTTAGCTAGGAGTAAACAAAAGTACTGGCAGAAGAGTTAGGTTTAACTGTGAGACCTGAATTTAAGATTGCTTAGCTGCATAAATTCATTACTGAAAGTTCCGGATATGATGAGGAATTTACTCGTGAACTACTGGCTGCAATCAGAGAAGAGAGAGAAAAGGAACTAGAAAGAAAAGAAGGGGAAAAGAACACGATTGAAGACCGGATTAGAGCTTTTGGAGCTACAGGAACTTCAATTGGAAGCAATGGCTGCAAGAGCACAGCCAGTAGAAACTACGCAGTTACCTGAGCAGCTTTTAAAAATCAGGATTCACGATGGCATGCCACGTTTTCACCCTAAAGGAGATTAAATAAGTTTAAAAACTTTACTGTTGCAACGATTTAAATTGAGTGCGGAAACGTTTCGACAACTATTTAATAAACACCAAAAATCTAATGAAATTACTTGGTATGATTTCTACTAAGAATTATTTAGAAGGATGGCTTAACGAATTAAGCATTAAAACTTTTGAACAGCTAAAAGATCTCATCAAATTAAAAAACGTACTTCTGATTTCAAAGAATGGCTAATCTTTGGAATATGGTAACAGGTAGTTTGGCGACATTTTGCTAAGACGATAAAGGTTACTAGCTAGGACTTTAGCAGTGTACATGGATAAAGGCAAGAGTGTGCGCAGTGCCATTTTTGTGCAATTCTGGGATTTTTTTTTGAAGTGAAAATAGATCGACGTGTACATGGATACCGTGTATGTGCAATTCTTAAAAACGCGGCAATTCTGCACTTTCTCCCAATTTCGTACCTAATCTTCGTCATGATTAAGCACTTTTGTTCCATAAAAGTTCTACCATAAGCGTAATTCGGCTAGCAGATTGTTGGAAAAAAATGTTGAGTTTAAAAAAAAAAAAAAAAAAAAACTATGCCTTTACTTTGTGAAACAAAATGGCGCCCAAACAAAAAGTAGCAGGGTTGGTCGCCAAAAAATCGCCAATTTACCATAATCCAAAGAGAACATTATTCTGAAAGTGGGATGAATCAAAATACCAGAAGGATGATCGACAAAGAAATCAGTTCCAAAACAAAAACTAAGAAAATTTATATGATAAAAGATATCGATCACGTTTGTTTCGAGTCTGGGTCATACGAACATTTTAAGCCTCAGTGCCCTCGCTGAAATTCAAATGAAAAAGTAAACTGCGTATCTTCGAATGGTGATTTGTTAGAGACATATACAATTAACGGTTTAGTTAATGTGTATGAAATGTCTATTCTTCGAGACACAGGAGTCACTGTTGATGTTGTTTCTCGAAAATACATAGATAACGCAAAAAAGACTGGAAAACATGTCTGGGTACAATATCCTTTAAATGACCATTTAGTGTGTCTACCGTTAGCGGAAGTTGAAATTAATTCTGAACTTTCTCATATAAAGACAAAGTCAGCTGTTGTTACAAATGATCCCGGTAGATATGTATTGGATAACAAAACTGCCCAATTGTTCAAAGATAAATCACTCTTAAATTTAGAAAAAATTAATGCGGTTTTAACACGATCTCAAGTAAAAAGATCTCGTGAAGAAGTTCGAAGTAGAGAAACCAGATTGAGACTGACAAAGATATTTTACCGCAAGATGATGAGGAAGACAAGGAAATTAAGAAAGTAATTAATGTTAATCCTAAGGAATTAATTGAATCTCAGCATCAAAGCAGAGATCTGACCTCATTGCTTAGCGAAGCTAAAAATGAAAACTCCAGCAAAACAAATGATTTCAAAGTAAAAGAGAACGGGTTGTTGGTGAAAGAAAATAGATGAAAATGGAAATGAACGGGAATTAATTGTTGTTCCTGAAAAATATAGGGATCAAATAAAGTCATTATGTCATGATAGAACATCTGGACATTTAGGCGTCGTCAAAACTAAAGATAGATTAACAAGATACTTTTACTGGCCTAATTGCTGCACTGTGTAGTAGCGAGCGCATAACTGGCGCCCCTTCCCCTCGATAAAAACACAGTGATATGATGAAAATCTTGTTTGGAGATCATTTGGCGTCCCTCTGCGAGCGGCGCCCGAAGCATCATACACCCCCTTGCCCACCTTCGTTACGCCACTGTTACTACAAAGAAATAGAAAAGTATATGTTAAAACTTGCAATCCATGTCAAAGAGTGGGAAAATCTAATGCTAAAGTCAAAGCACCTTTGACTTTAGTACCAATTATTGCAGACGTATTTTCAAAAATTAACTTCGACGCATGCGGCCCTTTACCGGTAATTCCAAATGGCAATAGATATTTAATTACAACTATCTGTTTAGCTTCAAAATATCCGGATGCTGTACCTGTTCCTAATATTGGCACAACGTCAGTAATTGAAGCCATGTTACAAATATTTAGTAGAATAGGTTTCCCGAAAGAAATAAAAACTGATCAAATAAAAACTTCCTTCATGAGTAATCTAGCCGTTGAATTTGTAGAAAAATTTGAAATAAAAGTAACTAGAAGCTCAGTACACCATCCGCAAAACAACCCTGTTGAAAGATTTCACCGAACAATGAAACGAATTTTAAAAGTCATGTATCGAAGCAGCCCCTGAGTGGGAGAAGCAAGTTCATGCAGCTGTATTTGCTTTACGAACAATAACGCACGAACGAGAGTACGGGATTTACACCTGCAGAATTAATATATGGCCGAAATCTTAGAACACCTGCAACATTATTATACGAACAATGGATGAATTCTGAAGACGAAGGAAATAATGTTGTTGAATACGTTTTCCAATTGATAAATCGGTTAAAAAGATGCAAAGAGATACAGATAAAATGCTGGAAATGCAAATCAAAAGAAAAGTGCGGTACAACCGTAAAGCTATTAAAAGAGAATTGATTCTCTGCAGGAGATTTAATATTAGTTGTATCAACGAATCAACCAAACAGACTAGCAGTTGGATGGAATGCCCTGAGAAGAAATTATCCGAAGCTAATTATATTATGAGTTTCGAAGGAAAAAAAGACCTTAATCAAGTCTACCATGTTTCCCCTCATTTTTTATTTCCACCCACTCATATCCTCATTCTGTTTCGCCCTGGAATTTTCATCAGCTATACTGTAAGTATATTTGATTTATGTGATGATAAAAGAATCCCCCCCCCCCATAATCAGAGCTTAACTTGAGCCGGAGCCCACCGGATCTCGGCTCCGGTGCTTCTTAGTTTTTGTAATAAATCATATCATAATTCTAGCCGGAACGCACTGGAGGCCTGAATAAGAAGGCTGCGGCACTTCTTTTATGTAATTGAATAACAATTTCAGTAGAAATTTTATTTTAACAATAAAATTATATTAAAAATCGTTTATTAAATTTTAGTTTATCTCTTTACATTTTATTTAATTTTAATTATTTAATTACTTTAATCTTTAATTATTTCAATAAATAATAATTAATTATATAATTATAATTAATTAATTATATAATAATTATTGGTTAAATAACAATTTATAAATATTAATTAAATAGCCATTAATTAATTTGATAGTAATTAGCTGTTTAATTTTAAAATTATTAACGAGTTTAATAGTTATTTTATTTATTTATTTACTCTTGTTCCTCTTTGCTGACGGTCTTCCATAGGGCTTCGGCACTTCTAATCGTAGAAATTAAGCCCTGGCTGAAGTTTTCAAAAATATTTTCTAATAAGCCTGGGAAAACTCATTTAATAATGCATGATATTCAACTGACAGAAAACACACCAGTCCACTGTAAACCATACAGAATGTCTCCTAGACAAACGGATATATTAAAAACAGAAATTTATAAAATGCTTCAACATAAAATAATTGAAATAGTAGATTCAGATTACATTTCTCCTGTGATTTTAGTGGAAGTAGCAGGAAGGGATCCTAGACCTTGTATCGACTATAGAAAATTGAATAAGTTGACTAAAACATAATTCTTCCTCTTGCTTAATATCGAACAATGAGTATAAACTGTAGCAGGCGCAAAATAAATAACTCTTTTGGATTTATACAAAGGGATACTGGGAAATACCTTTAACACCTAATGCTCAAAGATTAGCCACTTTTGTTACAAGTTTTGGCACATTTAGACCTCTACGGATGCCTTTCGGGCTTAAAAATACACCATTTTCATTTAGTAAAATGACGGCCGAAATCCTTAACGGTTGTGAAAACTTTGCTGTTCCATATTTAGATGACGTGGCAATCTTTTCAAACACCTGGGAAGAGCATCAAAGTCACCTGAAAGCAGTTTCGACAAAAATAAAGGACGCTGGTTTAACCATTAAACCTATAAAATGTTTAATTTGCTCAAGATAGAGTAAAATATCCAGGACATATTGTAGGTCGCGGTATAAGAATGCCAAGTGAACTCAAAGTAAAAGCTATTCTTGAATTTCCCGTGCCATCTACAAAAAGTCAAGTCAGAGCATTTTTAGGATTAGCGGGATATTATAATCATTACATTCCCATGCTCTCATTTATAGCAGCACCTTTAACCGAAACTTTGAAAGCAAATTAAAAAAAAGGGAAAATAAATCGGACAGAAGCGTGGAGAAAAGCTTGTGAAGAGCTAAAGGAAAAACTGTTTCAAAAGCCTATACTGTATGCACCTGATTTCAATAAGGAGTTTATTTTGCAAACTGCTGCTTCAAACTCTGGTATGGGTGTTATTTTTGCTCAGAAAGATGAACGAGACAATGAGCATCCAGTATTATACCTCAGTAGGAAGTTTACAGAAACTGAAAAAAAGTACTCTACCACAGAAAAGAAATGCCCTGCCATAATTTTCGCTGTAAAGAAACTGCAATGTTATTTAGACGGGCATACTAAATTTTTGATCATAATCGATCATAATCACTTAGCTTGGCTCAAAAATAATGTGAGTCTAAAGCCACGACTTATGAGATGGGCACTAGTATTACAACCTTACAATTACACGAAGCGGTAAAAATCATAAAATTGTAGACGCATTAAGTCGTACTTCCTGCCCTGATTGAAGATTTTGTTTCCCTATATAGATAAAAAAATTATTTTATTCTTTCCCCTCTTCCTTAATGTATATTTTTATGTTATATGTAGTATTTCAATTATGTATTGTGTTGATATTCTGTTGTTTTGAAAAAAAAATTGTAAACTTTAATTTATAAAAATATAAATTAAAGTTTGTCTGGAGGAAGGAGAGGTTTTAATATTTTATTATTTAACAAATAACTATATTTATTATTGGAGTAGCAACGACATATTTGTATCATGTAACCATTGCTCAGCAACGTAAGAAGTAGCTTAAAATTGTTATTCTGAAAGTTTTACCAGCTAGTTGATGTATGAAAAATTTGTAACTAAAAGATTGTATTCAAATTTATATATCTCCGTAAACTAAAAATAAAATTTATGTTTTACTAGGAAGATCATCTGTTATTTTGTTAAATACTGTAAAATACGTTACAGTAGCAGCGAACGAACTCTACTCGCAGGGAGTAGTCGGCGTCGTTTAGGAGTTGGACCTTCTGAACTGGAAAAGGGTGCATGTTTTCTGCACGCACAATCTTTGCACACTAGTTTGTGACGTACACCTAGTTTAACTGCAACCAATTGTGTGCTGGTTCGACGGGCAAACGGCAAACCATTGCAATACTCGTTTTTCTGTTTCAGGTGTAAGCATACTGCGTTCTTGCCCTGCGTTACGCCTCGTTATTTGGAAGGATCCCGTCTACCGCAGCCGTCGATCGATATTCGTGAGGTGGCATGGTGCGAATAATGCCTCGTCGGATATTGCTTTTGGTACATCTTTGCTAGGCGTCCATTACCACCTGCTTGGCCGTAAATCAGATGCTTATCCGCATATTCCTCGTTCGTGTAATCTGGCATGTTGTTTCCAAATAAAATTTAATACCCGCGAATTCTGCAATGCCCACTAATGAATACCTGCAGGCTCCATTTATTTTCCCCATACGTATAGGACATTTGCATACGAGAAGGGTTTTTCTTCTCGACTGCTCCTTTTATTTTTCCCTTATGCGTTGGAAATTTGCATACGAATTCTTCTCAATCACAGGTTCCTAAATTCTTGTATTTGTTTGGTCGCTCTCTTCGTCAGGCTCACTGTCTCTCGACGTCTATTTATGCGATTTTGGAGAAACCACTGAATGTCGTTTGCGACCACATGTTCTATAGTAATATTTCATCGTCTCCTATCATCCTGCTGAATCTATCGGTTGAATTCGAAACACTCTGTATAATTCGAATGGTAATAAACTTTTAAACATACTGATATATAATTTTAAACATACTGATTTATACCATTTTATAACGAATTGGGAAATTAATGCTGGCGATTGATTTGAAAATAAAACTTAGATACATTTTTTTTTATTTGATTTTTATCAGTAAAGATTTAACTTTATCAGTTGACAATACTAACTATTGTGTTTTTTGTATTTACAAAATTGCTACGTACCGATTTGGCTAGAATGAAGAATTTCATGATGCTTTGTAAAGGAAAGAATTGGATGAAAAGTTATGGATAGGAGAATATAATTAGATCCAAAGAAAGGCTCTTTACACAAAACAGACAATTGTTGGACTGTTATGTCTACCATTTATTGTTTAGGCCAATATACCATTTCAGATATAATAATGTTTAACTGGTACTCAATGTGATCTGAGAAATATTTTGCGAGAAATGCTAGCATATTGAATAATGAAAATACTATATGTGTATATGTTCCTCGCATTCTGGAAAATTGGCAAATTTTGAACACATATAATCTTCCATCCGAACATGTGCGTTTCAAAGCCCGAATTATCGTTTATTTTTTATTTTGTGTGAATTTAATGAATTTTGATTCACAAACTGAAATGAATGTGTTAACTACACTATATTAGATGACTAACCTTGCAAGTAGTTAATATTTAAAAAATACACGTGAAATAAACATTAAATAGACCTCTAGTTTTTATATTATCATTTAAACTTCCTGAAAGAAGTGACAATGAAAGTCATTCAGAGCGCTGTTATATATTAAATTAGCTGTTTAATGCTAATAAGAACTTTACTTTATAGTGTGTGTCTTTTGTGTAAAATAATAAATTAAAATTATTTTCTCAAATTTTAGAAATCTTGCTTTTTTGCCTGAACTACACTGATCTGATTTACTCAGAACATTAATTTCCCTTTAAAATATTTCTAAATATTCTTTTGAATGTGTTTTGATATGTAACTTCATCAACAAATTTATAATTTTCAGTGAACCAAGAAATGGTGCTTTTATTTGTTAAGCTATAGATAATATTCCAGCCAACAGATGATGTGGAGACCATTATTCAAGAAGTTCCAACAAAATGGGATATTGTTGAAATTCAGAATCCTGTAAAAATGAACAAGTAAAATAAATAAACAAGTAAAATGTCAGCATAATTAAAGAAATTTTTTTTTAAATTCAGGAATATAGTTATATTGCTCATGCAATTTATATATTCTGTTACAAAAACATTGTAAGAACAAGGAGTATTCAGTTCGTGATTCAAGCTTGAGTGTGATGTAATATCTGTAGGAGGTAAACGTGAGGATATTGCATAATTTGTTATCTGATTTTCGAAGGACTTTTAAATGTTGTCAGTATGTAATGCAGAAAATATCAAAAACCGTTTGGTAAGTGAGTACTTAATTAAAAAAAAAAAAAAAAAAAGCACATTATATCATGCACTTATAGTTAGTCTTTGGTTTTGCAATACCTTGTAAGGTATATTTTGTTTTTATAACAGTTATTTTAAGTTTATGCTTCTTTCCTGACTTCATCTTACAACTTCCTACCAGACTACCAGAATGAGTTTTTAGAATCGCGTTAAATGCAAATGAGAAAGAGAATATTATTTAGTCAACTTCAACTGACTTCGCCAGAAAGAGTGAGGATTCCTGCATAGCATGCGTTTGCCTTTGGGTTACGTCTCTCTAAGCTATTATTACTGTTGGCCGTATTACGTGCCTTTTGATAGTTCGCTGGCTAATTTAATATTACGGGCCAATACTTTACAATTGTGTTAGCTTCGGTTAAAGCGTTCTAGCCCAAGTGGAGGCCTTGCTGTACGCCCTGAGAAAGGGGCCGAATGTTAATCTTATTTTGAATAAAACAAAGGGTTATTAATCCTTCTTGAGTTTACGTTTCTGTTCTTGGATTTAAGCAATTATTCGCTTATCAGTTCACTAGGTTTCTCGTTCAGAATAAAAGTGAGGAATTCTGTAGCCTACTTTATGCCATTGTCAGAAGGTAGGCAGCTGTGTTTAACAATGAAGAGTGTCCAAGGTTTAGTGACAATGTGACCATTGATATGTGTATTAAAACCAAGGAATATATGTTGGAAAATAAACACAAGCGTTTCCTCAATCTCAGGTTCAAAACCTAGAAATTTGCCGAGGAAATTTAGCGCCATTTTTTTTCTTTTTAAGGGAAGGGGGTATATTGCTTATTGATTATATGCCACATAATTCTATGATAACAAGTGTTTATTATTTTAACCCGTAAAGTCAACTGCAACGAGTCATAAAGGTAAAATATGGCAAGTGGGCAAGCTCAAGGCAAAATGTGGCAAATGGGCAAGTATTGTTTTGCATGAAAACGTTCCAGCACACAAAGCTCAGATTTCCAGACTACTTTTAAGCAGTGTTGAATTTCAGCTTGCCACAAACTCACACAGTATGTGTGTGATTCGCATGCTAAAAAGTAAAATACCTTCGTACTTTTTAAAAATAGATACGGATGGCTTTCTTTGTGTTATTCCATCAAGAAAATGGACCATGATGAAGATTTTTCGATTTCCCATGGTGAAAGGTCCGATGTACACTGCGGAAAACAAAAAAAAAAAAAAAAAAAAAAGGATAATTCTTTATTTCCTGTTCTACTGCGCCGATTGACGAAATTCAAATTCAAGGGTGGTGGAAGCTGCTGAAAAAATTCCAGAAATCGATCTCCAGCATTAAAAACAAGATGAAAAAGCCAAGCTGCAAGAAATCGTAAGTAAATTTTCTTCATTATTTTCTGATAAGCCAGGGAACACCCAGATAGTAACTCATTCTATTGAATTAAAATCAACTGAACCTTGTAAAGCGAAACCGTACAGGTACGATAAGGAGAAAGAGGCCATCATTGAGCACCACATACAAGAGATGTTAAAAAATAAAATTATAGCTCCCATAAATAGTTAATATGCGAGCTCTGTTGTGCTCTTCAGGAAAAAGAATAATTTGCCCCCTACAGATCCCAGAGCATATCGCTTTGCTATAGATTATAGAAAACTCAGTAGTTTAACTAAATTTCCGATTTACCCTTTACCGGTGATTGAGGAGATTATTAGGAAAATAAAATCTACAAAATTTATGACTACTCTCGATCTTACTTCAGACTATTTTCAAATAGCTATGAAACCTGAAGATGTAAATAAAATTGCCTTCATCACTAAAACAGGCACTTGTGCGTTTTTACGTATGCCTTTCGGACTTTGCAGGGCACCCTCAACTTTTCAACGTGCCATGGATATTATTTTACGTTGTGTCCTCGGGAAATCCATTTTAATTTATTTAGATGATATCATCATAACAAGCAATACTATTGACGAACATACAAAAGACCTCCACGAATTTTCTTATTATTGAAGGAAGTGGAATTAACCGTAAATGCATCAAAATGCAAGTTCGCAACCAAAGAGTTACGATATCTAAGGTACAAAATTTCAGCTAAAGGCATTGAGACTGAGTATTCCAAGATTAAAGCTATTAAAAATTACTCTCCGCCAAATACAGCAAAGAAGCTGTCATCTTTTCTTGGACTATACCCTTACTACCGTACGTTTATTCAAAACTTCGCTAACATTGTTGAACCTTTGCTAATGTTAAAACGGAAAAAAAGTCAAAAGTTTATGTGGACAGCTGATGCAAACACAGCTTTCGAACAATTGAAATCAGCTTTAATTAACGCACCGATATTAAAGTTCCCGGAGGGCGATGATAACTTGGAGTTTGCGGGTGACGCCTCAGATTATGCCGTGGGTGCGGTGTTAAAGCAAAATCAGCATCCCCTGGCATTTTTAGTAAAACTTTAAACATCACGTAACGTAATTATACCGCGACCGAACGAGAAACATTAGCAGTGTTAATGGCAGGTCAGAAGTTCCGGGTATATTTCGGAAAAGCGCCTGTCACTATATTCAGACCATGCGCCGTAGGTAGCTTATATTCGGAAAAGAATTTAACTCCTAGACTAATTAGATGGGCCTTACAAGTGTACAACTTAATAATTAAGCATGCTCCAGGCAAAGAGAATACCGTGGCCGACGCGCTATCAAAAATCAAGATAGATGACAATGGGGATCAAGTAAAATGTGCAGTTTTGACGTCTAACGTTTTAGATTCCCGAGAAACTATCACTTCTGAATTGATAAAGGATCCAGAATTCGATAATATCTATGCTTATTTAAAGGATCCAGATAATTTCGAACATCCATATCTTACCGCAATTAGAAATAGAGCCCAAAATTACGAGATTGTAGATAATTTGTTGTTTTATACCAAGTCTACGAATGAAAACTTCGAATATAGGCCAGTCATCCCAGCCGCACTACGGCTAAGCATTTTGCAAGAATTGCACGGCGCCCGGACCGCTGGCCACCTTGTGGTAAGGAAAACGATGCGTAGGGTACGCGAGGCGAAGTATTTTCCTCGACTACAGAAAGTAGTAACTGCCTATGTCAGGTCCTGTAAATTATGTCAGTTAATTAACGACGTTAATTATAGCCCGGCTGGGTACCTGAATAGTATTCGCGCGACGTTTCCTAATGAAATTCTTGGAATAGATTTTCTTGGCCCTTTTCCCCAAAGTGAGTTAAATAAAAATCGATATCTTTTAGTGATTGTTGACAATTTCTCTAAATAAACAGAAATAATTCCGCTAAAGCGAGCGTCGGCTAAATTAGTCGTAGATGCGATTTTGCATAGGTATATCTTAAAATACGGTGCACCGTTAAAAGTAATAAGTGATAATGGTAGGCAGTTTGTAAGTCAAATTTTCGAAGATTTATATAAAGGGCTTGACATAAGGCATATGAAAATGGTCCCTTATAGGCCACAATCTAACATCGCGGAAAGAGTGAATAAGAATATAGTTAAAATACTTAGAAGTTATGTTAAAAATTATCATAAGCGCTGGGATGGCTGCATCGACGAACTAGCATATGCTTTAAGAACTGCCAAACATGACACGACGGGAAAAACGCCCGCTGAATTATTTCTGGGTAGAAAGATTTTGACCCCATTCGATAAATTATTTTTCGTCCAAGAACGGGAGCCTGAATTTAAGCAGGCGAACATTCAAAAACTAATTGATGAAGCGTTAAAGAACTCGGATGTAGAAAGAGAGCGGTAAAAAGTATATTACGATAGTAAACGCAGCGAGGCAGATTTCAAAGGGGGGGTAAGGTTCTAAAAAGAAAATTCACCCTGTCTAGGGCTTCAGAAAATTTTGTATCTAAGTTTGCACACAAGTTTGAAGGTCCCTATATCATGCAACAGATCGTTGGGGCAGTAATTTATATTACTTCAGATTCATGTGAAAGAATAAAGACCAGTCCGGATCAATCAGGGGCGTAGCTAGAGGGCGGCAAGGGGGGCATCTGTCCCAGGGCGCAGAATCCAAGGGGCACCAAACTGATGTTACGACATTTTAGAATTAAATGTTTTCCATCCTTGGCAAGCAGTAGGGGGCGCGAAATCTTCGGTTGTCCCTGGCCGCTGAAAACCCTAGCTACGACTCTGGGATCAATTAAAGAAGTATTACGACAGAAAAGATTTTGATATTCTAAATAGATTTTTGCAGGCTTCCGAGACAGAAGAGGCAGCAGTAACAATAGCGCTTTCGGTCCCAGCAGCGTTTCCACCCCCTGAGAAAAAGAAAAGAACCGATGAGATCATAAGGCCGCAGACAACTCGAAGAGTTCCCCAAAAAAGAACGCCGCAACAGATGGAAGCTCCAACGAGCAAGAAATTTAAGAAAACAGATTCGTCCAGAAGAAAGGCCCCAGGCAGGAAGAAGAATAGCCGTGCCCGGACAAAGTCTCGCAGCAGACAACACCAGAATACAGCGAAGGCGCGGTTGATTGAAAGAACGACAACACCACCGCTGGGTAGAACAAAGATACCGGCCGTTGCTCAAAGCTCTCAACACGGCGCAAAGCAACCAAGAGTGTCCATGCAACAGTCGTCAACGACGTACGTTCCAAGAACCAACGTTACGGCCAACAAACTAAAAAAACCAGGAGCCACCACCATTCCACACTAAGAAACCTATGATTAGGGGAGAAAAAAAAAAAAGACCGAACTCAGCCACTGGAACGGAAGCAGAGAATGAAAATTGCCAGTTCTGCAGGAAGTGGATGATGGAGTACCAGTCAACAAAACACAAAGATAAGTGAATTTTCAATAAATCCTTCCTGTCTGTAAAATAACATGTTAATCTTTTAGTACGAAGTTTCATGCTCAAGTCAATTGTCTCTGTGGAGGACTAAAGTTAGTTCAGTTTATTTGGTGAAAGCACAAAGCTAAAATGTATCGTAGAAATGTAATGTTAATGCAAAGAACGAGTAGTTCAGGTTTTGTTTGTCGAAAGACTATTTATGTTAACACGCCAAAAGTTCTAGCCGGATACAAGCAACTTCGTATTAGTATTTGTTAATGAAAATTTGTTTTAGGTTCGCCCTTTTGGTGAGAAGAAAAATGTCAAGTAATTTTTTTCTCTCATTTTATTCTCTAGTATGCTATAAGTATGTGATTGCAAAATGTGAAAATATCTATTGTGCTAAGGTAAATATCTGAGTTTATAAATAAGTGCTAAGGCAAATGCATGTTTAAATTCTAAAGATATTAGAATAATTATGTAGTGCGAAAAGTTTCGAAATATGTTTAAAAGTTAATGTAGGAAAATATTGAAGTGTAAAAGTTAAATGCAAGAAAATCTTGAAGTGAGGAAATTTTAGTCAAATTAAATATTACGTTTACGAGCGATGGATAAATACTTGTGTCCCTTAAAAACCGCAATTTTCGGTAAACTTAAGAAAATTACATTAACGTCTAAAGAGTTAGAAACTCGATAAAAGGTTCAATGCTTGTAAATGTAAAGTGCTATTTAGTGTATGTTTAGAAATATGTATTCATAGGGGACTGGAAGGACAAGACTGATTGCCCTAATGATTAAGAACGATGGATTCTACAACGGAAAATTTAGATGAAAACAAATTATTTGTATTGTACTTAAATTAAAGTTTAGTTCTTGTATGTAAACGGGGCTCAGGGCTGTTTTTCTAGAATTTAACAGTTTGTAACAGGTCTTTAAGGACCTTTTTCCAAGTCTGCATCGGCAACTGTAGGGATTTTTATTTATTTTAACTAACTATTTGAAGTTTGAGTTTAGACCTTACCTGTAAGCTTTCCTTCTCCTAATTTTCAGTGCCAGAACAGTTAAATGTTGTAGCGCGTGGAAGGATATGCAAATTTTCTAATTTGAAGGAAGTAGTTAAAAGCCGAGTTTCGGTACGACAAAGAGAGAATTAGGCTCTAGCTGCCGTCTGTATGTTTGCTTATTGCTGATTCAAGTGGCTTAATTGCATTTATCTGCTGCCACTAGCTTCAAAGGGGGTTTAAGTTACGGGATCTCGCTGAGCCCTGTAGGCTAGTTTTATCACTTGTTAATATTTCAAATTTTAGTTTCAATTATCTGACTTTCAGTTACCGACCAAGCAGAGGCGAAGTTTGTTAGCGTCGAGTTGACGCATTGCAAAATTTAAAGAGTTAATAAAGGGTACTTTAACCCTTCTCCTGTGTAGTTTCCTGCTACTCCAGTATACACACAGAAGTTAACTCACTGTACTCTACATTTAAAAATACAAATTTTTAAATTAAATAATAAAAAAATCTGCGAATTATATTAGAATTAAACCTAAATTTCGAATTCTGGAAGAAGAAATCAAGTAAGTTTAATTAAAAAAAGAGAGATTAATAAATATACATCAAATTCAACGGAAGATATAGAATTGCCCGCCTCTTTTCTTTCCTGCAGTGTACATGTGCGTACAGAAACACAAAAGGGAAAAAACTGGGCTAAAAAAAGTTAACTTAAATTTTTTTATGGAAACAAAGGACCAAAAAGTTGTTAATGCAGAATGCTTGTTTACTGCCCTTTTAATTGAGCACAAACTTCTGCTGAATGCTTTCGATTATGCCGCAATTTTATTTAGAAAAATGCTTCCCAATTGCGAAATTACTAAGCAGTGTTCATGTGGGTGTACGATGAAAGATGGTTGGAGTTGTTAAAGTAATAAGCGTGAAAAATCAGCTGTTAATTACATTAAAACAGCTGTTAATTACATTAAAACTTCACTTTTCAGCTTTGTTCCGTTGAAAGCAGGAATACTGGTACAAAACTGTACACAGTTGTTATTGCTTTTTTGTAATTCTGTACTTAAAATTATTTTCACAAGCAGTGCGATAGCACACCTCCTCCACAAATGCACCATAAAATCTTTGCAGTTTGCCATCAACTACATGAAGTTAACATTGCATAAATAAATATAGACAAATAAACTTCCCCGGGCTGAATGGACTATATATTGAAATAATAAAAGTGTTGCCTTAAAATTATTCAGAGTTTTTAAAACTATTGTGGAATACGTATTTTTGTTATAGTCTTTTCCCCGGGACTTGGAAAATAGCAAAGCTGCCTTTAATACCAGAAAAACAACAGTTATAACTAATATGTCTTTTGTAAGTCCTTCGAAAAGTTTTAGACAAACTTATTTTCAACAGGTTAGAGTTTTTATTGAAAGCTAAAAATGTTTTATCTGATAGCCAATATGTTTTGCACCTCGGGGGCAGAGCATCGAAGATGTACTCTACCATGCTGTAAATTATGTAAGAATTAACTGAAAATAAGAACACGTGGTTGCACTCTTATTCGACGTGAGCGATACTTTTGACTCTATACTGTGGTCCTCTCTTCTTCATGAATTCTTTGATACTGGAATTTCGAAGGACATCTTCAGTATCACAAGACTACTTTACCAGAACATTAAATTGTTTAGATTCTGGAGGAAAGAATAATTACATACTCATGAAAATTTACAAAGGTTGCTCACAGGAGGCTTGCAGCGCTCCGCTGTTTTGGAATCTCATTGCATATAGTAATTAGTTAAAAATGAAATTAAATAAAATATCAAGTTTTTTTTTGGCTATGACGATGATCTGGTGGTCCTCAACAAAGGAAAGAATTGAAAAACTCTTTATTAAACTTAATACAAATTTGGAGGCATAGAAGATAAAAGAAGACTTAAAATTAAATATAAACAAAACCTGCAGAATTTGTTTTCCCCCAGGGTGGCGAGAATACAAGAAATTCTAGGTTAAAATACAAAGATCAGAACGTTAGTTTTAAGAAGGAAATAAAATATTTGGGTATCAAAACTGACAATAATCTCAACTTTATGTCTCATCTTGAAGAAATCCATAGTTAAACTGAGAAAATTCTGGCGTATTGTAGGAGAATGGTATTTAGAGATAGGCATGTTGTTTAAACATTCCACCCTGAGGGTTATAAGAACACGCTATGCCACCCTGAGGATTATATATGAAAATGCTTTTATTCCAACAATTATGAACTGCATAGAAGCATACAGTTGCTGCTCAGTGGAACTTTTGCGTCTCAAACAGAAATTGGATACTATCCAGAGCTTAACTATAACAGTCTTCAAGCAGATTATATATATATTGGCCGGTGTGCCTTCTCTCTCAGAACAATATTTATATTTTTACGATATATTTTTAATGAGAATAGGAAGAGTTCATTTTAAATTATATGATGGAAGAATTGTAACCCGCTGTGCTTTTTAAAAAATCGATATGAATAGAGACAATCTGTAACGTATCTGGAGAATCGTCCCCAGGTCGTAGAGTATGACTTTTCCATTGACGGGTCCGGAGTGGGGGAGAAACATCGGCTTTGCTCTTATAATTTACTTTCACAAACTCCTTACAGAAACTTTATTCGCATTGACAGAACCAGGTTTGAGCAATTTTTTCTCCTCGTTTGCGATAATAAATAGACCATTTTTTGTTGCAGTCATTTAGGTAAACCAACAACATCAAGGGTTACAATGTATTTCCATTTATCCCGTGCTAAATAAGTTTAGTTAAGTTTATCCCCTGCTAAATAAATTTCCATTCCTGCTAAATAGGTTTTCATTCAGGATTCTATAATTTGTTCTGCTGTAAGCCATATGTTTTCGGCACAAGTGGTGAACATTATGTCTTTAGCTTTTTTAAGGCGTAAATCTTGGTTAATTATTTTATTTGTTGATGCTACAGATGTATTTAAAAATTTTGCGATTGCTTTCGGCGTCGGCAGAATGAGAACTATATCTGCGATATCTTGAAAGAAAAATGAGAAAAGTCTGAGAAAAATAAAGATTACATGACACTTATGCAAATGACATAAAAATGAGAGTTTTAGTTACATAAACAACACAAGGTTTCTATCAAGAAAAAAGTCTTAACAGCAGTAAGCCAACAGTGAGAATTCTGCTTTAGATTTTGTATGTGATGTGACTGTGATTCATGTATTTTTCTGTTCCCTTTATATTATCTTCTTTTATTATTATTTTATATTGTTTCTTTTATTATCATTTCATATTATGAAGTCAATTATAAGTTTTAAAAATATCTTAGTTTATTTAGTTTATTCTGATTTCGAACATAAGAGAAAACTTTGAGTTTGAATATTCTAGGCCTATAGTATTTATTATTTTTTTTTAGTTTCGTTACGTAACTGCTTTAGTTACTGAGGTCTGAAGCTTTGGATTAGAGAAGCTTTAATAACATATAATTAGTTTCTTGTACGCATTGTTTTTTTTTGGGGGGGGGGACACGGCTGAGCTGCTGGATGTTATCGTTTGTGCTTACTACTTGGAGAACCTAGTTTTGGTCTTCCAGGAGCACAAAATACAGTTTGTTTACTATTCAAAATTAATTCCAATTTGCTCCAAGCTGCTTTAATTCATTAAACTATCAGTACATATGTTAATTATGTTCCTGTTTTTAAATAATTCTTTATCCATTTGAAGGAAAAATGAAGGGAAGAAACCTCCGCTTGAAAAATTGAATTATAAAAATTTAACTTATATTTCTTAGTAATAGGCCCACGTAATGATCACATGGATGGCTGATCCCTACGTAGTACATAGTACTCACGGAGGATATCTATGTCAACAAACTCACCTACCCGGGTCGGGAAAACAAAATACAACAGAGAACACTCCTGCAGAATTATTTTTGGACAGAAAGTTCTATAACCTTTTTCTTTCTTTCTTTCTTTCTTTTTTTTTCTTTTTTTTTTTTTTTTTTTTTTTCTTTGGTAGTAATTTTAAATGACAGAAAAGTATTCAGAGGATAGTCGATAAGGCAACAAATCAGATAAAGCCCGCATCAAGCAGAGTTTTATTGCGATAAGGAAAACGCCTAAGGAAAATTCTAAAGTCTTGGCTGAAGTGTTTAAATTTAAGCATTCATTAACTTTCGCAGAGCAGGCCAAGTTTTATCCCAAATTTGAAGGTCATTTTTTAGTTATATCAGAAGGAAAGACAGTTCCGTAGTCACGGCAAATTTCGATCAGTTTAGCCCTTATATGAAGGGGCGGACATTAATATGCCGTAAATAATGGAAGATTTAACAACAGTCTCTGAAGAAACTCATCCAAACCCATCTCGGATGAATTAGGCCAGTGACGGGGTAGACAGAACAACGCGTGCAACTTGGTCAGTAGAGAACGTGTCATGGAAGAAAAAACAGTCCGGCGTAATTGGAACTCCAAAGCGGTCTAGGAATAAACAAACGCCGAAGGGAAACATTACTGGTATAGCGGAAAGATAGTCCGGAGACCCACGAGTACAAGAAAGAGAACAGAGGAAAAGAAAGCGCAGCGTTCGGTTTCAATATCAGTATAGTGCCCGGAAACAAGCCGCCAAGCCATTCCCAAAAGCAGGATAATTGTAGAAGATCAACGAGATTCCGCAATTAGCTGCGCCAGGAATGGAAAAAGCGATTAGGTCAACCTGGCGATGAGGAAATTCTAGGAAGATCCAAAAGATTCCGCGATAAGCTGCGCGAGAAGATGTAAAGCAACAAGCCAACAGTCCCAGATAGCTTTCTGGAAGAAATAACAGGGACAGTAGAATGCCAAATCTGAACCAACAGACTGCGCGAGCAAGAAAGAAGGAGGGAAAAAAAACCTTCCGAAGATGAACATGACGAGCATGAGCGAAGTTGGCAGCCAAAGCACTTAATTAACAAGCTGCTGTAGCTGACCTGAGACTAGTTTGTAGCTAAACGAATGACTCAAAAGCAAACTAAAGAATAGTAGAAATTTATCTATTTCTGTTCAAGTGAAACTGGAATTGCTCCAAGCTGCTTTCCATTGCTGCCAAAATGCTCAAGCTGATAGCGCATGTTTACTAGTGAAGATTTTTAAATTTTAAGTAGTAACTGGAATGTCTTTTTTTTTACGAACTTGCTCTGTAAAATGTGTTCTGTAAAATTTATTTATGTTGCCTGGTTTATAGACATCTTAATGCAGTGGCGGGGGCATTAAGATGTCTAGAACACCGACTTCGTGAATTTAATTTCTCCTAAATTGAAATTGATGAGCTAATTTCCCTTACTCAACTGTGAAACAAACGCATTTTGTTTTCCAAAATAAGTATTACAACCAAACAAAAAGATCAGCCATGGGAAGCTCTCTTAGTCCCATCCTGGATGATATCTACATGCATTATTATGAATCAAAATTATTTGAAGCTCCAAACTTCCCCGTATGGTTCCGCTACGTATTGCCTTCCACCACACTTCAAATCATGTCATTCGACTAAACAGAAGCTAGCTTCATTTTAGTCCTTTGTTTTCCGTGCACTTCAAGGGGTCTTCTCCAAACTGGCTCTTGATCAATTATTTAAAAGCAGTTGCTATTGACAGGAGCTTTTCATCCAACAGTATTAATCAAGCAGTTAAAAAATTCTCATCTCAGTACACCAAAAAACACGCACTACTTTTAGAAAATTATAAGAATTCTGTCGTCATCCCTTTCTGTCCATCAAATTAGCTGTAAAATTGCACGTATTACACAGAAACTTAACTTTCGGGTCGTTTATTCTCCTATCAATAAAATTCCCAGTTCCATACTTAAGGACCCCATTCCTGATATGAATTCCTGGGTTTATTTACAGGATTCTTTGCCAGTGTGGTTTAATTTACATTGGTCATACTAAGAGAGCCTTAAAATTTTGCGTTAAAGAACATGAAACATATATTAGGAAAAACAGAAGTCCTCTGTTGCCCAGCACTGTTGGTCCGAAAAATCACACTTTCCATTTTTCTGCAGCCAAAATTATTCAAGAAACGTCTTCCATTAGTGAATTAGATTTTCTACAGGCGTTTCACATTCAAAAAAAAATCTTTCTGTTCTAGTTAACGACCCTAATTCCAATCCATCTTTACATTCAGCCTTTAAGAAAATTATGTTTTAGTTTTCTTGTTTCATCAATAGATGGCGCCAGTAGCTTAAATCCTGTCCAGCTGTTCTTATCTTATCTTATCTTTTCACCAAATTCTATCTCGTTCATTTGCACTTTGGCAGTTGAGGATGATGACTCGGTAAAACCACCGAAGCTAGTCCTGGAAAATTTGCAAATATTATGTTGATTTTTGTTGTTTGACTTCTAAATTAATCTTTGTTCGGAGTGTTATTTTAACCTAAATTAGATCTTATGATATAAAGAAAGAAAAAAAATATTAGATATAAAAGCTTCATAAAAGATTTGGCTCCATCTGAGTAGTAGAATTGTAAAATTGTCTACCTTTGTCATTACGACCCTTGCTTTAAAATTATTTAAATTTTGGTGGCAGAGACTGTAGGATTTTTAGTTAAAATAAATTGCTTCAAGTTATCTGTTGGATTATGGGTAAAATAATAATACAAATGATTAATAACTTCAAATAAATATTTATAAAGATGTATAAAATTCAGTAAATCTTTAATTTTATCACATTAAATTAATCAGGAAGTTGTTTCCAAATGCTTAAGAACAATGAATAATTTTCCTTTGTGATGTACATGTTAAGAATTATTACTTTACTCTTTATGAAATTTATATTTTTATATGTCAGTAGCCTATTCTATTATCTAATGATTTGTCAACTAATGAAATATTAAAATTATATAAAATGTATTTTTTTTTTGACACGGGAATCATGAATGACTTATTTGTAGGATTTTATATTCACTAGCCAGTTATTATGAGCTAGGGTGCAAACTAATTGTGTACTTGAGTCGAGGATTTCAATGTTTTAGAGCTTCTGATAGCCTGGCATTGCAGTTACATACTACAGCTAGCTCTCCAAAGTTGTTCCGGCTTCAAAATCTTACTAGCCGACGTTTAAAATAAGTGCTATTAATTAATTATCTTGAGCCAGCTTAAGTAGTCTATGGTTTGTTTGTTTGCGTATATGAAGCAGGACAACCACTTGATGCCAAATGGCCCTATGGGCTTAATTAGGCTGTTCCAGGAGTAGTCTATTGTGCGCGCATAGGTAGTGTCAGACTAAGTTAACTACATTTTAATTTAATTTTATCTTATGTTAATTTGAATGCTTGCAATTAGCGGAGGTTCATCAGTCGCACAAGTATGGTGCCTTCTGTTCATTTAAGAGTTGTATAAAAAGGTTAATTTAACCTTGTGAAGACTTGATCACTTGTTTCAGACTTAAGTGATAACTCAATTCCAATCTTATAGGGGTTATGGGACACTGATACTAGCTTGTAGATACAGCATAATCTTACAAATTGATGTTTTCATCAAGTATGTTGCTTAATAGTAAAAGTCTAAAAGTACAAGCTCAGAATGATGTAATAAGTCAAATTTCTTCTTGAATAGTGAGCGGGGAGAATAGAAAAAGTGGTACGGAAGAGTAAAGGGGATTTTGTGACTGAAAAATGGCAATTTTAAATTGATGTGCTGGTCTTCAAGACACCAAGAAAGAGTATCTTTAACGAAATATAGTACAAATTTGAATTTGTTTCATACTTAAATAAGAAAAAGAAGATAATTACCCTAAAGAAATAAAATAAGAAAATAATTACCTTATGATTAACGAGTCTACTTTTTTCCCATGCCTCCTCCCATGCTGAAACCGAATCTGCCACCAGCCATTCCTCCGTTGCCTGCACTTCCTCCCATTGGCATAGGCATAGGTGCACCTGCCTGTGGCATCATACCACCTGGAGACATTCCACTTGATGACGCTCCACCTTGCGATATGCCATTCTGTGCCATTCGTGTTTGGGATTTTCGTTTGCTGTGAGCATGTTGAGCATTGGATTCAGGGTAGAATGCCGCTAAACAGACTATCACCAAGATGATACTCAAAGCAAAACTCTTCATGGTTTCTTTAAATTAAAAAAAAAAAAATAAAAAATAAAATAAATCTTTAGTAATTGTAGAGTGAATACACCGTAACGAAGACGAAAGATAAGGAATAAAACTTTAAATATTAAAAATAACACATTGTGCATTAGAAATTTGTTCACAGTTCAATTTTTTATTAACACCAAGGTGATTTTGTTTTCCATTTGCGATAACATTCTTTAAATTAAAAAAAAAATTAAATCTTTAGTAATTGTAGAGTGAATACACCGTAACGAAGACGAAAGATAAGGAATAAAACTTTAAATATTAAAAATAACACATTGTGCATTAGAAATTTGTTCACAGCTCAATTTTTTATTAACACCAAGGTGATTTTGTTTTCCATTTGCGATAAAATTCTGTACGTCGTAAATAGACTTAGTTGCAAGTCGACGATGCATAAGATCTTTCATTTAGCTTCGTCATTATAAGCATAAAACTGTATTTCTCATCAGCATAACAAAGAATCATATTAAAAGTTATTTAATCTGTATACTATTTTGTAACAAATGTGATTTTATACCATGAGTACCGTAAATAAGGTGTCCGCCGATAACATCGCGGCAAAAACATCGCGGACGAAAACGTCGTGGAGAAAACAACGCAATGCGAAAACGTCGTGCTACAAAACATCGTGGGAGAAAACATCGCAAAGAGAAAACATCGCAGTTCTAAAACATCGCGGTACAAAATATCGTCGTCGAAAATAAAGCAGTTCAAAAACTTCGCAGTTTAAAAACATCGTCGTCGAAAATATCGTGGTAAAAAATAAAGTATCTACAAATCATCGCATGACGATAACATCGCAGATATGCTTTTTTCAGGTTTTAATAATTGTAAATGGATATTCACATAATGATTTGTGAGCGCAAGGTGTAAAGAAGGATAATTTTTACTTTCACATTTTTTTTATTAACTAATAAATTTTTGCTGAAAAAGTAAGAAGGAAACTTAAGCATAGAAAACTAAATGCAACTTATAGATTATACTTTTCATGAAAAATTACCAGTGAAAACTTTACAAAAAATGATTTATTAATGGCCTTTGTTAGTTAACTATGTCGGTTTAAAATTCTATTCAATGCTATAAGTTGCATTAATTTTCTATGCTTAAGTTTCTTTTTTATTTTCTCAGCAAAAATTTATTGATTAATAAAAAATATGAAAGTAAAAATTATCCTTCTTTCCATCTTGTGCTCACAAATCATTACGGGAATATCCATGTATAGTTATTAAAACCTGAAAAAGCATGTTTGCGATGTTATTGTCATGCGATAATTTGTAGATACTTTATTTTTTACCACGATATTTTCGACGACGATTTTTTTAAACTGCGAAGTTTTTGAAGCGCTTTATTTTCGACGATGATGTTTTGTACCACGATGTTTTCTCTTTGCGATGTTTTCTCCCACGATGTTTTGTAGCACGACGTTTTCGCCTTGCGTTGTTTTCTCCGCGACGTTTTCGTCTGCGATGTTTTCGGCTGTAACCGTAAATAAAATAAGTTTCTGACAACTGGTAAAAAGTCTATTGGGAAATTTCTAATTCTTATGTAAATCTTTGTCCGTATATAAAATGAGATAGTGCCATTTCAGTATATTTTCAAAATGATAATTCAGATAATGATAACAAAAATTCCCATCGCTACCCACACTTTTTTTCGACTATTTTTCGTTATTTGCTTCACATTACGATGGCTAGTTTTGTTTCTATCTACATTTGTATATTTTAGTGTTACAAAAATCTCAGTATGTCCGCCACAAATGTAATAGTATAAAATTCTGTCATATTTGATCAACATTAAAATATATTTTTATTGCTCCTAACAGCGCACATCCTTTTCTACAATTTCTTAATTCATTTCATGTTTCAACTTACATACAAGTTTAGTATACGAGTCTCTTGCGTCAACAGCCGCCTAAAATAATTATTATAAAAGAGAAAAATTATACAATAGTTTTAATGTGTTCAACTAGTGTAATTCCGCATGTCCAGGTAGTAATTATAATAGAGATTAAAATCTGCGTTTATAAAATCTTAAATCGCTTAATTTGTTAAACAGTAGCAGAAAGATTAAATTTAAAAGAAAAAAATATCTTACGCTTGGGAGAATGGGAACACAGTGACAAGTGGAAGATGAAAATATACGAGGGGTGATCCAAGATAAAGTTTACAAGGCAAATGAAAAAGTATTTATTAACAATAGAAACAAGATACAAATGGGAATCAAGAGACACATCTGGCCTTCACTTTTCCATATAATCGCCAAACCTGTTTAGGCATTTGTCAGAACGTTCGACCAACTTGTTTATCCCGTCTTGGTAGTAATCAGGGCCCTGCTCATTGAGCCATTTCTCGGCAGCTGTTTTCACTGCATCGTCTGAGGTGAACCGTGTTCCGGATAAGTATAGCTTCAACGACGGAAAAATGAAATAGTCACTTGGAACCAAATCGGGGCTGTATGGGGGGTGATTCCAGACGTCCCACTTGAACCTTTGCAGCAATTCCTGAGTCTGGCGAGCTGTATGGGGCCTGGCATTGTCCTGCAGAAGAATGACGCCTTTGCTCAGTAATCCAGGCCGTTTGCGTCGGATGACTTTACGCAATTTCGTTAAGGTGGCACAATAACGATCGGCCTTAATGGTATGGCCACACTCCAAATACTCGATTAGGATAACACCAGTCGTATCCCAGAAAACGGTTGCCATCACTTTACCGGCAGAGGGTTAAACAGTTGACCTTAAACTTCTTCCTCGTCGGTGATCCAGCGTGTTTCCACTCCATCGTGGCTCTTTTGGATGTGGGGGTGAAGTGATGAAGCCATGTTTCATCACCGGTAACGATGCGATCAGTGAAGTGTTGGCCGTCTGAATGATATCGCTGAAGAAATGTGAGGCTGCACATCATTCGAGTGGCCTTATGCTCTGCGGACAACACACGTGGAACCCAGCGGGCACAAACTTTGGAATATCGCAACTCATCGGTTGCGATATTCCAAACATCATCGCTGAACATTACCTTAACTCAGGTGCAACTCTGAGGCAATCTCACGCACGGTTACTCGGTTACGATACGCTGAACGTTACCATAACTCATGTCCAACTCTGAGGCAATCTTACGCACGGTTACTCGTCGATCCCTTTGGATGATTTCTTCAAGACGTGCCGTGTTGATATCCGTCCTTGAAGAACTTGGACGGCCGCTCGCTTCCATATTGCGGTTTTCCACATGCTCCCTGCCCGCTTGATAAGAACGACACCATTTCGCTACCTCTTGTCTACGCATTGCTTTGTCCCCGTATACCTCAACGATTTGTCTGTGAATTTCGGATGCGGCCACATTCTTGGCCCATAAAAATCGAATTACGTCTCGCACCTCTATGCGAGACCACTTTTCTAGACGTCGTGCCATTACTGTCGCTCTTGAGTGTCTGCGTACTGACGCTACTTACTCGTAGAACCACTGTAGGACAACTAGCGACATCTGTCAACCACCCTGGGTGGAAATATTCGCTCCACAATTATTACGTTTCAAATGCTTCTGCTTGTAAACTTTTTTTTTGGATCAACCTACGTATTATTTCGAGCACCGGTAAAACATTACTGTTAAATTGCTAAGTTTTCTAATTAAATTTGAAACGTTTATATGTTCCACTTTACCGAGTTGCAATATATATCCGAGTCGCCCAGTTTTCCGACTAGATTAAAAATAATAAATATCTTACGCTTTGCCTAGTGACAATGTGCCTTTAAGTCACTGAGTTGTTAATTAAAAACTCATTAAATTCGCACAAAATGTGAAATAAAGTTAAAACAAAATTGTCAAAATCAAAATTCAGGCTTCAAGATACACGTCCGCATGAAGGACTAAGAGTATTAAAAATTTGGTGGCTCTAAGCGCCGCCGATCCCCCCCCCCCCAGTGAAAGGAACTTATGTCCATACAGATTTTTCCTTATTTAATAATAGAGATGGATATACAAAATATGAACATTTTAAATAAAATTACTGGGAAAAATACCCCCTTCCACACACACACGTTAAAGGGAAGATACACTTTTATTGGAATTGCAAGTTTTCAACTGCCCAAACGAAAAAGTAGTTAGTGACTTTGATTGCCGTACCGAAGGACCCGGGATCGAATCCCAGAGAAGGTATGAATGTAATTTACCCTTCCCTTCATAGGAGGTAACGGTGGCCCACCTATTAGGTGCCTTCACAATAAAGTGACCATCGATTCCGGTCTTAGGAGTGTTAACGCCTATAAATGGCTAGAGTCCGCCATTTTGGGGAAAAAGTTTTCAACGTGTACAACGTCTCAAGATACATTTAGCTCTCGAAGCTTTGAAGTTTTCTGGCCACTGCGATCCACCGACCTCACTTCGATGAATTTATAGTTTGGGGGTTATCTGTAATTTAAGGTGTGCACGTCAAATCCATGAGATCTGCCAAAATTGAAAGATGCCATAAAACATATTGTTGTTATACATATTGCTCTTGATATGTTATATCTCATATGTTCTGTTACATCTTGATATATTATTGCTCTTGATATGTTACATGTACACTGCATGTTTAAAATACTCTGTATATAAAATAATCAAGCGTAATGGTTTGTTTCGAAATTTATATGTTATACCTCATATGTTCTGTTACATCTTGATATATTATTGCTCTTGATATGTTACATGTACACTGCATGTTTAAAATACTCTGTATATAAAATAATCAAGCGTAATGGTTTGTTTCGAAACAAATTAGAATGTAGTATTTTTTCCTGATAAAGATTCGTTTGTGTTTTAACATTGAAACAATAAATATGACATACAGTTATGTAAAGGTAATTAATGCATATAAAATAAATTAAATATTTGAATCCACGAGCTTCTGTTAGTGAAAACACTTTACACATTTTTTTAAACTTATATAAAAAAAAGTACTCACAAGTTATATAATGTATGAAGAATGCGTTAGAAATATATTTTTATGAATTACAACATTGAAAATACTCATAAATTTATCAATTAGATAAATTATTCATAAATTTATCAATTAGATAAATTATGAAGTCATTGCATTTTAGATCTCATCAATCGGAATTATTATTATAAAATGGATTCCTATGCCAAATGAAGGATTCTGTATCGAGGTACAGTCTGTTCTCGATTAGCTGCAAGCAGATTAACTAGGCGCAAATTATTGATGCCTTGTCTTAAAAAAAATATATATATAAATAAAAGAAAGATTTTATATTACTTCCAAAGGGCCGTGTTTTTCCTTCACACACACATACACGTTTCGAGAGCATTTCAGCCAATGTCCCTTTGGGCTAAAAATATTTAAAAACAGCATATCTTTAAATTTTCGGATAGACAGACTCGCGCGCTGGAGATAATTTTTTTTTCATACAGTGTTACCATTGTTTGCTTTCAAATCGTTGAGTTTGTTAATCAAAAATACGTTAAAGTTGTACAAAATATGAAATAGACAATAAAACAAATTCGAAAATAAAAATTCGGGTTTACAGATGCCCATATTCGGGTGAAGGATTACATTGTTCAAACTTTGATGGTTCTAGATACCGTTGTGTTTTCACATTGCGAGAAACATACATACGTTTTATGTAGATTCTTCGTTACTTAATTTTTTTTTTTTTTAAAATATAATACAGGGCGATAATATTTGGTGGCGACCATTTTGACAAGTGAAGCGAACATTTATAGTGAACCGTCCCAAAATGCCATTTTGAGAATAACTGCCCTTCTGGGCTGAAAAAAGGAGGGGCGGGGGACTGAAAGTTTTCAGATTTTATATTATGCCCAAAGAGGCGGGTTTTTTTTAATTATTATTATTATTTTTTAAATATATATATATATATATATAACGGAGGATTCAAAACGGGATTTGAAAAGTGATACAGACATTCAAAATCATTCGACGCAAAATAGCGTTAGACAATGTAACGTCTTTACGTTGCTACTTTACCAACATAATACCAGTAAGAAATGTAAAGAAACCTCGGGCATAAAAATAACTGTGCTTGTAGATGAACGAATGTTAATGTTAATGAAACATTTCGAAATCGTTGAATTTGTTAATCAAAAATTCGTTAAAGTTTTACAAAATATGAAATAGATAACAAAACAAATTCGAAATTTGGGCTTCCAGATGCCCATCTTCGAGTGGAAGACTACGTTATTCAAAATTTGATGTCGTTAGGTACCATTGTTTTATCACATTGCGAGAAACATACCTCCATTCATACAGAATTTCTTTAAATATAATGCACGGATCTAATATTTGGTAGCAACAATTGGAAAAGTGATTAAGACTTTTATTGTGAACCAACGCAAAATGCCAAAACGAAATAAATAACCCTTTTGGGCTAGCGCCCATTTAAGATAAAAAAGAAAAAGGAAAAAGAATAGAGGAAAGGAAAAAAATATATTTATTGTTAAATTGGATATAAACGTTGCAATCACAAACCGTGAATGCAAATGTAAAACAGAACTATCTACAAAAATTATAAAGTGAAAAGAAAACTGCGTAGGATAGCAGTAATAGCAGATTAAGTCATTATCATTTGTATGTTAATTTCTTCATTTCTAAAGATGTTTACTTTCCTTTTATTTGCAATGTGTTCCCCTGCCCGAATGCTAGTTTAAAATTTACATAATGAAGTGGACCCCATGGACCTTATAAGAGATATTTATATTTCTTATAAGCTATTATAAGCTATATCATTAACTCTGTTTTCAGAAACATTTTTTAGCGGGATTGAAATTTTTAAAGTGATATTTTATGTTACATCACCATGCATCATTTTATCATTTACGTGACTTGTAACGTAAAACGTAAATCAAATTGGTCAAAACGTGAAACTCTATTTTTTTTTTTTTTTTTTTTTTTTTTTTTTAAGAAGCCTTAGTATAATCAGTTCTTAAACTTTCTGAACTTGGCAAAAACCATATCATCTTTAATTTACTTTTGAGTTTAATTAACCTGTTATTGATTAACAGACGAAGCGATTTAAAATTTATAAATTTTTATACTTGAAAGTTATTTTAATTCTAGCTTTAGCACTAAAAATTTTAGCGCTAATGTCAACACTTAGCTTAAGAACTATAACACTTAGCTTAACACTATAGCTTAAGAAATGGCAAACAAATACACAAACTCAATGATAAGTTCCGATTTGGAGATACGAAAGAGATTCTGAGGCCCTTGCCTCTCTGAAGAAGATCTATGGAATGAATTGTGAACTATGAACTATTCAAGACATAGCTGGCCAGTTATTTCTCTACATTGTTTGCAACACATATTTGCCTGAAATGCCAATATTTTTTATTTTGACCAATAGCACGAAATTTCCTTACTGAAAACAGAAAATACCTCTTCGAGTTGTTTAAAAGACGTTATCAACTATTCCTACAACCTCAAAATTCCACTTACCTTATAAAATGATATGCAATCACTGCACACACTAGTGTTCTTTGTGAATATTTAGAAACTATAACTGTGTCCATAACATTCACCAGGGAGTATATATACACATTCAGAAACAGTTGTTCCATAAGCACGAACAAATAATTTGATTGTTGTAGTATTGAATTACGACAAAACCGTTTTAAAGAGAGACGGCTTTTATCGTCGTCATCGGACACAATCATGATATACACAAACATTACGATAAAAATTTCGGCGGTATTCTTGGTTATGATTGTTGTTATGAAATACGAGTCTTTATTCTGGAAGAATGTTTGCGAAGATTTAAGAGCAAAAAATTACAGCTCATAAATGGTGTAACGACAATCCTAAAACTATAGGTGTATCAAAATAAACAGGATGTTTTGACGTTTTTATATGTTTATTATATCCATTGTTTCGGATACGAGAATAATCGAACAGGACGTCTTGGGTGTAACTTTTTAACTGATACCTTCTTCTATTACTGCACAAATTTCAGCCACTTTAATTACACCAGAACTCCAATTATACGAGTCATTTGGAATTATAATAACTCGGACAACTGAAAAATAAGATGAAAAGGGAGGCCAGAGCCATTTTAAATTAATAACGACAGATATGAAGACATAATCACCAAATCGTAACAGACATAGTAAAATTTATACGGCAAGTATAATTTTAAGCCTCCTTTAATACAACTTATTGAGTTTTATATACAAAGAAAAATTTAAGTCACGTGGTTTTAATTGGCAAATTCACTATTAATATATATATATACATTGTACTTTATTGCATTGTACAATAAAGTACATATTATTGTACTTTATTGTATATATATTGCATTATATCTTCATGTACATTCCCTTTTCGTATTATATATATTTTAATTTTCAATTTTGTTATTTTATTTGTTTTTGCAAAGATTGCATTCTTAATTTTCTAATGTTTATTTCAATTACTTTGAGTTATATTTCATAATTCAATTTCCAATGTTTAATTTTTTACAAATAGATTTGAATTAAAATGCATAAAGACGAGGGTGTCGGGGGACAATTACTCAAGTAATTTATCAATTTTACTGCATGAACTGCTTTTCATTCAAAATTGTATTAGCGAAAATCCTTAATCAGAATGTGTTCTATCGTGCTCTTCATTGGTTCTGGATCCCTTCACTTCTCGAAAATATTTAGCCTAACTTAATTTGCCAGTTTGGCATAACCTTATTACTTGAGTAAAGGACGAAACACCTTCGTGTTTATTTATTAAATATTGTTCACTGAACGGGAGTTGGTTTATTCCTCTTGAAAAGTCAACTAATTTCCGATCAATGGCAATGATTACTTGCTTTTAATTTAATTTGATTTTCCAATTGAAATTTGGTTTTTCATGATTTAATTCAAGTCCCCGTAAAATATTTTTAACAATTTACATTCAAGTTACTTTAAACAATTTTCGCAATTAAACTTACTACCTATGGGTTCACTCTTTTTAGAGTTTTCTATATTATTTATTTATATGTATTTATAAATAATATATATATATATATATATATATATATATATATATATATATATATGTTTCAAAAGAATAAATTGAATTTAAATACAAATTTAATTAATTCTTTGCGCCATTGCTGCAAGGAATGAAGTTTAAATTTTAACAAACATGTAATACGTAAAAAGCAAATTTAAAGTTAAAATAATTTTAAAAAATTAAAAATGTGCAAACATATAAAAGATTTAATTTTCGAACTAATCTACAATATCATTTAAATTCAGATAGCATAAGTAAATCAAGTGCAAAACCAAACCATGAAAATAAATTCACCAATTTAGCAAATTAAAATTAATCTAAATTTTTTTTTTTAAAAATGCATAAGTGAATGACTGTTGAGCAGGCAGGAGACCAGCCACTAAACAACTCCCCTTTTGAAAAAACATATAATTGCATTTATCTAATCACTTGTAACACATGAAATCTTAAATATGTTGGACAAACCAAAAATAGTCTTAATATTAGAATTAACAACCACAGAGCACACATTAAAAAATTCGCAACTACTAATTTTAACTCACTTAATACAGCTGAATTAGAATATTTTAAAATACATGATTTCAAAAAAATTAATATTCAAATTTTGGACATTGTGCCTGAATACAAAGTTAGATTATTTCAAGAGTCACTCTACATGCTTAAATTCAAAACACTTTACCCTTATGGACTCAATACATTCAACCAATACATTAAATTAAATTCTGAAATTCCAACTTACAGCCATTTTAAATTATTCAGTAAAAAAAAAACATTACGAGGAACCAGAGCAGGTAATAAACAAAAAAATAAATTTTTTTCAACAATAGATACAAAAAAGTTAAACGATAATATTAATAATTACTTTCTTACTGATAATTTCACTAAAAATATAATTACTTGGTTGCATACTTGTAAGCACAATTTCTTAAAATTACTTTTAAAATTTGTTAAACAGCATTTTACAGGGCACAATATTATCAAAGACCTTATTATTGACTTTTGCTATTATAAATTCTCTACAAATAACAAATACAATAAATATTACTGCAAAATCAATTTCCTTCATCCAAACTATGATCATATTCAGTTTAGCAAAATTTTCAGAAAAAATCAACAACTTTTTCCAACTACTAAAGTACAAATCTCACCAGCTTTCAAGTATCAAATACCTCTTAGTAAATTGCTAATTAACCACCATGAATTAGCTTCTACAGCCCATTGATATTGCAAAGAGCTTCATACAAAGATTACATAGATAAATTTCATAAACATATTATTACAGGCAATTTAGCAATAGTTCAAAACCAACTTTTAAGAAATTTAATGGAAAAGGTACGAAATTTAGACCAGTACTAAAAATTAACAAACATCACAGTTTTAAAAGTTTCGTAAAAAATCTAGACGAATTTATAGTTAAAACTAGTTACAAATTAAATATTTCAAATTCTACCTTTATGGCTTGGAAACATGGAGTAGTAGAAGAATTCAAGCAAAGAATTCGAAAGATTGAATTTAATAGCAATTTACCGTGGAATATTCTCATTCCTCTATTGCAAGATTTGAAACAAAAGTTCGTAATAACCGAAATTGACAAAGCCAATAATAATTTTAGCATAATATGAAAATTTTTTTATGTCTTATTAATTAATACTGAACTGAATAATGCCATTACTTACAAACTCATCAATATACAAGGAAATGTTATTGCAAAAAAGCTAAAAGCATTTCATAAGAAACTGCAAATTTCACAACCATCTAACTACAATAAATTAGCAAATCTATATGCTCTCCCAAAATTTTATAAATCAGCACTCAAATTTAGATTTATTGCTAATAGTACAAATAATTATAAAAAGAATATAGATTACATATTTGCAATTAAACTTAAAAAAATCTGTAATTTAATCCAACAACTCGTTAACAAGCAACACAACTATAGTTGGATTATTTACAATAATGCTCCAGTTCTCAGCAGGTTTAAAAGTTTAGAAATCAAAAACATAAACTGCTATGACTTTGAAAACCTTTATACTTCTCTACCATTAGAAGAAATTTTTACTAGTTTAATGCAACTCCCACAACTTTTTCCTGACATACTTGATATCCTTAGTATTGAAAGATGGAATACTTATCGGAATTTTGCATTATTTAATAACTACATTAAATTCAATAATGAAATCTTTCAGAAAGTTAGAGGAATTCCTATGGGAGCAAACAGTTCTACACAAATATGTAACCTATTTCTTTTTACTTTTAAATATAAATTCCAACTAAGTTTAAATAAGAATGAATTAAAGCTATTTGCGCATACATTTAGATACATAGATGATATTATATTTATCAATAATAATTCTGCTTTTGAGCAATTCAAAATTTACCCAAATAGTTTAACACTTAATAAAACGAATACGAATCAAGATACTATTGAATACTTAGACCTGCTAATTCTTAAACACAGCAAAATTAAATTATATGATAAAAGAAGGAATTTCCATTTTCATACTATTAAGCTAATTAATTGGAACTCTAATATCTCTAGAAAAGTAATAGAAAACACGTTTCATAACCAATTAATCAAAATAAAAAATATATGTACTGAAATAGAAGATTTAAAGGAAGAAATAATAAAGCTAATTAATGTTCAAGTTGATAACCAAGTACCACCAAAATTTATTAATTTATATATTAAAAAGGCAGGCATTAACCTTTATAATTTTTTGGCTCTTTATGGTATGATAACATAACTAAACCTTAGCTGGAGGGTAATGGAGGATATAGAAGAGTAAAGGAATTATCTTGTAAATTTTTATTGTAAATAAATTTGTAAATATGTATATTTAATCAATACAGAATTCTTTCCTTTTACTAATAAAGGGCCAACTCTTTTCAAAAGTCTCAATTATAGCCCGAATTGAGTGAAGATTTTAATCTTCTTCTAATTTTCCATACTTTAGCCAGTATTTAGTAAAGTTTTGATACCAGTTGGAATGAAATTTATTAAAACTTTCAATATTTTCTTTCTTTAAATTTAGCTTTTAATAAACATTTTTAACACATTCAATTTAATAAATAAAAAATTTTTAGGAATTCATTTCAAAATTTAAATTTTACTTGAAAAAATTTGGGGAATTTTTTAAGACATTTTAAAAAATTTTAAAGTAATATTTAAATTAAAAAAAAGACATTTTAAGACTTTTTTAAAATTTAAATATTACTTTAAAAAATTTTAAATTTTAAACATTTCAGTTTTACTTAATTACTTTTTAATTTGCATTTTTCACTTAACGTTTTTCTTTGCATTATTTACACAATTTCGCAACACACATTTAACATTACAAACAGTTTACATTTATTAATTCACAATAACCACTTAACTCTACTTTACTTCAATTAGAGTGCTCTTTTTATGATATTTGCAGAGCAAACTTACATCTCTTGATTGGCTCAGCTACTAAACTCCCTACCATAAATAGTTGGTCAGTTAAAATTAAAACTTGAATTACATGCTTTTAGGATATTCTTTGATTTTTTCTATATTTATATTATTTAAATATTTTAATATTAAAGTTTACAATATTTTTAATAAAACAAAGCAGCTTGGCACTCAACTTTACTTACATCAGGGCCATCTATATAATTTGCAGAAAACACTTACATCACTTAGGAAATACTTTTACAGACCCCGACGCTAATATGGTAGGTAAGTTAGAATTAAACTTACTATTTACTTGCTTTTAAGTATTTTTTATGTAGTATTTAAGTATTTTCTAGATATGTAATTATATTTTTAAGTATTTATTTGTTTTTATTAAATTATGAATTAGTTCTTTTTGGTTTCTTATTGGTTTATATACATTTATGTCTAGTTCCTTTTTAGTTTCTTTTTGATTGATATGCATATTCGTATCGGGGAGGTTTCTGTAGACAAGGGTTTCTAAAATGCATTGGTTTCTAAATTAATTTTTCTGAAAAATTTAATTTTTTAAAATTTAAAAAAAAATTAATTTAATACTAGACTTTACATTGCTTAACCCCTTAACTGCCGCGGGCGTATATATACGCCTTGCTCAGCCGATGCGTTAACTGCCCCAGATGCGCAGCCGATGCGTTAACTTTGCGAATAATTTTGGGTGTAGCAGCGCAAAGCAAATGATAGCAGTTTGGAAGGACGTATATATACGCCTGGGGCAGTTAACGCATCGGCTGAGCAAGGCGTATATATACGCCCGCGGCAGTTAAGGGGTTAATTCTCAAAATACTTCATTATTGGTATTTTCCTTTTAGACCTTTATTTTAATTGCTAATTTCTCAAGGTACCACTTTATTGGTATTTCTTTTTGGACATTCTTCACTATGTATTTACTTTTGGTTTTGACTTTTACCTTTGCCTGCATGAATGACTTTTACCCTTGCCTGCATGAATGACAAAACACGAATTGAATGATTGTGGAGTTAGGTTTGGAGGCAACTTACCCTTGATAAGTCTGTCTTATGCCTGCTCAACAGGCATTTACTTATGCATTTTTTAAAAAAAATTTTAGATTAATTTTAATTTGCTAAATTGGTGAATTTATTTTCATGGTTTGGCTTTGCACTTGATTTACTTATGCTATCTGAATTTAAATGATATTGTAGATTAGTTCGAAAATTAAATCTTTTATATGTTTGCACATTTTTTAATTATTTTAACTTTAAATTTGCTTTTTACGTATTACATGTTTGTTAAAATATATATTTCTTTTCCTGATCGCATGCGACTAAGAAACACATCAGGTTGTTGTCTGCTTAACAAAAATAATCGAATCAATGAATGAAAAGAGAATTGTTGAGGCCGTATTTATGGTTACGCGCTCAGTTGCCTTCCAGAGCTAGTCGTATTAGTCAAAAGCTGTAAAACGTAGAAAAAATTCAAAGTTAAGATTGATAGAAAATCTTTCTAATGTCAAGAACATCAGTGCAAGAGTATCATAGGATTTGCTTTTGATTTCTTAATTGTTTAATATTCAAATTAATGACTTCATAGTAGTCTGAATACAATTTATACTCAATATGCTGATGATATAATTAGAAGGCTACTTCATTTATTATAAATTACTGTATTAATAAGCTTCAGTTTGCTATTAATTTTGTCAATGAATGGTTTGGAAAATGGAAACTCTCTATCAAGTGAGTGTACTCAATGCACCACTCAACGCTAAAACACGCTTTCCAATAGTTTTAACGCAATATAGAAATAAAGTTATGGAGATATTGAGAAAACACCACAAAATATCTCGGCGTGATTTTAGACGACAAACTGAGTATTAAAGAAGCACAAATATTAGACGCAACAAAGCTCATAATGTTTCAGGAGGATTTATGTGTTTACTGTAAGAAGATCAAAACTCAATATAGAGAGAAAAAGAATTCTTTACTTCTCCATGAATAAACCAATTACGACTTATGCAACATTTGCTGAAAAGACAAAACTGCAAATTCTGCAAAACACAGTTTTGCGAATAATCATAGATGCTGTTTGATTCGTTCACTGATTCTATACACATAAATGAATCGACAATATAATATTACAATACAGAGGTCGAAATCCGAACGTTCCATATTCGCAATGATCTAATATCCGAACCTAAATAACCACCAGCAGGGGAAAAAATAATAAATAAATAAATAAAATATTTTCCTCCTTTCCCTTACAAAGTCTAGAAATGGAGCACATAATATTCAATAAAAAATAGCAGGTATGCCTTAAATATGAATTTTCTCCTTATTAACTGACATTTCCGCTGGTTACATTCAAATACCTACTGGTTAGGGAAGTCGAACCGTGACCAGTGACAATACATTGATCAACGTTGTATACTAATTTTGACAATGATCACACTTTTGGCCCTTGAGTGGTTGTAGTCGGTTAGCATTTTTAGTGAAACTCCAGCGTTGACATCTTACCAGATTTAAATCGATGACATAAAATCCGAAAATATCCGAAATCCAGAATCGCGATACCGGCGATTTCGGATCTCGGACTATGTATGTATTGTTCATTAACCCCTGGGTCACGTTTCTGCAGCCACATCGAGATTTAGCTGGTTGTGGCTTCAAAATTTATTTTATAATTGACATTAAGAACTAAGATTATCTAGTAGTTCAGCAGTTAACGAACAATAGCATTTCGCCGTAGTGTCAATACTCAAACACGCCTTTTAAAGCTTTGTTGAAGGTTTTGCAGGGTTGCGTAATATGATTTTCAAGAATACGCCTGTAAATAGCCGGATCTTGTGCAGAAAATTAGGATCTAGGATCTATAAATTCTTACTTTGACGTACTGTTAATAAGATGCGTTTTAAATCAATATCATTAAATGAATCGAAGGTAATTATCCTGATGTTATTTCGTATTACCATTTCTGTTATTTTTTACAACTCTGTGAATGTCTCACGACAAAGCTTTTATAAGGGTTTCGAAGATTTTTTTTAGTCACAATACCAGCAACAATGTGAAGATATGGCAATGCAAATTAATATGTAAATGTGGTGTTGTAAATTAGGCAATAACAATCACTGAAATTCAAACGTGGTTAACATAGTCAGCATTTAACAAAATAAGCTGTTTCAGCATTTGGTAGAGTTTCGTCTTCTTAGGCAGTATAAAATTAGAAGAAATCTCTAAAAGACAATCTGTGAGTTATCATTATGCCTTGTAAGCAGGGCTGTGGTAGGAAAAATGACTGACTCCTACTCGACTCCCTCATCCTATATATATATAGTCAAGATTACACTTAAAATTCTAACTGTATGTTCTTTTCATTTTTAATGGTGACGTTCTCTTATTTGAAAGTACGTGGAATTAAATCCACAGCCCCGTAGTCAAGTTGTTTTTCCCGCCTTTTCTACACGTACAGTTATAGAATGTTCTGGAAATATTTAAAGCGAACTGGATTGGCTGACGTCATTTCTTGGAAGCTCCGCCTTTCCAGAGGCTATTTCAGCATTTGGTAGAGTTTCGTCTTCTTAGTACTCGCAAAAGGAATATCGGGGCCTTTTCTTAAATGTCACGATGCAATAAACTTCATGCAAAAAGTTATTAATAATTCTTTTTATTTACTCTGGATATCTGATTTTGTAACTGCTATTTCTCCTGAATAATAATAAATAGATCCTGTTTTTTTTTTTTTAAACTTATCGTCTGATAGTTTAAGCTACGACTAAAGCTGGTACATCACATAATATATATACATATAAACATATACACATGGGTTACAGCTTATTTTTTTAATATAAAAGAAGTAATAGATGTTACAGAAAAAATTGATGGCATAGTAAATTATTTATATTAATTAGCATTTATTATGAAATGGAAAAAACTGGTATCAGTTATTTCTAAGAAACAGTATATAGCTTCGGCAAGATCTTCTTTGTTGGAGGGCCATTGATTCAATTTGATAAACTTCACAGCTGAGAATAAACTTTCCACACTAACTTGAGTAGGAGGAAGAGCTATTACTGTTAAGGCTACTTCTTTTAACTTTCAGGACAGATTTTTATAAGTTCTAAATGAGGTGTCTTGCAAGCGCAATCATATTTCTCTATTTCTTCAAAGGCCATGTAGAAATCTTGTTTTGTATTTTTTCATTTCTATATCTAAAGGCACTTGGTTCTTTATTTTCATTCGCTTTGCCTTAGCCTTTTCAATATTATCCAAAAATATTTCTCAAAACCTAATTCATCACTGGAAGAGGATGATAGAGACTCAATTGCAGTGTCTGCAGTTTGACTGTACTGATTCGAATTCTCCAATTGTTCTGAGAATAATTTCATTCTTAATAAAAGTTCACAGGCGGCTTTCTTTGCCTTTTTAATTTGTTCGTCATCCAAAAAAATTCGGTTTTTTGGATCTACATATATTGAACCTAGCAAGATCTCATTGTCTAGCAAACTAGTTTCTCTTTTCTTCATTGAAAAGAAATGATTCCTTCTGCAATAAACCCTCCATTTCAGAAAAAAAAAAAAAAAAAAAAAATCCCAGTCTTCCATTCTCGCCTCATGCCAATTCTTCAGATTACAGCTTTTTTGTGGCTATATACCAGGGGTGGCCAACCTGCAGCTCTTTGAAGGATTATTTGTGGCTCTCGATAAATGTACCCCAGTTCCCTTTTTATTTTTGTGTTATTATATTTTAAAAAATTTCGTATGTGTTTCAAAATGTCTTTCAAATTACAGGCAACAAATATGAAAGACTAAGTGCAACGTTGTAACAAATTTCATTTCCGTCCATCGTCTCTCGATTTTTTTCTGAATCCATTTGAAATTAACATAATTCAAGGTGAGTTTTCCATTTCCAATATAATTATGGCCCAAAAAGCATCTGGAGAATTAGAATTAATAGAGACGCAAGAAGATCAAGCTCTAAAATTAAAATATAAATCGACGCCAATTACTGAATTTTGGAATAAAAAAGGCTGCTTGTCGAATTATTTCAATATTCGGAACAACATACTTATGTGAATCATTTTATTCCACTTTAAAATTCGTGAAATACAAACACCGATCAGTATTAACTAACCAGCAACTCAAACAATTACTGAGAAGTGCTTTCATTAAATTTTAAAGAATTATCAAGAGAAGTAAAATAAATGTTTCCTTTTTAATATTTAAATTCAATACATATTTTGTACTTTTATTTATATGTTTTCAATAAATATAATTTCTGTACACAAATTTTTTAATACCTTTTTTGCATACCTTTTAAATACGTATTTAATTGCGGCTCGCGAAAAATTTTAAATTTTGAAAAATGGCTTGGACTGTGAAGGAGCTTGGCCACTCCTGCTATATACGGTGTAGAAGAAAGAAGAGTTTCTAATTCTGCAAGATCATTCCACAGTCTTTCTGTTAGTGAAACATGAGGGTTATCTACATCTTCTAAAAAAACTTCTTAATTCTAAAAACCTCTTTATCATCAAATATGTAATTCCTTATGGCGTTGCTTGATCAATATTTTCTCCTTTTCCTGCTCGCTTCCTAAGAATGGCATCAATTTTGGGGAGTTCTTGTTGCTATTGCTCCTTACCTAAATTTATCAGTGAGATTTGTAACTAAATGAATCAGTTTAATCACTAATGGCAAATATCACATCCATCCTCCTCCCTTGTATTTATTTATTAATATGTCAATAAATAGAAAATAACTATTTATTAATGTATACAGTTCATAAATAAAAATAATAACTCAGCTTATCATTATTATTATTATTATTATTTCCAATTCATTTTAGTTTCATTTCAAATTCAAACTGTCCCACAAAAACTGGAGTCGGGGTCGAACTGCTTTTAGCGACTCCAGCTCCGACTCCTTTTACCCCAAAATCTGTCCGACTCAGACTCCACAGCCCAGCTTGTAAGTACCCACAGTGGCAAGGAAAGGGGGTAAAGGACCCTTTTACTGATTCACACAAAATTAACATTCGGCACCAACTCGTACTTACAGAAGCCAACACTTTTGGCTTAGAATCAAAGATAATGGATGTACTAAAACTAATAAAACTAAGTTTAGTCTAACGGCTTCACAATTTAATAACGCGCAAACTGGCTCTGACCTAAGTCAGCGTAAACACGCCTAATGGCAAAAATAACTCAATGCGAAAAATTACTAATCGCGAGAGAACCAAATTTAGCAGCGTGGTGTTCAAACAGGCAGAACACGGTCTGGATTCACTCTCTTAAACCTTCTTTTAAATAATCTGTACTTTCTACCTCTTTCGAATATCGAGAGAGCTAGAAATTTACATTCCGGCAGGGAATTAGAAACGAATCGGTAAGAAAGGATATTAGCATAAAATAACTGGTTAGAAACTTAAATGATGCTTTACTGTCCCCCCTCAGAATTTATTGTATCCCAAAAGGAGGTGAATTTTTTTCTTTTTCTTTTACATTTTCCACAACTTGAGGTCTTAATAATGCTCATGATGTGGGAAAAATTATTCTTGTTCTTTTATTCAAGTCTTTGAGCTGATGATGCCAACATCTTATTAGTTGGAGTGTTCCTGTGAGCCACCTATGCTAAATGAGGATCAGTGTTATAATGTGCTTGTTGAGAATTTATTGATTTTAATATAAGCATGTTAGCTTTAGGTAAATACAAACGATATTTTACTAATATAATTTGTGAGTGGCAACATATTTGTTTCAGTTTATTGTTGTTCTAAAAAGAATATCCTTTAAATTTATACATTAAAATGTCGGATTCTTTCGATTTGCCTGCAAGAATATATGCTGCAAATAAAAGCGTCTTTATTGAGAATCTTTGATGTGTAATTTGTTCCTCTGATTAAAGAACTGACTTTGTGGAGCCTGGGGTTCTTTCTGTTTGTCGAGTGATTTCTTTAAACTTGGATCCCAGGTTAAGTGCCATAATTTTCTTAAGCGATGCATTTCTTTTACTTGATTTTTGATTTTTCTAGAAATCAAGTAAAAGAAAGGCATTTTCGAGAAAGTCCATCACTGTGTTACTACTTAGTTACGGAGTGAAAAGCTTCATTAATCGCTGGACTCATGGGGTGAATTTTTTTCAATTGCATCGTCGATATCACGGCGAGTTTTGAAACTACACTCACGTTTGTGAAAATTGCAACACCATGAAGGACTTACGCGAGTGAGCTGAAATTTTCAGGAAATGCAAAGTAGCGCATGATATGCAAATGATTAGAATTGCAAATCCGTAGCGCATGCGTATGCTGAGCAGCGCCCTCTGAACGGCTGATGGATCCGAATAAATAGACGGCTGTAGCGAGGCGTGTATGGTTATCGGTGGTTATCTGCTAGTGGTAAACGTTAACTCAATCTGTACTTATGCCTCGTCGACGAAAGAGAGCGAGATTTGAACAACTTACAGAGTTTGAACGAGGGAGAATCATCGGCCTTCGTGAAGCTGGATTGTCGTATCGTGCAGTAGCCTCTCGTGTGCAGCGTAACAGCAGCACAGTGATGCGCGTTTGGAAACAGTGGACGGACGAGTGTCGGACAACTCGGAAATCCGGGAGTGGACCCCGAAATGTGACGTCAGCTCGCGATGATAGACACCTGGTCCGCATGGCGCGGACGGACCGTACAGCTTCCTCTAGACAATTGGCAGCACTGTGGTCAATAGCTACAGGTGTTTCATTGTGTGCTTCATCAATTCGTAGACGTCTGCTGCAGTGTGGACTGCGCGCACGGACTCCTTTATACAGGATCCCCCTAACGCACGACCATCGCCGCCTGCGGCTACAATGGGCCAATCAGCATAGAGACTGGCGTGCTGATTGGCAGCATGTCGTGTTTTCTGACGAATCCCGCTTTAATTTGTGGTACCATGATGGCCGCATTCGTGTCAGACGCTATGCCGGTGAACGCCACCTTCCGGAGTGCATTATCGAACGCCACAGTGGACGAACACCCGGAGTTATGGTCTGGGGCGCCATAGCATATTATAGACGATCTCCATTGCTACGAATTGTGGGCAATCTGAACAGCAACCGGTATATCCGTGAAGTTCTACAGCCCGAAGCTGTTCCCTTCCTTCAAAGCTTGCCAGGCGCTGTATTTCAACAGGACAATGCCCGCCCTCATACTGCTCGGATTGTTAAATCCTTCTTTGCAGCGCAGCAGGTACAGCTTCTTCCTTGGCCTGCGTGTTCCCCGGATATGTCGCCAATTGAACATGTGTGGGATGTCATTGGTCGGCGTCTTGCTCGTGATCCTCGTCCTGTTGCGTCTGCAGACGAACTTTGGGTACGCGTACAAACGATATGGAATGCTCTTCCTCAGTCAGACATTCAAACTTTGTTTGACTCCATGCCACGTCGTGTAGCAGCACTTATTGCGGCGCGTGGTGGCCACACAAAATACTGATTCTGATCTCTTGTTCTTGTTTGTTTGCTTTGAACATTTAATCATTTATTTGTACCACTACCACTCAACTGTGTATTAAATTGCATTCAATTATGACGATTCCTTCTTGGTGTTGCAATTTTCACAAACGTGAGTGTATTAATATCATGCAGATACGTACGAAATATATTATGAAATAAGTTCCAGTCTGTGCTATTTTTGTGCCAGTGGTCCTAAGAATGGCTAAGATAAGCAAATGGTTTGAGGAAAGTTCTAGCTTAATTTCAAGAATCATTGGAACAGATGTGTTAGTCAAAACGCGGCTAAGAAAGTCTGCTTTTCTAGGATTATTCGGGCAGTATGTAAAGTTCTCTGGGCCATAGAAAGCGACAAGATAATTTAGGATATTAATTGTGGAGTTTTCCCCCGTCTTACTGCAATGATGGCACACCAAGTCTGAATGCTTCGACCTGTGATCGCCGACGAGAATGACCGACTTATCATCAGGGAGAATGTCCGTGAGAATAGTGTCGTTAACCCTTTCCGGCACGGTACCTTTTAAAGTCGGAGTTTTGATTAAAAAAAAAAAAGGGGGGGGTAGGCAGTCTAATTAGGCCTAGAGGAGTACACAAGTAAAATTTTGTGAAATAGCACTTATCGTTTTAATTCTGTGAGTGTGCCCAAAGTGCCACACTGATTGAATAGAGCTTCGAAAAGAGTGCTGAAACGAGCATTGTTGTCAATGAACTGACCGATGAGATGCGGAGAAACAAAGAATACAGACGCTCAGTTGTCCTAGATTATGGGTGAGCCCGGTCTGGACCCACCTAGGGTTCGCCGTTTGATTTTAGGCAAGATTTCAAGGTAAAAATTTAAAACTAATATAGAATAAGGAGATTAGCATACAGCCAAAAAAATAACATAGAAATTTCTTTTCAAACATTTCCTTTTATACCCTAAAAAAATCTGGAAGATTTCTTTGAAAAATGAGGGTCTTAAAAAACTAAACATGGCTAAAATATATGGACTGGTTTATGTTGAGCTGCCATCTACAATAAATAGAGAAGGTTCAGAGTAACCTATAGTAACATATAAATCCTTTTTCATTCAATTTTTCTGTGCGTACAGAAGGAAATTTTTAGTTGTGTCCAGACCGGACACACTGTGCCGCAAAGGGTTAAGCAAGTTATCAGGAAAGTTATAAAATGAGCTAAAGTACACAATAGCGTAGCTTGTTGAATGAATAGAGACAGTGACCTTTCATAATTATTTCTGCGATCCTTACTTATCAGGCATGATTACAGTGAGTTTGTAACATAAATCCCTACTCCCTCACCTCTGTGACTTCGTCGATCGCATCTGTACGACCTGTAGCTGGCGATTTTAATATTCCTGCAAGGTGTGGCATGCTTTTCAAGTACAATATCAATATCCTAATCAATAAAGAAATTTTGAAGTTCTGCGATTTTGTTAAGAATGTTGTGAGTGTTAAAAGTCATACGACAAACCCGAGTCTTAGTTTGATTTAGCTTGCTCATTATCAGTGTTTGGAGAATCTTGATTTGAGTTTTGTTTTAACTGCTGTGAAATTTGGATACCTGAACTTGTAATGATAGCGACGAGCTCCGCCGGATCAGCAGACCTTTTTCGCCTCACTTACGATTTGAGTGTTAAGTCCTGTACTGAGTGCTTGTGTGTAGGATTTATTTTCAACTATACAACACAATGTAATTTTGTTTTTAATTTTTCATTATTCTTTTTGGGAAACTTTTGACACCTCCTAAAATTCGAGGTGCGAGAAGAGTTGCAATTTGTACAATGTGGGGAATTGTCTTTATTATTTTTGTTTTCACATAAAATGAGACAAATGTTCTTCCCGACATCCAACACATTTTAGTTGGCTATCAAGACCCATTCTGTGTATGGTGGATCCTCTGACACCTGTAATATTACAGAGGTCCCGCTCTGCTTCTGTAACGTTTGATTTTTAATATGTAAATCACATAAGCAAATTTTGTTACACATTTCAACATATTTCTCAGTCTTGGGGAGAGTAACAATAAAGAGAGATAAATTAACAATTTCCCCATTTCCCCTTCTAGTCATCTGTTTAACATTTTTAATTTTGTAATGTTTTGCATCAAGTTTATCCTTTATTTCGTTAATCTCAGTTTCGTAGAGTTAAGTTGCGAAAACCTACTTTTAGATTTCTATCCTCTGAGAGGGTATATAAATGGTACTCAAATGTTAATTTTTTAAGAACATTTATAATATGTCTATATGAATCTGCATTAGCGACCATGATGTTAACGCCATTTGCTATCATCTGACTGTGAGTGTAGCGAATACCTTCACTTTTCAAAATGGACCTTATTTTGCCCCAAGTATAAGTTAGTTTTAGTTGTGATACGTGAACTTTTTACCACTAATATTCTCAGTGTTTTAATTTTTGTAGACGTTGTTAGAGATTTGAGTCATTTCAACTTTGTTTCCATTTCAGTATTTTCTTTAGTAGTTGCATTCTTCTGTAAGGTATTTAAATCAGTTTTTTTCCTTAAGAAGATTTTGCATTTATCTACTGCATTATTTTGTGTGGGGATTTTCGGTTTATGTTCGTATGGCATAACACGGCAATTCTTAGTCCTTACAGTTTGGTCACCTTTTCTTTTAAGTGTAGATTCCTCGTCTGAACTAATATCTTTAATGTAATTTTCTCAAAAGTCGTCTTGCAATTCTGCTTGGGTTGAGTTTGGGCATTAGCATTAAATGAAGCTGGCCTGTGAACATGAAGTGGAAGCTGCATTTATTTCATTAATCGTATCTTTATATGACTCAATCGAGTTTCATATAAATCCTAAAAAATTGTAAAAATTGTAGCCACATGTACCATTTTGAAGACTAACTTGTTTCGTTCCATTTCAGCAATTAAATGCTGAAAATAGCTTTTGCTATTTCCATTATCCAAGAAGTCCTAGCCAAAGGAACCCTAACAAAATCCAGGCTTTAAAATTAGGAATTCTGCATCCTTCTTAGGGCCTGAAGTTAAAATAAATAATAAATTAAATAAATAAACGATAGCAATTACAGCCAGCAATCAGGGTTAAACGTCGTGAAGAAATTCGCAGCGAAATAAGCATACTTGCGAAGCACATGGTCATGTTCACTCAGTCGAATAATTGAGAGAAGCACGTACTCAGGTGGTGGGTGACAAGCAGGTGCGGTGCAGGCAACCTTCAGTCTCTGAATCTACTCTTCCTGTCATACAAAGGGAATATCGCCTGGATTGCTCCATTCCAGTGCGCCGTACATGAGTTCAGTGTCTATGCATGTTTAATGATGTGGCTTTGCATATCGAAAATAGATATTCTTCGGGCATAATAAAAAAATATCGCCGACATGCTTATAGAAGCCAAAACGTCGCCACGAAGACTGCTCTCCGAAGATTACCCATTGAATATCATTATACTCAACGGCATTTCCACAGTGCGTGGAATTTTTTTCTACACAGTCTTGACGCATATAAACAAACTGGCTGCCGCAAAAGCAGAATTCACTTATTTAGAGCAAAAAAGGCATTTGTAGTCCTTCTAAAAGCTGATGGAGTAATTCTTTGCGCATGGTAAAACATTCGGATGGGTCTTGGCGACCTTGCGGGGACAACCGTAATTATATTCAATCACTATATCAAACAGTTATCCAATTAGATATCTAGAACATTTTACAATTTAATTAATAAAACCTTTTTTTTTTATTAAATCTCAAAACGTATCCCCTAGATGTGCAAAACCGCTCCTTTAAAGGATCAGATCGGAACCGTTCGCTCACTGAAGACTTAGGTGCAAAAGACACTTGAATAAGGCACCTGGGTTTAAGCCACATCCCGAATGTAACAAATATCAATTACATACCAAACTGTTACCTTGTTGCCCAGGTACCGTAACACCTGGGTACCTGAGCAATAACGTAACTATCCCTAATCGAATTATAAAAGTTTCCTAATTGATATTTCCCATTAATTGGGCAATAAAGTTATAATAAGTATTAAAGCATAACTGTTTAGCTGTGCCGTTTGAGCTACGTGCAAGAGCCTGAAATAAAAGGGCTTCCAATGTTAACACATTGGCAAGTCCGAAAAGTTTTAGTGCTGCTAGTAAAGAATTAAGATACAATAGAGTCAAGTTGACGCATGGAGAAAATTCACAGTAGTACGACGATAAAATGCAAGAATATACATAAATACACAATAAACAATAACTACAGATTCAATGCAGAAAGATCCAATAAAAACTAGACTACATGTTCTAAATATTCAGGATAGCCATATGTCTATTTATATCGGAGATGCCATTATAATCATAGTCACAGATTTTGATGGCTGTATTGTTGTTTTTAGTCTGGATTTCATGAAACTGCTTGGTAAGGTTGGTGTTAAGTTCTTCGTAGATGTGGCATTGCGTAAGTACCAATGAAAATTTGTAATTGGGCGAAGAACACAATTCTGCGCCGTTAGTAATCTTTTTCCATTTGATTTACAGGCATAAGCCCAGACTGGACATGCATAACAAAGCAATGGACGTAGAACTGACTTATAAATGAGTAACTTGTTATCCAAGGATAAAACACGCTTTCGAGTAATTAGGGGGAACAGTTGAGCTTTACACACTTGAAACTTCTGTATAATAGATGTAGCAATTACATATCTTTTTGTAAGCATACCATATCTAGGTTCTTAACTCAGAGTAAATTTGTTGTGGGAAAGATAAGTCTCCGCATATTATAGTTACTCTGAGAGAAACGATGTCGAAAAATATAATGGCAAATGATAAGACTACATGTATCAGCAATTATTGCCATGAGTTGAAGAAGCGGCTTGCATACTGCATGGCGGCGGAGTATCAGATGGATGAGAGAATATCAAAGTCCGAGGAGGATGGTCGTAGGGATTGAACTAACCGGTCCATTAGTCAAGCAACCAATGATATTCCTGAAAAATAAGTGCACATCCTAACAAGTGAGGCATTGGGTGGTGGGAAGGGCTCAGGTGGAATAGTTAATTTCAATGTAAGTTACAATGCGTAAGTGTAATTTAAAAGAAGTAAAAGAAAGCGCACCTGATCGTTTTTCATTAGTATGATCATAATAATTATAATTCATATTTGGAATTGAGCTGTTATTTAGAGCGCTTTTGAGATTTTAGCAATACAGATGCTTATTTTATTTACATTCAGTTCATTGTGAATTGCTTCATTCTTACGTACCACTGGCAATTCGCCATTTGTCTTAACCTTTAACTACTGTGACTTAAATTGTCGCACAACTACTGTGAGCGGTCTCTCAGACCGCTTCTGCTAAAAACAAAATAAGATATTTTTTTATTTTTCTTATTTGAATAAATGTTATTTAATTTCATATATTTAACTTTTTCATGAAGATATAAAGCAGTTTTTATACGTAAATCAGTTCATTAAAATAAAATATATACTATGACAATTCCTTCGCTTACGTATCTGGATGGAAGAAGTAAATTTTAAAATTCAACTTTTTTATTTTACATTAAAATTTGCGATAAGAATGCTTTAATAAGAATATAGAAAATTAATTTTTATTTTAAAAATTATAATTCGAGCTGCATTTTTAACATATTTTTCTACTATATTATAGACATTATAGACACACTGGTTCTTTGCATGCTATGCATTTGTAAGCTGTTTTCCTTTTTTTGCTTGGTGGACAAATATAGCACGTTCTTTTTTTTTTTTTTTTTTATCTAATTTATCGTCTTCCATCGCAATGTTTCCTTCATCATCATTTATTCCGAAAACTCTTCTTATTGTAAGTTTGAGTTCTTTAGGAAAAAACCATGAAGTTATCCTCCGTTTTACATGAGACTGCATGAACTGAATTGCTAATGAAATCTTTTCGTTTCATTTCCGGAGCCAATAGGATAAGATTGAAATAATACGAATGCATTTATTGCACGGATATCGAAGTTTCTGAAGAATGTTGCCATAGGCCAACGTTGGGTTCGACGACAAGTTGAATAGATTGAACGAAGAATAATATTGTGACTACGTGTTCGAACCCCTTGTTGGGCTCTTGAATAAATAACACGTCATTTGAATTCATTTTTTCCAATAAAAAAATCTCTTGTAGAAGGAGAACATGGATTTTCATTTTCATTCGCAGATATTTCTGAATTTTTGTAGTAGTCGCTCTCAACAATTTCATCATGGGAACTTTCTTCAGAGAACTGTAAATTAGACCAATTTCAAACTATTTATTCAATTTGGTCTTGGGTAAGATATACAGAACGTTTCCTGCACGCATTTGAAGCCATTTCAAGAATATAAAAAAGCGGAATATGTAACAACAACAAAAAGTGAACTTTATCGGCCGATCGAAATTTGAATCGTATCTGCTGTGATCGGTCCAAAGACCGCTGAGGGGGGAAACTTTTTAAAAATAAAAGAAGAAATAGAGCTAGCCAAATGCAACTTGGTATGTGACCTTGGACAACTGGTTTAGGAAGGTACTAAGAATGGCAATACCCATTAATTATTCTAAGGGGTTGAAGCATTTAATGGAAAATGTCGCGCAGTCTGAGAGACCACTCACAGCAGTTAAAGGTTAAGGGGTTGGGTAGAGTTTTAATACCCCGAAATTTATTAAAAACATACTGTTACGAAATGTACAGGCGCAGTAAGATAGCATCTGGTGTCAGAAGTGGGATTTGCGAGTGAATGCCAGTGACTCGCCTGCAGAGGAAAGCCATGGCGGAGGAAACGAAGACTTTGATGGACTTCTTAGCCGAGATGAAAGCCGGACAGAAAGAGATTAAAGCCATTCAAAAAAAGATGCAAGAAAAATTCGAACAGATGAAATTGGAGCTTGCAGAAGAAACTGGAACCATAAAAGAAGATGTAAAAATGACAGTCGTGGCATCTGGAGAATCCAAGGATGAAGAAATGAAAGAAGTAGCTAACGAACTGCCTGAGAAAGATCCAGAAATGAACGATGAAATATCTAACGGGATTAAAGGAAAAGAACGAAAACATGAAGAAATAAAAGACGGGAAAGAAGATTTTGATTCTCAAGTGCCTGAAGTGGAAGAACGTGAAAATGCGATTGTTAAGTTCGTCGAAACTGATAGTGAAGTTACGAAGTCGCAGGCAGCAAGTGTTGAAACATCTGAAAGTGCATGTGATGCAGAGATGGGAGATGCCTATGTGCAGCTTAAGCAGTGCGCTCCAGTATTGCAAGAAAATTCACCCACTTTTGCAAATTATGCGTGCGTCTCACACTGCTGATTGTGCGGACAAGGACTTGATTTTAAACTTGGATACTTGTGTTTGTGAAGAATCGGGTTCCGTTCATGACTCATGACATGATGTAAAATGACATGATGCAAAATTTGGAGTTGGTTTCCAGGAATCGCTGGAAAATGAACATATACCCGATGCTGAAAATACCTAGGTGAACTGTATGTATGCTGCGAATGAACTACAAAGTGGTGAAAAAAATCGTTTAACATCACCCTGTGCATGAAAAGTCTGAAAGAACTGAATCTCCAGACTGTGGTATGCAAAACAGAAATACATCTGAGAACTGCAGTGGAAAAGTATTTGACCCGGGTATATTTTAATGAAAAGACAGAGACTGAAATTCATTCAGAATTTTAATTTGTATTATTTGAAACTGTGATGTGTTTAATTTGTATATATAACTTGTACATAGTATAAATATTTGCTTCTCATTTTTAGGGGTACTCATAATTCTTGCGCATGAGTTTTCTTACGTTTCTGTGTAAAGTTTGTATGTAGTGTAAATATCTGTTTCTTTAGTTATGTTATTTATTTATAGCTTATGTTTGTTTCATTACGCTTTGTTTGTATCGAATTATGCTTCTGACCAAGGGTTGTACTGCCCGGGACGTGCAGTCCTTGGGAGGGGGCAGTGTTACGAAATGTACAGGCGCGGTAAGATAGCTTCCCCGCAAAGCAGTTTTAGGGTTGCCATAAATTTGCAAGGAAAGGCAGGGTTGCCACATTTTGCGAGAAATCGCCCATTTGGTGATATACCATGGACGGTTGGAGAACCTTCTGGAACGAATTCTTACCGGTTCCCGAACACAAGCCGAAAGCTATATAAACCGTGCTGGTCTGCAGTCAGTAAGTGCGTCTCTCATCGAGTGAATGTGTCTCGTCTAGCGAGTCAATCCCTGCGGAAGCGATCGCGTTGACAACCGGCCAGCGAGTGCCGAGTGCACCGAAAGAGTCTCGTAGAGTATCGCGGTTAGTGCATCGTCGAGAGAGTGTGTTGAGCTCCGGAAACGACTGAACCGAGAGTCAGGAGCTGTGCTCTGTGTGTCGTCGAGTGCATCGCGAGTTGTAGCGTGGAGAGTCTCGAGATTACGTGGAGTTCCGAAAACGACCAAGCAGAGCCGGGTGCTTTGCAGGAAGCTATCTCCACCGTTATTGCCTGACAGTGTGAAGGTTGTGTCGCTGATTGCTCCAGCGTGTTTATAGTAGATTTTCGACGACTGTAAAAAGTGTTATTGGAGCTGTCCTGATTAATATTGGCTAAATAAAGTGTGTTTCGATACTTCATCAAGTGTCGTCGTTATTCACTCCAAATCTACGAACCCCATACGAACGTGAAGGAAGGAAATAACGCAACAATTGGTGTCAGAAGAATAGGAAAAACGTAACAATACGTAACGTGTGGGGCTCATGTAAGTCTTTGGTCTAAAATAACACCAGGTATTTTACTTACTTGGCCCAGGGAACAATAGTATTACACATCTTGAGGGTGATATTTAGATCCACATTCCTTTTGTTCGTGAAAATAACAGCTTTTGATTTAACGACGTTCGTTTTGATCTTCCATTTAATCATCCAGGATTTGCTTGAATGTGTTCTTGTAATGTCTGTATGACTGACACCATAGATGAATTTTGGTGGGATCGCAGTATCATCTGCATATAATGCTAGTGTAGTGTAGGGATTGTGTGGGATGTCATTCGTACAAAGTGACAAAAGTGTCGGCGAAAGTAAGGATCTTTGTGGTAATCCAGAAAGAGTTAGTTTTCGTGTGGAGTGAGTATTGATATAACGAACGACAAAATATCTATCATAAAGATAGAAATTAATGAGATTTATGATGTGATCTGGAAAACCCAGAGTAATTAATTTGTATGCGAGACCCTGTAACCACATACGGTCAAAAGATTTCGAAATATCAAGAAAGAAGGTGCCAGTGATGAGCTTGTTATTGAGTCCATCAGCATTTAAATCTGTAATTATGCGTGCTGTTAGTAAGTTGATGAGTAGTTAAATACTTTTGTCTAAATCCATATTGTTGTGGAGTCAAGATGTATTCTATTCCATGAAATTTTGAATGCGTTTCAGGATAACAGCTTCTGCTATTTTGCTTAAAGTTGATAAAGAGGCTTATCGGCCTGTATGATGTTGCGAAAGTTGGATCCTTACCCGACTTCGAAATGGGCACGATGATAGCTGTTTTTCAATTTGCTGGGAAATACTGTAGTCTGAACATAGCGTTGATAATCTTGGTAAATTTGCCTAACATTTTTGGTCCCAATTCCTTGATCATCTTATTGCTGATTTTATCCAATCCAGGGCTTTTATGATCTTTCCTCTTCTCGAAATAATTACTAACTTCTGGCGGCATAATTAAGGGTATGTTGTTTGTGTGTGTTCTTATTTGAAATAGGCTCACCAGCGGACGAGCGGTTAAGACGCTGAACACTGGTAGTTCGGTCCGAGGTTCGAATTCCGCGAACGGGCTGGCTGCATGGGCGTTTTCGTGGTTTTCCCCATGTGTAACGTGTATACGAGCCAGTTTCCCTTAGAAAGTCCTCCCCGAAGGCATCCCTCCCTTTAGGCAGATAGCCATCGTGTGCTTTGCCATAATTGAATAATCCTATCCTATTTGAAATTGTGTAATGAGGGAATAACTAAGTTTTCTCTTTGAGTGTGATAAATGCTGTGAGTGCGAAATTGAGAAGCATAGTTATCTGCAAGAGACTTAGCTTTCTCAAAATCAGTGTAAGCGATCCCGTTGGGGCCGTTAATGGGTGGAATATTATTAGTGTTACGTCGTTTAAACTTAAAAACCGCATTCCAAACCGAGTTATCATTTGGTGAAAGCGATTCTGAGTGTCCGATGCAGTCAATTTGGGCGTGTTTTTTAATGACTTTTTGATTGAGTTGATTCATAAAAATTTTGTCAGCTGGGCATCTGGATCTTTGCCATTTTTTACATGCATGATTGCGTCTTCTGATTGATTCTCTTATAGCAGCGTTCTTATATCTTTTTCATTCTTTACTGTATTCTTTACTATTTTTGTAACAACGCAGCTCTTCGGCTTTTGTAGCTCTTCGGTAAAGTCATTCGTAGCTATTTGAAAATTGTCTCTGAAAAGTTGCAATTGCACAAATTGTGCGAGAGCGGAGCAAGTTATTCTCCGGACATCGAGATCGTGGGTTCGATCCCCCAACGTAATTTTGGACTTTCTGCGCCTGACTTTTTAATTTCGTTTTTCCATCACTAAATTCGAACTGCATGACTTAAAAAGTCACTTTTTGTTTTTTCGCCTACAGGTGTGATGTTTATTGAATTTTAATATCTTTCTTTTATTTTTCGTCTTTGGCACGGATTTTACATCTACTGGTGAAAACTCTTTAGTAGTTGCATACCAGCTCAAAAGAAAGTCACAAACTCAGTTTTGTGTTAATTGAGTTTTATGTAAACAAATTACAGCCCAATTTAATACAATATTACTAAATTTTATTAGCTGATTAACTGACAGAGTCATTATTATAGTTCTTGGACTGTATTAGTTACTTAGTTATGCTGATATTAATTTTTTAATTTTCAGTAATATGCTACTTAAGACTTTTCACATTTAGGATATTTCTTATTTGAAATTTTTGCACTGAAATCTCACTGTTGCTTTCTAATATAGTAATCTTTATTCTTTTTACTCATACTGGTTTGATTTGCATAACATTATTGCCTATTTATTTAATAAAGGTTTTGATTTAAAGCACAGTAGTTACTTATTTCTTCTGAAACATGGTTATTTTATTTTTTCAAGATTTAAGTGCACAAATAGGAGTGCCAGAAAATGAAATAAAAAAAAAGGGGGGGGGGTAATCTGCGCACACAGTTCACAAAGGAAAAGCATAATTTTTTAAAAATTTTGCTGGAAACTAAATTTAGCAAAAAATCAAAATCACACGGTATCATTCTTAAATACTTTCCGATTTCCACCGTGTCTTAAATACGCAACTCCCAGAACAGGGTATTATGCGCACCATGAATTTCCCGTCTTGACAGGTTTGACCCAATTTCTGATCCAAACCTGTTTTCTTATTTTTTTTCTTTTTACCCTTCTGCAGCAGTAGCTAATTTTAAAATTGTAGTTGTTGCTATAGTAGCATTTTAAAGTAAAATACTTATCCATTATTTTGACTATTTGACAACACCGTAAGCTCTGACGCTGTAGAGGGCGGGAACACTTCTTTTCACAGTAACTGGTTGAGTGAATTACTGTACTATCGTTCCATGTGGGAATCAGTGAAACCCATGTGGGAATCATGAGAAAATCGTTCAATGTGGACAGGCGAGCTATTTCAGGTATTGTTGGCCAAGGAAAATCACTACGTGTAGACGGGCCTTCACAGTGTGCTGTGTACAGTGTCAGTTCAAACTTTTATAACAACTGGTCAGCCTGACGACTGTGAAAACAGTCAATGATTCCATTTTTTTTACAGCAAGGACGTTTAAGCAGAGGAAATCCATAGAAAGACAAACGACGTGTATGGCCTCAATGCTATGACAGGAGACCGGGAGAGAGCTTTCAAGGATGGACGGGAAAACATCCATGACGAATCGCAATCAGGACAATCATCAGTGCCGTATCGTAGGGACGAAAAGATTTGTGAAGACCTATGATTCACAATTTCAACTTTTAGCACTGGAATTTCCGAATAAGGGTAGAAAACTTTGCGCAAAATTGTCTCTGAAAAGTTGCAATTTCACAAATTGTGCGCACACTGGGTTCCCAGGCTGCTTACTGAGGAACACCATGTGAAAAGAATTGCTTGTGCTCCTTTTTTGGACCAATATGACAAGGAAGATGATCGATTTTTAGAGGATAGTAACAGGGAACGATACTTGGGTTTCTCACATAACCCCAGAGGAATCACAAATCAGAGTCAAGGCTATGCATAGAATCTCAACATGCAAGGTTATGCCAATCGTGTTCTGGGACTGAACATGGAGTCTTATTAGTCAAGTTTATGCAGGAAGGGACAACAATAAATGCAGCCACTTACTGCGTTACCCTGACTAAACCTAAGACGTGGCCTTCTGATGTCTGGAGTTTTGTTGCTGCATGACAATGCCAGGTCCCATTCTGCCATTCACACCCAAAATTTGATTTCATCTTTTGGATGGGAACAGATTGACCACCCACAGTACAATGATCCTTGGTGCTGATCGATTTTCACTTGTTCAGTACCTAAAGAAGTTTCTCAAAGGCAAGCGCTCCGCCACCAGGGTTCGTACACATTTCCTTACATGAAAATTAAGGACTTTTAAGGACCATCAAAGAAAAAATTAAGGACCTATCAGCAAACAAAAAAATGAATAGAATAAAGCAATTATCCATACAACCGACTTCATGCTTGTAATTTCACTTTAAGAAACTAACAAAAGTGTGTATTATGCACTATTATTAAATTCAATTTAATACTTACCATAAAACAATTTTGAAAATTAAACTAACTCCCTACAAGTTATGAAGTAGATAACATTAAATTAGGAACATAATTTCTTGAAAAACATGTATAAGTGTATTTTACACTAATAACAGTCACTATTTTAGAGATTTACATGATTATTATTTAACTTATTTGATATTTATTTAAACACAGTGAACTACTATTATAATCACAATGTAAGAATATTTTGCAGATTAAAATAACTGATTTGTAAACATACAATTTATTTCCTTGGTTTTTTGAAAGATACTAGAATAATAAACTGAACAATAAAAGATACAAAACATTTGTGCTTTTTTTAAATCTGAAATCTTTTCAGCTATTTTAACATCTAATTTATTTATGTCTATTTCCTTTTCTTTAACTATTCTTCTACGTTCATTTGCTTTGATAAACAAATCAATGTTCCTGCTGGTCTCAGCTTCATCTGCTAAAGCATCTACTTCTTCATTAATATCTTTAATGTCCCTTTGAAGAAATTTTTTCTTCTGCTTCATGTAATCAATTTCTTCCTCAATAATATTTCTTTTCCTCTTTGAATTTTCAGATTTAGTTAAAGATTTTTGTTCTTCTAAATACTGAACTTCTAAATAACGAACTCCACTTCTTGCAGAAGCTGCTTCTGATCTCATTTCTTTATTAATTTCGATATTAAGAACACCTCCAGAAAATTTTATGTAATCAAATACTGTGCGTTGAAAAAAAATGTATTCACTTAAATTTTCAATTTCAATTGCTTTATTTACAGAGAAGCCCCTTTCCACAGAGGCCTGTTCATGTGACAAGATAATATTACTTGTCACAGTGAATACTTGAATAGTGAAAATATACATTTTTTACTATATATATATATATATATATATATAATTTATTTCCTAAACAATATTGATTAATTGATTATATTATCTCCTAAGTTTAATTAAAGTAGAATTATTTTAAAAGAGTGAATCCATACTGGTAAGTTATATTTTGAAAGATATATATATATATATACAGTACAAAGTCCGAGATCCGGACATTCAATATCTGGAATGATCTAAAATCCGGACATCAAAGCCACCATCAACCAATTTTTTACGGCTTTTTTGAAGGGATGGGGTTATGCTTTACGCACGTGCATTAGATTTTTTTCCTCATCATAAAAAAAAAAAAAAAAAACATGTCGGTAATCCCGATTCTTAATCTCAGTTTGGCGCTAAATAAAATATCTCATTATTAAAGAAATAATTATTTTAGCATAAATTTGTGTGATTAGTAAATTGACTCCATAGCTGCGTATCTGCTTGGCATAATCTCAAACCGAAACATTTGTTAATTTTACACCAACTAATATTTTATATCCTTGATGCCGAAATCGCGAATCATTATTTAATGTATTTTGCTTTCATCACCGCATGTTTATCAACTGATGACAACCTGAGTGATGACTCATGCAGCGACGCCAAATAACAGAGTATTATCCGATTACAGATTTAAGTTTAATGCGCTAAAATGTTGACAAGGGGAGATTTAGCAGAAATTTCTTTCCTTATGCTAAAAATAGATTTTGTTAATGATACTCATAGGACAAATGATTATATTTAGTGCTATTTGAATTAAGAATAACTGATTTGTTACTCACATAAAGCCAGAACCAGCGCCAGATCTCGCATGGCCGCCACAGGCGGCAGAATTTAGCGAAGTTAAACAGAAGTTTTTCATTGCGATGACAATGCCCAATCATCAATCAAATAACGAAGGGCGAAATCTGTAGTATAGTTAGTTCTAAATCCAGAAAATACAGCTACCGATAGTGAAGAAAGTAACAGAGAGGTTACTGAACGAGAAAAAATTTTGGTTGACAAGTTATTCGGAATTCTCGACACAGCAATTACAGGACTTGAGCAATGGAACTTAATAACTGAACAAGAAATTATATGTCTATAGTATTAGCAGAGAAAACAAATCAAACAACTCACATTGAAAGAAATGTTTAATAAAGTAAACATATAAATATTCTCTTTTCTTTTGTAAATTTTGATACCCTTTAAATCATAAATGCTTCATTATTTCATAAATCACGATTTCATAATTTCAATTTTATAATTTCTACGTGGCATGTTAGTAGATTTAAAATTATCTAATATCCGGAAAAATCTCAAATCAGGGATCGCCGAAGTCCCGACCTCGGACTTTGTACTGTATATATATATATATATATATATATATATATATATATAATACGGAATATATATTTTCAGTTAAACTTCTACCCAATAACTTTAGTAATTCATGAAAGTTAATTTTGCGTCTAGTTAATTCAGAAAAATTAGTTGTTTTCAGCTTTAAAAATATTAAAAAATTTTTAATTAGTTAGTTATTTTCAAATAATAATTGTATCGCCATTAGCAAAAATTATGCATTACTATCAACAACATAGGTTTAAACCAAATACTTAATTGTCTATTGAAGCTTTAAAACGTATTTCCGAACTTCACTTTTTCTCGGCTAGCGTTGCCGAATTTGCCCTTGGCGACCTAAAATCAAAATGGAGCCAACAGATTTCCCGCGAAATCGATAACAGACCCTCTGCAGAAATAAACTCATAATCCCGATATCCAATACATATAGTATGTGCAAAAGAGAATAAACTCCGTAGAAGGTGATAAAAAATTAATTTATGGCTTAATTGAAACAAACACAGAAATTAGCTAAGCAAAACCATGTAAAAACAAATTGAAATGATAAACTGAAACTTAATTTTCATGTGAATTTTCAGCACTGACTCTCCCATTCTAGAAATTTCAATTTGTTTCAGACAAAGACCACATTTAAGGATTGCCATCCATCAATATCCAGTCTTTGTAGTCAGCTTGATGAAGCCACAGTTTATTGAAAATGTACTTTCCAGGCATCTCGTTCCTATTGGCGTCGGAAGGGTTGGAATTGCTCTGATTTTGGCAAATATTTTCAGATTCCCCCCTTTTTTTTTCTCGAGCACCTTCATCATCACTTTCACCTCTTAAAGAACTTAATTAAGGACTTTTAAGGACCAAAAATCATTTTTGAAAAAATTAAGGACTTTTAAGGACCGTACGAACCCTGGCCACAGATGATGAGGTAAAAGAAGCAGTTCAAGACTGGTTATCCTCACAAGCGGCAGATGTCTATGACTTAGGCACACAAAAGCTTAGGTTATGACAAATAGCTTAGGTTTCCTTTTTAGCACATGGTATGACAAATGTTTAAACAAATATGGAAACTATGTAGAAAAATACAGAAAGATGTAAGGAATTAAATAAATAATTAAAAAAAAAAAAAAAATTGGGGGGGGGGGAACTGTCATGTTTACGTTTTATAAGAAATTGGACTTTACTTTCCAAATAACCTACACATTAAAAGAAATTGTTTTCTTACGAATTGGTATTTAATAAACATCTAAAAACCAAAAACATGTCATGCTATTCAAACAAAAGAAAACAACGTACCCGTTAGCATTGAAAAGCAATTTTTTCCCCTTATATATGGCAGTTGTTATTTATCAGAAGGCATTTAAATGTAATAAAATGCCGTTTCTTAAGATTCAAATATTTCGATTCTGTGTTCCCATTGTTTGCTAAAAATGACTTCAAAATTTCTGTATTCATCATTTTTAAGTAACAATATGGGAAAAGACTTAAAAAAAGTTTGATAGTATTATAAGTTTCAATCAGACTATATGCAACAATCTGCATTTATGGATTAATTTTTAAAAGAGAAATGAGACAGTAGGCTATAAATAAACAGATATAGTCAAAATCAACATCATGTGAATATTTTAATTTAAAAATTAATATAATACAAAATTATTGTACCCTCCGAGGCCTTGTCTTCCTACGAACATTTATATTTTCTGATGATACACTTTCTGCAGCTGATTGTGATTTAGCAGGATTTGCAATCGTAGTAAATAAGTAAAATATATGAGAAAGCAAAGGCAAAAGTTTAGAATAATTATAAGCAAGAAGTAAAGAAATAATAGCTAATGGAAGAGCCAAAACAGAACCTTGAGTAACTTCTTGCTCAATTGATTTCATTCGAGGACTGAAAGAAAATGTAAAATGGTAGAATGAAGTATTAGCACAAAAGGTTACGGATGGCTGTTCAAAAATGTAAGCATTTGTTGATAATGAGGATTCAAGTTGCAAAACATATGTTCTATTATCAATAGGCATTGATGGCAAGTAGAAGAAACTGCTTTGGCCCAAACTAATGGAATGAACAATTTGATCAGGTGCATCTTCTCGATACAGACGGACCTAAAAATGGATGTAATTAATACGTAAACATAAACAAAATGTGGATTATATTTCTAAGCAAAAATAAAAAAAGTCTTCTATCAAGATAACTAAACTTAATGATAACAACACACACAGCGAAATTTCATCTTATATTTAATTTGAAGGTTCATCACAATATTATACCCATTTTTTAACATACACAGAAAATAAACATCATATAACTTGTTTTGTATTAGCTGAGAAATGCTTGGCGCCAGAGCTGAATCTTGGCTAATGGTGCATGCGCCGCCGGAATTGGCACTGAAATGTATTCTGTGAGAAACTTGATTTTGTGGTACATTCAAAGTTGCGATTCATATGTTATGCTGTAAGGTGAAACCTAGCGCCTGAGTGTCGCTATGGAAAATAAATGTATTGAAACTGTGTAATGTGTGTGGAGTTATTTTATTATGATATATAGCTATCAACAGGAAATAGAATAAGTCAATTCAAGTTTTGTGGTCCGTCGAGCCGGAGCAGCTAATGAAGTTTTTGAGACTGTGATATTATTTTCGGTTTGTAAATTGAAGAATTATATAGGATACTTCAAGATTGAAGTTCCGTAGAAACAAAAGGGTAAGTACCCTCCTCCTTTTTGAAGCTCTTTATCTGTTTATTGACTTTTGCTAATTAAAATGTCACTTAAGGAGATATTAGCGAAAAAACATACATTGAAAACACAGATAATAAAATTAAAACAAAAGGTTGCGGATGAAAATGTCCAAGGAAGTGACTTGGAAGTACTAAAGAATAAATTTAAAGTGTTTGAGACAGAAATAAATTCTAATTTCGATTCTTTGTTCGGGGTATGTACGGAAGAAAGTATTGATGCTTATGTAAAAGAGAAAGAAGAGATTGACGATATTCTCTTAGATGTAGAAGTCGAATTAAATCATAAATTAGCTAAACTTTCCAAAGAAATTAAATCGGAGCCTTCGGTTTGCACGAATACCGAGAACAACGTTAAATTACCGAAAATTACTTTGCCAACGTTTTCGGGTAACTTACATGACTGGCTTTCATTTAAAGATATCTTTTTAGCCAGTGTTGATTTAAATCCTAATTTAACAGATGCAGTCAAATTACAGTACTTAAAATCTGCGCTAAGAGGTGATGCTTATCGTATTGTGCAGTCAATATCCATAGTTAACTCTAATTATAAATTAGCCTTTTCATTACTAGAAGAAAGGTTCTCTAATCACTGTGAACAAGTGTATGCTCATCTGAGACGATTTATGAATATGCATCCTATGCAAAATGAGTCTGCGTCAGCAATATTAAACTTAATTGACATTACAAATGAATGCGTGGGATCATTAGAAGTTTTAAATCAGAGTGTTAACGGTTTTTCTTCCAATTTATTTGCATACATTTTAGGCCAAAAATTAGATTCTAACACCAAAATATGGTGGGAAAGAGAATTAGAGAAAGAGAATTTGCCTAATTTAACAGATCTTAAAGAATTTCTTAAAGATCATGCAAGAACTGTCAACGCTTCAAATAGTGTGACTAACACAAAAAAAGTTACACATAGAGTTACTGCAGTTGTTTCTAATGCAAATGAAAAGCATATGCAGAATTCGTGTAGGTTATGTAATTTGAGCAATCACAAGCTTTTTAATTGTCCTAAATTTCAGAAATTTAGTGTAAAAGAAAGGGTAGGATTTATGAAAAAACAGAATTTATGTTTTTGTTGTTTTAATTTGCACAGTGTGAGAAATTGCCGTTCTAATTACTTGTGCAAGAAGTGTAAGAAAAAACATAGCTTTCTCTTGTGTTATCAAAACGAAAATAATTCCATTGGCACTACAGTAGAAAGAGCAGACACTTCAGGTCAGGAGTTAGGTGATCAAAACAGCAATACGTTAAATGTACACGCACCTGCATTTCAAGCTAAAACTCAAAACGAAACCTTTACAGCCGCTACGGGTACTAACAATGGGAAAAACGTGATTTTATCTACTGCCTTTGTATTCATTAAGACTAATGATGGAACTTTAATTAAGGTGAAAGCGTTATGTGATAGTGGAAGTGTTTCTTGTTTTTGTACCACTGAATTAGCGGACATACTTAATTTAAAAAGGGAAAAGACAAATATTTCGATTCGCAGTATATCAGGTATTTCAACTACGATAAAAAGAAAAGCAGTTGCCCTTATCTGTAATCAGGAACAAACGTATAAAAGGAAACTAGAGGTTTCGGTAATTCCAAAAATAGCTGGTTTAACTCCCGCAAAGTTTATCGATGTTAGTAACCTTGTGATTCCTGAGAAGGTGAATTTAGCAGATCCGGAATTTTATAAACCAGATAAAGTAAACCTGTTGCTCGGCGCGGAAATTTTTTTTATGATATGTTATGATCTGGTAAAATCTATGTTCCTAATACAGGCTTGATATTACAAGAGAGTGTGTTTGGATATATAGTTAGTGGAAATGTAAATGATTCATGGAGAAATAATTTATTGCATTGTGGGTTAATAAATGATAATTCAGAGAGTGAATTGGAAATGTTTTTCGAACTAGAATCATTAGGAATTAAAGATGATCCTTATTGTCATGAGGAAGACAAAGCATTGGAAATATTTAATAAGACAGTTTGTTTTAAAGCTGGTCGCTACGAGGTTACTTTACCTTGGAAAAGGGACTGGAGGGAATTAGCTGATAATTACCGAGTAGCGGAAAATAGATTAAAAACTCTTGCAAAGTGAATGAATTATGACAAAACACTGTTTTCTACATATAGTGAAATATTAGATGATTATTTCAAGCAAGGTATCATTGAAAGAGTGTCAGATGGAAATATACCTATCGGTAAACCAGTTTTACCTACCCCACCAACTGGTATTTAGAGAAACCAGTGCTTCAACGAAGACTAGAATAGTGTTTGATGGCAGCTCACATGAGTTCGGGCAGCTATCACTGAACGATTGTCTATGGACAGGGACAAATTTAAATCCTAATGTGTTCCATCTGCTAATTAATTTTCGATTAAATAAAGTTGCAATTTCAGCGGATGTAGAAAAAGCATTTTTGCAGATTGCTTTGGCAGAAAAGGATCAAGACACAGTGCGATTCCTGTTTGTGGAAAACACACAATTAAATGATCTAAAACTAGCGACATATGGATTCAAGCGTGTAAATTTTGGGATTAAGTCAAGTCCGTTTTTTTTTTACTGCAACAAATAAAGAACACATTAGAAAATATCGAGATGAACAGCCAGATGTATTTGAAATATTGAATTCTTGTGTTTATGTTGATGATTTTATTACTGGACAGGACAGTATAGATGAGGTTCTAAGCTTATCGCGTAAAGCTAAACAAATTATGAGTGCAGCAAATATGAACTTGCGTAAATGGGTATCCAATGATCTTGAGCTGATGAGAAAATAGGAAAAAGAAGAGTTCGAGATCCATCCACATAAAATCAATGACTCAAACGAGACACTTAAGATCTTGGAAATATCTTGGGATACTAATGAAGACAGTCTGAGTATAGACACAGACAGCTCGATGGAATTCCTTAAGAATAAGCGTAATACAAAACAGTTCATCTTGAAAACTGCCGGGAAGATTTTTGATCCCTTTGGGTTAATAACTCCATTTACTGTTAGACTTAAATTCTTGCTACAAGAACTTTGGGTTTGAAAATTGACATGGGGTGATGAACTACCTGTCAAGAATGGGCAAAGTGGTGCTGTGAGTGTCATCATCTAAGTAAAATTGCAGTTCCAAGATTCATTTTGAATCCCGAAGCCGATTCCATAGAGATCCATTGCTTTTCAGATGTCAGTCAGAGGGCGTACGACACTGTTGTCTACGTAAAACTGCGTAAGGAAGAAGAAATTTCTGTGAGTTTTGTCGCATCAAAATGTTGTGTTGCATCTGTGAAAAGAATTACGTTACCTCGCCTTAAATTACTTGGTGCATTACTAGCAGCGCGTTTAGGTTCTGGAGTGAAAAAATTGCTCGATCAAAAGAAATCCTCGAGAATATTTTATTGGACTGATGCCAAAATAGTGCTATGCTGGATTAAAGGTACCAGTACCACATGGAAATCTTTCATCGCCAACAGAGTTAACGAGATTAAGAAGTTAACACAGCCGACAGAGTGGTTCTATTGTTCAACAAAAGAGAACCCAGCAGATGTTATGACGCGTGGTGTTCAAATTGACTTTCTTGTGAACTGTTCCAAATGGTGGTCATGCCGTGAGTTTCTAACATGCTCAGAGATTCCTCATCAGGACTTATCAATTGAGGTAGTTGAAGAAGCGTGTCCAAATGAACTGAAAAGGGACAATGAACTGCATAACGATTCTAATTTAGTTTTAATTGCATGTAATGAACCAAACCTCTTTAATGATATTCTTAATTTGTCTTCTAATTATTCGTATTGTAAGTTTCATTTCCAGGTTTTTCCATAATCTTAAGAACCCTCAGGCAATGAGGTATGGAGTATTTACTTTAGAAGAGATAAAGGATGCTGAGGTGTATATTTTATTAGAGGCCCAAAAAAGTAAGTTTCTAGAAGAAATAAATCAATTAAAAAGAGGTAAGTGTGTAAACCTCAAAAGTACTAGTGTAGAACTAAAAAAATTGCAAAAATTGGTTGAGTGTCCAGATGAAAATTTAGCGAGTTTTTATACCACTGAAGGTATAGAGTGGAAATTTATTCCTCCAAAGTCGCCAAATTTTGGCGGAATTTGGGAGGCCGGGGTTAAATCATTTAAGAGTCATTTGAAGAGAGTTATTGGTAATCAGTGTTTAACTTTAGAAGAAATTTTAACTGTTTTAACTGAAATCGAAGGAGTATTGAACTCAAGACCTCTTACTCCAATTTCAGCTGATTGCAATAATTTTGAAACTTTGACCCCAGGTCACTTGTTGGTTGGTAGACCTATCACAACTCTAGCTGAGCCAGATTTATCCAACATAAATGAAAACAGACTTTCTAAATGGCAAAGAATCACTAAGTATAAACAAAAAATTTGGAAATTATGGAAACGTGATTATCTTAATAATTTACAAGAACGTCACAAGTGAAAATTTTTAAAGGATGATGTTCAGTCGGGAACTCTTGTATTAATAAAAGATGAAAATTTGCCTTCAACCAAATGGTTAGTGGGGAGAATAGCTGAGGTTTTTCATGGTAGGGATAACAAAATAAGAGTAGTAACTGTAAGATTGCCTAATCAGCATTTGCTGAAACGAAATGTTCTAGATATATGTATACTTCCTGTAGAATGATGGTTTATTTCTATTATAAACTGGTATTTGTTGTAATAATTTGAATGTATATTTTTCAATATTGTGAAGTAATTTATTGTAGTGCCTTTATACTTACATTTATTGAAATAATAGTTTTGAAATTATTAATTTCAACGGCGGGAGTGTTTTGTATTAGCTGAGAAATGCTTGGCGCCAGAGCTGAATCTTGGCTAATGGCGCATGCGCCACCGGAATTGGCACTGAAATGTATTCTGTGAGAAACTTGATTTTGTGGTACATTCGAAGTTGCGATTCATATGTTACGCTGTAAGGTGAAACCTAGCGCCTGAGTGTCGCTATGGAAAATAAATGTATTGAAACTGTGTAATGTGGGTGGAGTTATTTTATTATGATATATAGCTATTGAGGGAAATAGAATAAGTCAATTCATAACTATTTAAATTTATTAAATCAAACAGAATAACATATAATTACAGTAAAACATAATGCTCATAAAAGTAGTTGGACATCACCTCCCTGTACCATGTTCCTATTGTTAGAATCAAGTTGTACATTTGAAGTTCTTTGTAATTCTGCAACTAAATGAAAGACAATTACCACAAACAGAAAAACAGATTGATGAAATTTGAAGAACGTACTCAAAACTGACCCCGAAGCCTTCTACGGTGAAGGGGGGCATAAAACAAGCAAAGCAAGTGTCTAAGTTTGGAAAATGTTATCAGAAATGATCTATCTATTTATAGATTGGTAGAAAAATGGATAACAGTATGAATCATTGATCAATGCAAACACATTATTATGGAGGAAATCATATTCACCAAATTTACCATTCAGGTTTGTTAGCAATAAAACTGAATTTTTGGTTTGTAGTTTAACAATGCTGGGGCATAGCCTTTATTTTTTTTTTCGGGGGGGGGGGGATCAATTAGACTCATGCTCCCTGACGTGAAATTTTAAAGCTCATCTTAGTTCAATGTATCTCAAGTAGCACTGAGAACAAATGACATAAATTCTCCCCGAATTCAAAACAAGAATAGGGACTGAATCGTGTATTTTATTGTTAAGAGTAAAAATACTAATCGATTTGAATTTCTGTGATATATTTTCAATTTTGTAAGTGACAGGGGGAAAGAAAAGGACAAAAACTAAATATTATTATTGAATGTAACAGAATTTTTTTCTTAGAACTGGATATTTTTTTTAACTGCTTTGTCAATAATTCCAGGTGAGTGATCTTTATCAATGATATGTTCAGAAATGGGTGAAAAAATTTGAATTTGAACCACTGACCAATGTAGAGAGATTATTATGGATATGGAAACCCCAAGGAAATCTAATTCATCAACTGAATAGTTTGAATGATTCTGGCAGAAGTAAAATTGAATTAATGGTTCATTGGGCAAGAATGCTTGGCAATAGATAGCACCATGTGCTTCACTACATTAAATTTTTTCCCTTTTCGGTTATTTCTTGAAATTTCATCAATTTACCTTTCTGTTGGTGATGCTTGTCTTTTTGGAGATGAAGAAGACGATCATGTTCAAATCGTAGAAAGAGCTTCTGCTAAAATAAAATCCCTGCTGTGTTTTTTCCCACTCTATTTTACTTGACATACGACTCAAAATATTAAATTATTAAAAAATTTGCATTCCACAGCATGTTCTGGACATCTGTAAGTCTCTTTATATTTTAAATTCTGTTCTGCCTTGAGGAATATTTTACTAAAGACGGTCAAATGCTTTACACTGACTTCTTCAACTACTTTCATAATGCTAATCTTTTTCTCTAAATGCAAATTATCACCAAATGAACTGGTATCAAAACTTTGATTTTATTTAATAAATTGACAAGTCTTAATTTTTTTAAGCCTTCACAAATAACCAACAGAGGCATATCATCATTTTCTTATTTTCTACACCATTTCATTACAATATTTCTAATTTATTTCATATGCTAATAATAGTAAAGAAATACAATATATTTCTTTAAACATATGCCCAGTTCATTATTTTAATGTTAAAAGAAATGTTCAGTTTAAAACTCAGTTCTTTCCTTTACTGGGTTAATAAAGATTTATTTATTACATTTATCACAGTATTGCAAAATAAGAAGAGAAGGAAATATTATAATTTAAAAAAGCTAACCTTTAGGGTTTGCAGATACTCTTGGCTAGTCAAGACATTTCCACTTGCATCCATTTGACCATAGTAACGGAAGACTATTAAACGCACTCCAGTTATATCACCTTGAGTTACCTACCAAAAATATAACAATATACTCCACTAAGAACAAAACATTTTAATGCATTAAAGAAAGCTTTCACTATGCTAATTTTATGTCCTGCCAAAATATAAATTATTGCCACTTAAACTGCAAGATCAGTGCATGACTTGTATTAATACAGACCAGTGGTATCCAGCCAATTTTGCCTTATGAATGACTTTTACCGGTGTTTTATATTGGATTTATATTTAGCCTGGTGTGGCCTCAGTGTCCCCAGGTGTTTTATAACTGAAAAATAAAAATTTCATCAAAATACACGATTTTACAGGACGGTTTTGTGCTTTCAGATAATAGGTAAAATTAATACAAACCTAAAATAACTGAAGAAAATCCACTGATCAAATGCATAGGTCCAAATTAATTTTATTTCAAATTAGAAAATAAAAAAAAGCACATACTAATAAACTAATTACTAAAACAAGAAATGAAACAATTGTCAAATACCCCAGTAAATCAGTACTGCATTATATCATAGGATTATAGTCAGATGAGAAAGCTGGAATAACAGAAATTTGGCAATTATAGTCGAGGTTTTTAGATAGAAAAAAGTCAATAATAGAAGAACTATTATAGCCGTAATGCGTAGGTTCATCAGAGGTATGAATAGTATAATTTTTATTTTGAATCATGCCAAAAATTTCTCGTCCTTTTCTATTGCTAGCTCCTTGATTCCAACATTGTTGCTTAGCATTAAAATCTCCTCCAATTAAAGCAGGAGAGTTAAAATCCAGTAGCTGTTCAATTTCAGAAATGATTGGACTATTATTAGGAGGTATATAGATATTAGAGATAATGAATTTTTGTGCTCAATTTGAATTTCAATAGTATTACTTTCAAAAGAGGAAGAAAAATTTTGTTTGTATTGACGTTGGATGCCCCTTTTAACAAAAGTTATAATTCCACCTCTGCGTCCGGCTTCTCGATCCGTACAGTAAATAGAATAATTTGCGTAAAGCACTTTTAGCGCAGGTTTCAAATGTGTTTCCTGTATAAGAATTACATCAGGTTCCAGTTCTAAAAGAAGATTGCCAAATTCATCTTTTTTGTTAAAAAGGCCATTAGCATTCCATGAAAGAATTTTGATGTTTCTCAGATCAATACTGCGTGGCATTAAGGCAAATACTAATTTTGTCAAGAAGGTCCACAATTGCACTTATTTTTTGTCTATAGGGGAAGTTTGCTTCTTCATAGTTTTGAGGCCTTCTATAATAACAGTCCATATTGTTTTTAATGAACCCAAATTAAATAATTCTGAATAGGTGGAGCTTGTGGTTGGAGTTTCGGATAAGTTGGAGTCCTTATTATTTTCAGGCTTCGGAGAATCTATTTCTTCGTTGAGAGGTGGAAAGTTGTTGTCTTGTAAACTCCAAGGATTTTTGGTTGGTGGATTGCTGGGTATAAACTTTTGCTTTGTTTATGGTCTGGCTGGACACTTGGAGAAGTTAGATGGATGTGGACCACCACAATGGCAGCAAGTGACAGGCTTATCTTTGTCAACTGAACAGTTTTTAGGCTCATGATTTCCACCGCAACACACACAAACCCAGTCACGAGTACATAAAATTGAGCTGTGGAAGTATTGCTGGCAACGATAAGATTGTAGAGGGCCAGACCTCCGTTTTAAGGCCTCAGCAGTGACATTCATATATCCGATGTGCTTTATGTGATAAAACTTCCCTGATGCTTTACTCTTAGAAAGGTGAAGTAAGAAAAGTGGCATTGGCTTATTTTCCTTTCTGTTTCTCATGACAGTGATATGATTTATGGTAAAGCCTTGGTTTGTTAGTCCCTGGACAATATAATTGGGGTTCATGGTCACTGGCAGGCCTCTGATTACGACTTTAATCACTTTTTCTTCAGGCAGAAGAAATGTATGGGCTTTAAGATGTGTTTTTTCTATGATTTTGCGAATAAAGCGGTGAGAGTCAGCATCTGGGGGTTCAATTTGTAGTCTATTTCCTTTAAGAGTGCCCATTATCTTTCTTCCAGTTTGATTACTTAAATCTTCAAGAAATTCGTCAGCTTTAACAATATTATCCCCTATTATGGGTGGAACTCCATTTTTTTTATTTTATTTTCAGAGAATTTCTTTTTGGTAGTTTTTGGAATAGTGGTACATATAGATGGTTGATTAGAAGTGGGTTGGTGGTCTTCTTCAGTATCTAAGTTCATTGAGTCATTATCGGTTTGGAGAAGTTGAAATTTATTATTAGTTTTATGATTTGGTTCATAATTTTCACTCTCAGAATCTGAAGGCTTTTTTAGTTGCATTTCCGTTGTTTACAGAATTCACCTCCAGTTTGATGAGCTTCGCAGTATTGTTTCAAGTCGTTTATTTGTTTCTGTAAAAGTTCATTAGAACTCTTGAGTTCGTTGATAGTTGCAGAGCATTTTCTTGTTCTTGTAATTGGTTGACGGCTTTTGCATGTAGCAGATGTAGTTCTTTGATTGTTTCGGGTGAAAATCCAACATTTGTTTGACTTAAGGCATTTTCAATGTCGAGTACAACTTGCCTGGTGGAGTTAACATTATTCGATAAAGTTATCTTGTGACTGAGGATGTGAATAAACTGAGGATCTGCTAAGGATTTCGTGTAGTCATAATCAGAAGTTTCATGTGTGAGTGTGCTGAATCCTCCATGTTTGTTGTATGCGCAAGCGCTGGGTCTAACTGTAAATTTGACCTGACATCAGCACAAGATGTCATGCACAAGAAGAAAAGAGTAAAAGAAGTTGCAATCTACTCTACTAGAAGACTCGAAACTTCTGAGTAGCCTTGCAACTGAATTTCTCACGAGACCTCTGAACGCAGTCGGCGACGCGGCTTGGAGAGAACACGCAAGAAAGAGATTCAATGAGTTATACTTGCCGGGAAGCAGGGACAGCAGCTGTAATCCAAACCCGTAGAACGCAGGTGTGATGCTGGAAGGCAGGTGTGCGCTGACTCGGCAAAAGCTCGAATGAGGGCTTTTGGAACTCCAGTTTGTATTCAGTTTCCATCTTATTTAGATATCAGAGGTAAGTTTTTTTTGCACCAGGTAACAGAGTTAAACTAATAATGTGATGTCTAAGAGAAAGAAGTTTTAAATGGAACAAGCATAAATTCAAATTGTAAAGCCCATGAATTACTATTTTAACACCGAAAATGCTAGATTTAAGTGAGAATAGTGATTTTGATACTGAATTGGAAGTTTGTTTTGCTTTTACCTCACAATCCAGCAGAACAGTGGCTATTCCATAATGAACTCGATCTGTTAAGTAATTGAAGACCTTATGAATTTACAGGAATTGCAGAAGTAAACTTAATTCAAAGTTATGTGAATGAAATTGTTTTTTTCACCATTTTTTTTGATAATCTAATGAACATAACAGTTGGAGAAACTAATAAGTTCTATGAACAAAAGCTGGGTGAAAATTCATCTTCATCCAAAATCAATATACTCCTCTAGATGTGCCTAAAATGAGGGGATTCCTATGATTACTTATTCTGCTGGGATGGAATTAAAAAGTTCGGCCTGAAAATGCGTTTCAAAACTAATGAAATGATAGCAGCTAGATTATCTCACACACTGTCTTTGTTCTTAATCATTTATGCTACAATATTTCAATATATATTTTATATATATATATAGATTTAAGTTTTTTACAACATTTTATCAAGATGAGTCAAATATTTTATTTTGAATTCAGATTTTTATTAAAATTTTTTCAGAATCTGTTGATATTCTGTATTTATGATTAATTACTGTTAGATACCACTACAGAAAAATATCAAAACAACTGATAAAAAAGTATTTTTAATAATTTTTTTTTTTTTTTTTAAGTTAGGTTTATTACCGACACGAAATATTCCATCTCACGAGATCGTACAGATGCAACAACACACCGTCTCCAAGGTAGTTGTGCTAGGCGGCATACTGCTGCATAAGAGGGTTAACTACTGATGCATATATGACACACTTGTCATTAAGGGGTTAACTATATGTTATTAGTGAATTGAAAGCATATGCTATGTTTTTCTAAAATACGTTAATAATTTTTATTTACTCAGGTGTGAAGAAGATGATAAGAGCTGTATGTCATTTGTAACATACGTAATTGGTTTATCAATGATATTGACACTTTTTTAAATAATGGGGGGTGTATAGATTAAACCTGAATTCAAGAAGTCACACTCATTAGCTCATTACAACAGGGTTGCCACTCAAATAGGAGAATGAAATTTCCTGACTTTTCCAGGTTCGAGAAAATTCCAGTCTATCCACATAATGTACGTTGGCTGTGCTAAGAGGTAAATTAATTATGGTATTACTTGTACTGTGTAGCAAATTCACTTAATTATTCAATAAATCCCAGAGGACATTTATTCTTAATTATTCTTGGTACACTTTGTTTGATAATTTTGTTTACTTTTCCGCTTAAAAAACTTAATAAAATTTAAGATATGTACGTTGGATAACAATTGTATGTTTTATTTAATTATTACTCATGATCATCACCAGTTCAACATGAGGCTAATTCGGTTCTTATAAATCACAACGCAATGCTAAAAGTTAGGTTAGATTTTAGGTAAATTTAATTTGTGTGAGGTGTATTCTTAAAAGGCACTGTTCGGTGTCTGAAAGAGTATTGCTTGGCAGCATTGTTTTACGCCAAGCAGAGTTTGGCTTTAGTGTAACCCTAAAGTTATTTCGTTTTTGCTTTGTTAGTATGAATGATTTCTGACTTGATGTAAGAGCATATGGTTGCTCGCTCTTAGCTAAGTTACATAGGTAACTATAAGCACATGCGTGTGCTAGATTTCAATAATGTTGTTTTTATTAAAATAAATTTGTTATAGTTAATATTACAGTCCACTTACTGAAGTTAAGTATCATTAAATAAGTTTGAGCTATCTTCGGCAAGAACAGTTTGGTCTCACGTTAGCCGGAGAAGAATATGGCTACTAATATTGTTTCATTGAATCGCCAACGCGGCGTAGTGAAAACGAAACTCGGAGCCTTGATAAAATTCCTTGATGAGTATAAAATGGAGGAGAATAAACTCAACCATGATGTTATTATGAAGACTAAATTGGATTCTTTGTTGGAATTAAAATCTCGGGTTAAACAACTCATAGTGGAATACACCAATTTGCCAGAGGAAATTGACTTGAAGGATAATCTAAGCATTACACAAGAATTGGAAGAAAGCATCGAAGAGTTCGAAGTAAGATTTAGAATTTTTCTTTCTAATTTGTGAAACAAATAATACAGATAAATTTGAAACCAAAACTGCTTCTAAATCAAATTTTAAACTGCCTGATTTACCTCTTCCTCAATTTTATGGTAAATATGAAGATTTTAAAAATTTTAAAGTGCAATTTATGTCTATGATTGGTAATAATAATAATTTAAATGATACTGAGAAACTGTTTTATTTGAAAGCATCACTTAAAGGTGAAGAAAAAATGTTAAGAATCATGTGAGGATACATTTGAGTCGCTATTTTCTGCACTTGAAAGCAGATATGAAAACAAAAGAGCAGTAGTTGATGCCTTTATCAATAATTTGTTGAACTTTGAAAAAATAAATGACTCACCTTCTCAGCTGAGATCACTGGTAGATAATGTTAAAAGATGTTTGAGATCTTTAAGTGTATTAGAATTTGATAGAAATAATTTATCTGATGTTTTGATATTAAATATTTTATTGCATAAATTAGATAGAGAATCTAGAAAAGCATTTGAACTAAACGTAAAATCAAATGAAATTCCCAAACTTGATGAATTTTTAGAATTTCTCGAAGAAAGAATTCGCATTCTTGAAGAAATAGTTTTCCTAAGCAGAGCTATGCTACTAAAGTATCAAATCAATTAAGTCACTCTAGAAATTCAAAATCCTTGGTAACTAAAACAAACCCTTTTCGAAAGTGTATTATGTGTAAAGAACCACACCCAATTTATCATTGTTCAAAATTTAAGAGTATTTCTGTTTCTGAGCGGTATGATTTTGTTAAGGAATATAAATTATGCATTAAATGCCTTTCTCCATCACATGTATTATCGCAGTGTAAGGCTAAACTCAATTGTTATGTCTGTAAGAAAGACACACATCATTCGCTGTTACATAAAATTGACGAAAAACAAAATGAATCATCGAAAAACAAAATGAATCATCGAAAGAAAATGAATTGACCTTGAACCTTTCGTCAGTGAATAGGAAAGTGGACTGCCCCTCTCCCCCCCACACAACTTTGATGGCAGCTGCAAATAAATCTAAATTTGTGTTAATAAATACAGCGATTGTTTATCTTCGCGATGTTTACGATGAACGAATTCCTTTTAGAGCCATGCTTGATTCAGCTTCGACTTCTAATTTTTGTACTGTAGGTGTTATGAACTCATTAGGAATAAAATAAGAACGAGCATTTATTCCAGTTAGTGAAATAGGCAACACTATTTTGAATGTTAAATCGCAAATAAAGACGAGTTTATCGAACTTAGAAAAGGAAAATGGATGGGAAATAGAGTTATTAGTTGTTCCCAAAATAACTGACATGACACCATCGAAATCTATTGATATTTCGAAATTAAATATTCCGAAAGAAATAAAGTTAGCTGATGATGAATTTTTCAAGGCAAAAAAGGTAGATTTATTATTAGGTGCGGAATTATTTTTTGAATTTTTAAAAACAGATAAAATACGTTTAGAAGATAATGAGTTACTTCTTCAAAACAGCTGCTTCGGCTTTTTAGTTTCTGGAAGCATTAGAATTCCAAATGTAAAAAATTATGACTTAAATTATTGTTTTTTGTCAACAGAAATTAATTCGTTAAATAACTTAGTAAAGTCATTCTGGGAAGTTGAAGAAGTAAATGAAACTAAATCTACAGTTAATTCTGAATTAAATTATTGCAACGAACTTTTTAAAAACTCATTTTACCGGCATGCGGATGGAAGATATGTGGTTAAAATGCCGTTCAAGCCAGATATTGGTGAAAACATACAATTAGGGGATTCAAAGGAAATCGCTGAAAAAAGACTGAATCAATTGTGGAAACGTTTGTCGAGTGATTCTGTAATGAAAGAACTTTATGTTTCATTTTTAAGGGAATATGAATCATTAAATCATATGGAGAGGATGGAAGACTATTCTGAAACTGAAGGAGGATATTTTCTTCCTCATCATGGCGTGCTGAAACCTGATAGTAAAACAACAAAGTTACGCGTTGTGTTCGACGCAAGTGCCAAAACTACTAACGGTTGTTCATTGAACGACATATTATGTAAAGGTGGAATGATTCAAGAGGAACTTTTTTCCATCATGATACGGTTTAGAAAGCATATTTATGCATTTACTGCCGATATTGAGAAAATGTTTCGACAAATTGAAATATTGCATCATTAAATCATATGGAGATATCATCATCGCAGACCAAATATCAGAAAATACTTTGGAAGGAAGATGAAGATAAGCCTATAGAAATATACAGACTCAAAACGGTAACTTATGGCACAGCATGCGCTCCATATTTGGCACAAAGGACTCTTCAACAGTTAGCGAAGGATGAAGAAAAGGATTTTCTTGTAGCATCGAAAGTGGTCTTGGAAGATTTGTATGTAGACGACTGTCTTACTGGATCTTCGAATTTGAAGGAATGCATTCAGCTCCAGAAAGATTTGACAGAATTGCTCCAAAGAGGAGGAATGAAGCTACACAAGTGGTGTACTAGTTTTGATTCTCAGAACTCTGATTTACAGAATTTTTCATTTGATTGTAATAGTAATACAACTGTGAAGACGTTAGGTATGTTGTGGAATAATAAGAAGGATACATTGCAATATAAAGTTACTGTTAATGAAAAGCCTGATGTTACGAAGAGAGATGTTTTATCTCAAATAGCGAGATTATATGATCCTTTAGGCCTACTCAGTCCTATTATTAGCAAGGCAAAGATATTCATGCAAGCACTTTGGTTGCTTAAGCTAGACTGGGCGGAACAGTTACCACCACCTCTTGCCAATGAATGGAATGTGCTTATTAAAACTCTTCAGAGTATAGAAAATATACAAGTACCTCGTTGCATTTTAAAAGAGACCTTTTCAATGCTCATTTTACAGGGATTTGCGGATGCCTCCAAGAAGGCATTTGGGGCAGTGATATATCTTCAAAGCATTACAAGCCCTAGTGAATATTGTAGTAAACTTCTTTGTAGCAAATCTCGTGTAGCACCAATCAAGACTATGACTATTCCTAGATTAGAACTATCAGCATGTCTACTCCTCTCCAAACTTATGCAAAAGGTTAGAAGCTTTGAAACTCAAAATTGATGACGTTAAGCTCTGGTCAGATTCAAGCATTGCTTTAGCCTGGATCAATACATCACCGCATCTTTTGAAAACCTTTGTGAGTAATAGAGTCTCACAAATTCAACAACTTACTTCTAACTATCAGTGGGGACATGTATCTTCAGAAATGAACCCAACCGACATCATTTCCAGAGGATCAGATGCTACAACTCTTGGATCTAACAAGCTGTGGTGGAAAGGTCCTGATTTTTTAAACAAGGACAATTTTCAAGATAAAAAGGGACTTAGTGATGAGCTTTATTCTTCAGAACTGAAACCAGTTACGACTTCCTTGTTGACTTTAAAAACTGATTCATTCTTTGATGACTTCCTAAAAATAGCTAATGATTTCTTGAAACTAATACGAATTCTTAGTTTACTTTTCAGATTTATCTACAACTGTAGGAACACAAGTGAGAAACGAACAGGTAGTATTAGTATAGATGAAATGGAACTGTCAAGGAATACACTCCTTAAATATATTTAAGGTAGGTATTTTGCAGAAGAAATTTCTTTGTTGCAGAAAGGTCTACAGATAACATCAAGCAGTAAGTTAAAATATTTTGATCCCTTCTTAGATGAAAAAGGTCTGTTAAGGGTAGGTGGTAGGATAAAGAATTCTAATTTAAGTTATAGTCAAAGACATCCCATTATTTTGCCTGCCAAGAATAAGTTAACTGAACTTATATTTATTTATTTTCATGAAAAGGATTTTCATAATGGTCCACAATCACTATTAAATTCTATTAGACAAATTTATTGGCCCATTAATGGCAGGAATATAGCTAGAAAGATAGTCCAAAGCTGCATAATTTGCTTTAAGGCAAAACCAATAATTTCTCAACAACTAATGGGAGAATTACCTAAAGAGAGAATTAATATTAACTTTACATTTAATTGTTGTGCTATTGATTACTGCGGCCCATTTTTGATAAAGTACAACGGGCAACGCAAGGGTAACTATCATAAGATATATGTTCGTATTTTTGTTTGTATGGTGACAAAAGCAATTCATCTAGAGATTGTCAATGACTTAACCGCAGAAGCATTCATTGCTTGTCTGAAGAGGTTCTTTGCCCGACGAGGTAAACCAAAAAAAAAAAAAATATTTAGTGACAATGCAAAAAACTTTGTTAGTGCAAATACAGAAATAAAAAAATTAATGAGTATTTTTCTAAAGCAGAATGGAACTTTAGCTACTTTTCTAGCCGAGGAAGGTATACAATGGAAGTTTATACCCCCAAGAGCACCAAATTTTAATGGTCTATCTGAAGCAGGAGTAAAATCCTTTAAATTTCATTTTAAACAAACAGTAGGAAATTCAGTATTAACCTACGAAGAATTTTTGACAGTAAATGTTCAAGTAGAGGGAATCTTAAATTCTCGCCCTCTTACACCGTTAACTTCTAATATTGATGATTTAAATGTTTTGACCCCTGGTCATTTCCTTATAGGTCGATCGATCAATTCAATAATTGAACCCAATTTTACAGAAGTAGATAATAACAGACTTAGTTTATGCAAAAAACTACAAAAATGGTACAAAATATATGGAAGAACTGGACTAATAATTACTTGAGCACTTTGATTCAAAGAAATAAATGGATGATTGCTAAACAAAATATTAAAATAGGGGATATGGTAGTGATTAAGGAAGAAAATCTTCCTACCTGCAAATGGTTGTTAGGGAGAATTGTAGATGTGTTTTATGGGAAGGACAACCTTGTGCGAGTTGTCTCTGTCAAAAACCAAAAATGGTATTTATAAACGAGCAGTTACTAAAATTGCTGTACTGCCAATTGAGAAATAATGTACGAATTTTTATGTTTATTTGAAGGTTTGAATTGTAATCCATCATATTTGTTCTTTTCACAGTGTAATTACTTGTATTATAATTTGTGCATTAATTTACATTGTATCATTTTGTATTGTATGAACATTTATTACTTTTTTGAATTCTACTTATTGTATTGAAATTAATATTTCAACGCCGGGCGGGATGTTCGGTGTCTGAAAAAGTATTGCTCGGCAGCATTGTTTTACGCCAAGCAGAGTTTGGCTTTAGTGTAACCCTAAAGTTATTTCGTTTTTGCTTTGTTAGTATGAACGATTTCTGACTTGATGTAAGAGCATATGGTTGCTCGCTCTTAGCTAAGTTACATAGGTAACTATAAGCACATGCGTGTGCTAGTATTCAATAATGTTGTTTTTGTTAAAATAAATTTGTTATAGTTAATATTACAGTCCACTTACTGAAGTTAAGTATCATTAAATAAGTTCGAGCTATCTTCGGCAAGAACAGGCACCTTAACACCTGAAAACACAAATATAATTATAATAGGAGTTGTTTTCTCCACTGAAGATTGAAATTTGAATCTGCCCAATCTGGAATAAAATAAGGCTTTTTTTACCGACATTCTGCAGCTAAACGAAAGAAAGAAATCTATTTAATGATATTTTTTTTACTAAATTGAGGTATTTTATATTTATTTCGCAGCATACATAAGGAAAAAATATGTGCATTAAATTTCGTGATGTCATCATACTGCTAGAATTAATACTGCTAAGAGCTGCATGTCATTTGTAACATACGTTAATGGTTTATCAATGATCTTGGCACTTTTTAAATAATGAGGGTATCAGAGATTGCCTTTCAGCTTTTATTTAGCGTAGATTAGACCTGAACTCAAGAAGTCGCACACATTAGTTCGTTACAAGTAAAAATAATTTAAAAATTACTCAAGTTCAATTCAATTTTTATCTGATGAGCTGTTAAAAAATGAAAGGTTTTTCCTTCCAAAGTTTTTTTATTTTGTTAGGAGAACTTAACTTTCTTTGGTTATTTTGTTACTGAATCAGTGTATTGCACTTTTATAGCTGAGAACTGGGAACTAAACATTATTCAAGACATATTCTTGACTGTAGTGTGTTAACAGGGCAGTGTGTCTATCACTGTTACTGTGAAGCCAATGACCTTAAAATTTGTGAAACAATGTGAAGGCAGTGCCCTTAAATTAGTATATCAACTTTTAATTTAGAATATTAAATACCTAACAAACTATGGATATCTTGTGTGATGTGTTTTCTCTATATCATATTTGTGGTCTGGTAGAGTTGGAGATAATAAACTAGACGAGTAGAGATTATCGACAATGCCATTCCTTTCTGCTAGAGCTATTATGCGGTTAGCTATTGATAAGGAAAAGCATTTTAAAAGAGTTTCAAAAATCATACAAACATTACGTTGACTACCTTTTAACTGATGCAGAAACAACAGATAAAGCCACAAGAGTGACAGAGGAGCTGAAAAATTATTGAACAGAGGATTTGTGCTAAGAAAGTTACTTTCAAATATTTTGGAAGTGGTTGCACTTATTTGAATGAAATGAACAATGTTGAACATCCACTAGTCATAAAGAATGATGAAATGATAAACGCCCTAAGGATCTAATGACCCAAACAGTGATAGTTTTCAGTTCACAATTTCTAACAGAAATAATGAGGTAGTTACAAAAAGAACTATTCTTCCTGAAATGGCATGGATTTATGATACTTTAGGTTGGCTTGCATCTTGTGTGATTTTTATCAAAATATTTTTTCAAAAACAAGGGTGAGAAACATTCTCGGAATGATCAACTTCACAGAAGCTTAAACACTGAATGAGATGTATTCTATCAAGAATTTTATGTTTTGTCAATGATGAAAAAATCTCTACAATTAGTCATAGAACCTGTTAAATGTACAACAGCATCAGGTATTCTGTACATACTGAAGTGTCATTTGTATCCGATCAGTACTCCAAATTATAGTGAAACTTTTAACTTCAAGATTTTTAGTGGCACCAAGACATTTTCCCAGTAAAGGTGCAATCTTTATTCAGATTGGAATTATGTACAGCATTTCTTTTTCCCAACCTATTTTGAAGACTCTGTGACAGCATCTTCAGTAGATATTTATCTTGGACAAGAGAGACATGAATAATTTCTGGATGCTTGAGATTTAGAAAAAAAAAAAAAAAAAATTATTCTGCAAATCCTGCAAATAGAAATGAGGGTTTCTTGTCTATAAAAGAGCTGCATGACACTGAAAGGGTAATAGTGAAATAACTCCAGAAGTCACAGTTTTCCAATAAATTAAATTGCCAAAGATTAGAGAAGCAGCAGAATTCTCTGCTTGTCACCATTCATTTACGAATGTGGAATTCTGAAAGTAGGTAGCCGTCACAAGAATACACTGATTCCAGAGGAGCAGGAACATTTCATTTTACTTCCTAAAAAATTATCATGTCATTGAAAAGCAATAAAGCAATATCATTTGACACATCTGCATGCTAATCTAATGCTTCTATAAGCTGCATTATGAGAGAAGTTTCAGATTACTTCCTCAAGAGGTATAATTAAATTAGGAAGATTTTATGAAAATGTACTGTATGCTGCAACCATCTGTAAAGTGTGCAACAAGTTAAAGCTGACCTTTATAATTCCAGAGTTCAGCCTATTGTGTTCCCATGTGTAGGCGTTGATTTCTCTGGACCCTTTACAGCTAAATATTTTAAGAGAACAGAAAGACATAATAGGGATATGTTATATTTGTGTCTTCTTATGCTTCACAATTAAGGTAGTTCATCTGGAATTTATGAATGATACTTTATCAAAGGCTTCTAAACATCCTAAAGAGATTCATTTCTCATCGAAGAAAATCTTCAGAAATCTACAGTGATTATGGTACAAACTTCATGCTGCAAGTAAGGAGCATGCTACAGAAATTACCATACTTCAGAAGAATAAGGCAATCTTAAATTTCCCAGCTTCTGAAAACATAAAATGGATGTTCAACCCTTCTTCAGACTCCCATTTTAGTGGTCTTGGCCAAGGTGAGATCTTTGAAATTTTTTCTAAAATGAATATTAGGCAATCAAAATCAAAGCCTTACATGTGAAGAATTTGCAACAATAATAATGAAGGTCAAGGCCTGCATAAATTTCAGACCGCTTTGTCATTTGTCAAATGATCCTAATGATTGTTCTGTTTTTATTCCTGCACACTTTATTATACGAGGGCCATCCAGGAAGTAGATTACGTTTCCGTCTGTGTCCGCTAGGGGCGGGGCTAGCGCGGCCATCTTGGGGTCAGAGCGTTGCGCAGCTCAGTCTGCATCTAGCCGTGCTAGTGAGAGGTTCGTGCTGTGCTCCGTTCAGATACTGTGACGGTTTGAAATGTCTGCGTTAATTGAAAATCCCGCGAGCTGCGAGGTGCGCTCAGTAATAAGGTTTCTGACTGCAAAAAACTGTAAACCGATAGAAATCTATCGGCAACTTCGTGAAGTGTATGGGGACAATATTATCACTGAAGGTGGAGTGCGTCAGTGGGTCATAAGATTTCAAAATGGCCGAACCAATGTTCACGACGAAGATCGAAGTGGGAGACCCAGCATAGTGACCGCCGAACTTCTCGAAAAAGTCGATGCTAAAGTCCGTGAAAATCGAAATTTCACAATAACGGAACTTTCTTTGAGTTTTCCACAAATTTCGCGAAGTTTGTTGCACGAAATCATCAGCGAAAAGCTTGGTTACCACAAGTTTTGTGCAAGATGGAAGGCAAGAAGAGGTAACGAAGTGGTTGAAGGCGCAGGCGGCCGAATTTTTCGACGAAGGAATTTCCAAGCTCGTACATCGCTACGATAAATGCCTTAATTTGTATGGTGACTATGTAGAAAAGTAGTATTTGAGTGTGGCTTTCATCTGTATATAATAAAATTTGTTTCCTATACTTTGTTTATTTTTTTACTCCAAAACGTAATCTACTTTCTGGATAGCCCTCGTACAAAAGGCATTGACTTCAGTGCCTGAAAAACCCCTTGGTGGTAACATCAATAAACCAGACAAATGGAGAATTGTACAATGAATGTTGCAACAACTTTGGAAGAGAGTGTCTTCTGAATATCTGTTGACACTGTAACCCAAGCCTAACTGGCACAAGGCTCCAAAAAAAACCTAGAAGCAGGAGATGCTGTCCTGATTAAGTATACAAATTTATCTCCAAGCAGTGAAGCTAGTGTTGGATTATAAAGATGTACAATAAAGTGAAAAGTGTAAAGACAATAAAGTGCATACAAACAGAAAATGGAATACTGAAACACAAAATAGCAAAGGACAGTTAAAAATTCTGAAACAGGCATTTTTTAGCTTAAAAAACTTTTGGACTTCTTATTTTTTGTTTTGGAACTTATTATTAAGTGAAAAACTTTTGTTTTAGTGTTATATGTTTTGTTTTAGTTCTTATTTTTCATGTTAATTTCTTATACTTGCTGACGGTTGTACTTAAACTATCTTTAGGTGTTTCCATGGTGGTAATGTGTTAGATGGCTTTCCAATATTTATTTAGCATGGATTAAACGTGATGTCGAGAAGTCACACACATTAGTTCACGAAAAGTAAAAGAAATTTCAAATTAATAGAATTAAGTTCAGTATTTAAGATGAAAGATTTTTTTCCAAAGTTTTTCTGTTCCCCTAAGAGGCAAACTTTTTTTTTTTTTTTTTTTTTTCTTTTTCGTTTTTAAATTTTGTTACTGAATCAGCATACCATTATGCCCTTACATCCATGAATTAAACATTATTTGAGACACTCTGAAGTCCTTGGCTGTAGAGTGTAGTTGGACAGTGTGTTCATTGCTTTTTACTGTGAAGGCAATGGCATTAAAAACTGTGAAATAAAATGGAGCCTGTGGCCTTACATTAGTGTAACAACGTTTAATTTAGGATGTTAAGAAACCAGCGATGTATGGATACCTTGCAAGATATGTTTTTTCCTTATCAGGGGTCAATAATAATAATATTTTCTTTTCTTTTGTTTAACGTCGTAGCATTTATATCACAATTTCACACTAACTTTAAAAAAAAATTTCATATACCCTCTTTTGTTACACATTGTATTATCCCCAAATTGTGCTAAATATTGTGTTAGAAGAAACACAGATGAAATGTTAAAAAATATTTAAAATAAAAGTATATTGAATACACAGAAAATGCTCTAACATTAAAACATACAATGGTCACACATAAATAAACTAAAGCATTAGATTACTACCTTTAATTTAATCTCTTTGGGTGTAGCACGCTCAATATGCTGATTAACATCCATTCCTGGTTTCAAATGTAACATATATTCACATTCTGGTTGCAGCCCTCGAATGCGAAATGCACCTCCTTGTTCACTAATGGCCTCTTCTTGGTACTGACCACATGTACTGCCAGCTACACCAAGGGCCTCAACGGCTATTCCAACTTCTGCCTCTCCAGTTAAAGAGGTTACAGTACCATACAGACTATAAGCTACACGCTTACCTCTGGGGGGGAAAAAAAAAAAAATGCAAAAGTATTTACTATCTAGAAACAATTTTAAATATAGTGATGAGAAAAGACATACAAGAAGAATTAAATGGACGTAAATTAAGAACAAGTTTATGGACAACATTGCACCGCACTTTGATTGACTTAAATTTAGCAGTTCAAAAGATAGCATTAATTACTCCTATTTTATTGCTACATATGTAAACAACAGAGACAATTGTAAACAGATTGTTGTATGAATCAGATGTAAAAGAGATAATATCTTAAAGACAAATAGATTTTCAGACACAGTGAATGAATAAACAGTTCGACTACATTGGTGATCAAGAAGAGCTTTTCTGAAAAAGAATTCCATCTGTACTTGTTTATTTCAAAAGTGCTTTTGACAGGATATGGAGAGCTGAACTGCTCAATAAACTGATTTCTACTGCTACCTCAAGAAGTCTTTGCATATTATTTTTTCTTCTCCAAAAATCTATAAGAATTACATTTCAATATGCTCTGTGTTCTAAAAAAGGATGGACAGTCCTGCTGCAAATGTGGGAACAACCACAGGAGCAAGTTTTGCACTTTAAAACCCGAGGAAAAACTGACATGCCTATTTTGCTCGCAACAACACGTCAGTTCGTACCATGGGTACCCTGCAATTAGGAAGAGACTTGAAAAATAAAAAGAAAAATCAACCAAAAGCAGTTACTCCCATCCCTACAGCAGTAGACTTTCTCAAACTGATTGAAACCGAGACGAAATCATCAAACAATCCACCGAAGCCATACAGAGAAAAAGCGAAGAAAACTCTACAACCCCCACCAGGGTTGCCACTCAAACAGGAGAATGAAATTCCCTGACTTTTTCAGGTTTTCCAGGTGCGTTTCAAGAAAATTCCAGTCTATCCGCGTAATGTACGTTGGCTACGCTAAGAGGTAAATTATGGTATTACTTGTATTGTGTAGCAAATTCACTTTATTCTTATTATTCAATAAATCCCAGAGGACATTTATTCTTAATTATTCTTGGTATACTTTGTTTGATAATTTTGTTTACTTTTCCACTTAAGAAACTTAATAAAATTTAAGATATATACATTGGATAACAAATGTATGTTTTATTTAATTATTAGTCATGATCATCACCAGTTCAACACGAGGCTAATCCGGTCCTTATAAATCACAACGCAATGCTAAATAGTTAGGTTAGATTTTAGGTAAATTTAATTTGTGTGAGGTATGTTCTTAAAAAGCACCTTAACACTTGAAAACATAAATATAATTATAATAGTTGTTGTTTTCTCCATTGAAGATTGAGATTAGAATCTTCCCAATCTGGAATAAAATAAGGCTTTTTTTTTGCAGACATTCTGCAGCTAAACGAAACAAAGAAATCTATTTTAATAAATTGAGGTATTTTATATTTAGTTCGCAGCATACATAAGAAAAAAATATGTGCATTAAATTTCGTGATGGTATGTCATCATACTGCTAGAATTAATTTCAAGATTATGCCAGAGAAAATTTCCTGAAATTTAGAAATATTATTTACTAATAATTAATAAATTTAGAGGGAAGAAGCATCATTAAATTATACGAATAACATAAAAATAAAGATAATTACTGAAAAATTGAATTAGAATAATCAACGATATTTTAGCGAATATAGTTATATTACATGGTTAACCTAGATGACAGATTACTATTTTTTATTTTACTGCAAAATGGCAAGGTATTTATTAAAAAGAAAAGTTTAAAAAGATTTTGCGGTAAAATTCTAGTATACGGTAAGGCTTTGGCACTACTAAAAATACTAGGCTTTGGATTTTGAAAATTGTCGCCAAGACCAAAATGACCCGTTTACTGCGCATCATCATGTCGCCAAATCCATACACGGAAATTATTTTAACCAAAAAACGTCTATGCAAAGAATCTCTAATTCTTTGGTCTATGTAAAGAAGAAAATTTTCCATACAAGTAAAATGCTATTACGCCGCTAGAATGCGGAGGGAAAATTTGCCAAGGGATTTGGCGACGGAACCTGGCGGCCAGAATTTCCCTCTCCGCGATGTGTACCTGAAATTGAGAAACGTGTTAAGAAGAAACGTTCTTTGACAAAAAGAAAGCTACGAAAATCCGTTTTTAAATTATTGCGAAAAATCCAAGAAGAAACGTTTTATCAAAGGACGTTTCTTCTTGGATTTTTCGCAATAATTTTAAAAACAGATTTTCGTAGTTTTCCCCCCCTGAAAATTACTAACCTAGGAATTAATTTACTTGCGCCAAAAAATATTTTCTTTTAATTTAGAGTTTAACTACTTGCGCTAAGACTAAACTTCACGTTTGCGGTGCCGTGCGCTACAATATAGCAAGTGGTAAAGTGTCTCATTTACGCCGCTCCGCATCTGCGAGTGCAATCCAGAGCTGTAACTCGAGAAATAAACAATCTCGTTGTTAGGCGACGTGTGCACCATGTTATTTTCATTTTTGCGATAAATGCTTATCGCTCGCAGTTTGAGACAAAAAATCTCGACGTGCGTGGCACGTCTTTTTAGCGCAACTGGTTAAAGAAATTTTAAAGGATATTCATTTAATGAACTCTTGACAACGTACCTTCGAACTTCGACACCGGTTTCCAGCTTTGGCGGCAGATATATCACGCATGCACAGCTGTTTCCCTCTATGATGGAACGGTGCCATGTCTGTTGCAGAGAGGTTTTCCTTCTTTACAATACATATTCTTTGATTCTAACCTCCATGGTACCGTATACTAAGATTAAACCCATTTTGTTTTATACGAGAATAGGTACTTTCTTTAGTTCATGCACTGCACATGCGATTCTCGAGAATACTGGAAACCAAAAGTTGCGGGAAACTTGCTTTGCCTTTCTAAAAGGCAATCAAATTGGAGCTGCGAAAATTGGCTCTATGCCAGCAGACACTCACGTGATACGCAATTCGCCAAAAAAGTTATCTCTTCCGACGTCGGCGCAAAAATCTTTTTTTTTTTTTTTTGGCGGGATCATTGTATGAACTTCCCTGACTTTTCCAGATTTTGACAAAAATACTTAAATTCCCTGAATTTTTTGGTCAATTTTCGAATTCCCTGACTTTTCCCGGTTCTCCCGGTTTTCCAGGTAGCGTGGCAACCCTGCCCCACCACAAGAATTTACGGAAGCAGTAAGTTGGCTGCAAGATCCGAAAATAAACAGATTCCTGAGAGACATTATTTCACACATCAAAATGATATGCACAGCAAAAACTACAGTAGTGAAGTTAAATGCAGGATTTTGAGCAGCTACAATGATGATGAAATTTGCAGAGGAAGAAGATTAAGCTTTACTTGAAAATTCAGCTGATTTTTTCATAATTTTCGTTGTGTAATTTATGTTTTCATTCTACAGGACATCCTGTTTCCAGCAGCATTCGCCGAGGCCAGTCACGTGGGTGGGTGACCACCCATGTGACTGGCCTCGGCGAATCAACTTCCTTCAACTTGGAGAGGAGAGTCACAGCTCAGATGGCTACACCCAGATGAAAGTAACTTTGCGACCAGATGCTTTTCAAAATTTTCACATCATACGTGCTTATGCACAAGACTTAGGGTTTCACCATTTTAGGTGGGGAGGTTATCTCCCACGTATTTTAGTTTTACCAAGCCCTATGGGCAATTTTCATGTTAGGCAGTAAGAGTAGTAGATGCTACTAAAGGCTGCTCTTGCCAGGTTCATAAGATAAGATTTTTTTTTTTTTTTTTTTAATGGAATAGCAAAATAATAATAAAAGACAGAGAGAGAGTCATTAAAATTATTCCTGCAGGATATTAATGTGTGAGGTCTAGGATATTTTTAGTATGCTTAATTGTATTAGTATCAAATTTCAATGACAGATGACACTTCAGCATACTCTAGGTGAGGTATGTGCTCCAAGATTATACTATACTTGACATAGTGGAAATACAATGGCAAGTTTGTAAATAAGCAGACATACACAGAATGCAGTATTAGGAAAGTATGAAAAGGGTGTATTCATTAGAACAAAGCATATTTGAATAGAATACGACAATGATGGTACAACAATGATGAGCACTTCAAGTGCAGTTTCTAAAGAGACAGAGAACCACATCAGAATTCAATAAAACAATTGCAGGAGAAATTTGCAAGAACCTGGCAGGTAACATCAGACGTCTGCAGTTTTACAACAAATTGACAGACCATTAAGAATGTCACTATTTGTAGTCCAAAATGATTGATTCTTAAAACTACAGCTGTATATTCATGGCAGCAATGCAAAAGATATTGCAAAAATTGGTTATATTTCCAGACAAATTTTCTACAGGAGACAATAAATTCACATCATTACTTTCAAACTTTATCTTATTGGACTGATGAGTTTTTTTTTTTTTTTTAAATCTTTCTGGAGGACTATTTGATAATCCCATTATTGTATTACATTAACTACTCCCATACAGTTGGCAAGTGTATGTATTACCCAGCTTATTAACCAGATCTCAATCAATGTGATTTCTTCCTTTAGAGCAACTTGAAAAATTGTAATGCATCAATAAAATCACACTACAACTGCAGAAAGTGTAATAATCATAAATTATGAATATAAAGCCATTCCAGTAATGACAGGGCAGAATGTGTCTGCTAACTTCATACTTAACTTACAACAAATAATTTACATGCATATTTAACCCCTTTACGACGACATGTTGCTGAACAAAAAAACCCTCCGCAGATGGGTGTGTCATCACCTGGCTGCTAGCGGCAGTTGGGACTGCTGCTAGCAGCCAGGTGATGCAATGGTGCAACACACCGTCTCCGAGGTGAGTTATGCTAAATGGCATGGCATTTCATAAGAAGATTAGCTGCTCATGCATATATGATACACCCGTCTTGAAGGGGTTAAAGGTGGACATTTATTTTAAGAAAAGTTTTATGAAATTTGCAAAAGTATTCCAGTGATTGACAGTTTTAGAAACTAAACTGCCATCGGTTAGTAGCATTTGGTTCTAATACAAGGAAGCATACTAAACACATTCTTGCCCTCACACCTTAATCTTCTGCATGAATAATTTTTATAACTGTTAACATTCCTTTGTTATTCCATTTTAAAAACCACTATATCTCTATAGGGCACCCTCTGTCTATGGTCAAACAAACTCTGCCACAAGAAGCAGTGTCAAGTCCAGTTTTTTTCAACATCACAATAAGTGATTTAAGTGAAACTATTTCCAAACTTGTTTCTGTCATACAAGATTTACTGATAATCCCTTGTTTGTGGACAGAACTGATTTCACTACTTTGATGAACATTCATCAATAAGCCTAAAAGTACTAAAACAATGGATAAATTAAAATAGGATGTAATTAATATAGATACATATAATAACTATATTCTAATTTTTTATTTTAGGTACAAAACACAATATCAACTTCTGTCATAGAAATAAATATATTTATCTGAAATCCTTGCCTGTACTCGAAACTGAATTAAAATAACAGGTTACTAGAGCTACTAATTGGGGGCAAACAAAATCTAAAGCATTTAGTTGGAACTATCTGTGGCTTGAATCAAGACATTTTATGTATAGTCTACAAAAATTACACATGTCTTGCAACTGTATGTAGCAGCAAGATCCCAATAAAACAAAACCAGATTTAATGTTTTCCAAAATAATACGCTGCATTTGATTAATGAAGGTATAAAACTGATTCAAATAGTTGCTATGAGATGCAGAGTACACTGGAGCTTCTACGACAAAAAACAGAACACCATAATTCTTACATAGGAAATGCTGAGAAGAATAGCACACTTGCCTAATAAATTCTGCATCAGCATGTGAAAGGTTAAAAACTCAAAGACTCTTCCATCCAACATTTAAAAAATTTTATGATACCAATGACATCTTTAGACTGCTTGATTTTCCCTTAAACATGAAATGAGTCCCCTTGAAAATTTGCAACTAACCCACAGATCCTTCAATCTAGTTTGAAGAGTAAATAAACACTCTCTTCAGTCTGAAATAAAAAAATGCTACTTTGATCACTAACCATGCTGGATTTTCCTTTGACACATGGTTGTATGTGTACACAAACGGTTCTGAAAAAAATGCATCCAAAAATGCTTGGGCTGCTGCTTACTCAAATAGTTTCAGTATTTACTGCCCTTCAGGAAAATATTGCAACAATCTGGATACACAGATGAGAAATATTTCCTTAGCAGCAGACAAAATAACAATAATTCTTGAGCATAACACTGCATTTTTTGCAGATTTTCAGGTTGCCATTATGTCTTTTATTACTCTCGGTTATACTATTAATGATCTGATCTATTCTTTAAAGTGAAATTAAATTGTCTTAGGATGTCTAAAGAAAATAATACAATTCTTCAGTGGATTTCAAGCCATTTGGAAATGAGAGAATAATCTGAATGACACAGGCTTTATCTCATCCTTGGTCACCACTGTGAAACACCAAGTGGCTTGTTTCCTCTAAAATCAATGAAAACGGACAATCTTCAAAAGAGGATTCAGCTATAAATAAAATCTAGAACTTATCATTGGACCAAAATAATTCTATTAGAATGTTTAAAGAAAATGTAATTCCTAGGTGGATTCTGAGTCTCAGCAACAAGTTAGGAAATGCACAGGTGATTTAGTTCTAGATTGTCTAAGAAATTTGTTACTAATGGTAGTCTGATTAAGTCCAGATTTCAAATACTTTAATCTGATTCTCCTTTACTGTTGCAAAACATTAAGCAGATTGCCTTTTCTGTTCCTATGAAAAAAAGAGACAATTAATACTGGTGGATTCAGCTTTAGATAAAACCTTTTAAACATATTACAGAAAAAAAAAATATATGCATCTCCATTTCTTGCCTAGGGTTGTGAGGCTTGCTAGTTTCAGATTAATCACTGGACATGACTATTACAAAGACATTTAAATCATACAGGTACAAAGGAAACTTCTAATAATTCTCTATGTTAGTAGGAGCCTATAAATTAACACAACATTTTATTTACTTTAAAGTTTTATCAATTTTATATCTAACAATTCCTTGGAAACTGAATTTAATTTGAATGACACTTAACTCTTTCGATTTACTATTGTACCATTTGTTGACTAACAGCAAAAATACTGGCAATGGTTATAGAATTAAAAAATAAATAAATAATAAAATAACATAATCATTAATTCATTTTCTGATTTTTTTAAAACCATTTTGGCTCTTACATCTTTCCCTCCTCAACAATGATGTTCTACTGGGTAACATTCTAATCTTAGGACTTTTAACATATTCAGGATTAGCACTGATCATTCCTCTACTGCTGAAATGTTTTATTTTATTTAATTTTTCTGGAAAATTGAGCCTTTTTATAAAATGACAGTAAATGCCATGTATTTTTTGCTGCCTATATCAAACAGAGTTCCAGAGTGATAGGGTTATTGCTCCTAATGCAAGATTAGTGCAATTTGAATATTATTATTTCATTTATTAATTGCCTTTAATGTTAAAGATACACATTCATTTCACCTAAGAAAGCAAACATACTCACTAAAAATTCATTAAAAGTACTTTTTTAAGAAATAAAGTGCTTTAAAATTATCTAACCAGTTCTCTTTCAGTTATATAACGCTAACTACATCAATGGGCTTTGAGGGTGCAAGCTTAATTTTTGTGAAAAGAAGTTAGTTTACCCAGAACTCTAACAACCCTAAAATAATAAATGGAATGGTATTCCTTAGATCAGTTTTCTACACAGGTTATTTTCTAAACAGTGAAACTACTGCCAGAAAACTATATGAGACAAAAGGAAAATACTACTAATCTTTGTCACAGATAATTTTAAGATCATATCACAAGCAAAATTTTTATATTAACTTGAAGGAATATTACCTGATTTTTATATTAACCTGTGTTCCTTCTTTTATATCAATCATTTTAGAAGATGGGTCAAAACTAAATTCTTTTAACATTGGTCTCAAGAAGTATTGTCCTGGCCCTAATCCCGAAAAAGAAAGTCTTCCATTTTTCTGTGTTACACTGTTCTTACGATAATCTGTTCCACCACTTAATGAAAGTAAAACTCCAGGAAGAGGTGAACCATCTTCATTTGTAACTTCTACCACAATTTCAGCTAGTTTGAAAGCTAAGAAATTTCCTAAATTATCCAAAGGTTTGAAAACATAACCTTCCACCTCTGCATTCACTATATAATCACTCTCATCTTCCAGAGGTCCAACAAGGAATTTGCCAGCATCATCTGTTATAGTTTTAGTATAAAGTTCCTGAGTTTTTTTAACTAGTACTTTTATACTTACTCCACCTAGTGGAGGTGTAACAGATCCATTGAGAAACAAGCCTTTCTTTCCAATGATTTCAACAGCATTTTCCAAACAATCATCTTCGACTTTAATAGTTGCTCGGGCAGGGCGAAAGAGCAGTTGCTTCGATGAAACTCTCAATTCCAACTGAGACATTGGTGGAACAAATACTGAAAAGGTATATCTAAAATAATCCTTTTTCTTATCTAGTGGCTCTTGTAAGGATATAACTTCTTCACTTCCAGAAGACTGCCGTTTAACAAATACTTTAATATCTGTAACATTTAGTTCAGTTAAAATATTGCCAGTTACTAAATGTTTTGTTGGCGTTAAATTAATTTCTACAGGATTGTTTGTGTCAAACTTAAAAGAATCTTTTTTATACAAATGACATCCAATTGGTATAAAGTTATAAATGCCTTTTTCTGGCAAACAAAGTACATTCCTCGATTTCTGAAGTTCTACATTATGAAACTCTCCTGATGGATATTTTACTTTAAAAGATGATGCATGAGTCAAGGTTACAGATGCCTGGAAACCTATTTGAAGCAATTCCAGATTCAAAATATCTTTATCAGTAATGGTAAATTTTAATGTTTTAGATTGGAAACACCAATCATCTTTTACTACAGTTAAGATATAATTACCAGGTAAGCATTTATCAAACTCAAATGTGCCATCAGTCATAACAGTAGCTGCTAAATGTGGTCTATCATGTGATAGAGGAGCTAGATCGAGCAATAAATCAATACAATCTTCGATACATTTTACTTTACCTCTAACTTCTGCCCTAAACTGCTTAAATTCAATATTCAACACTGGTTCATCGGCCACCTGAAGAGAATACTTTTCAGGAGAGAACTTAAGACCAAAACTATTCTCAATCTCTGATACAACAGGCTCTAATTCATATTTTCCAGGAACTGTACTGCAACAGAAAGTACCATCTGATGGAACTGGCACAAGTAAGTGTATGTCACCTTTAATAGATTTCACACTTATGCTTCTGTCACTCTTTTCCAAACCTACAGGAAATTCATCAATAATAAGTTGGCCACATACAGAAAATTTACTGACAAAGATATTTGGAAGTTTAGGTGTGTTTGGATTAATTTTCATTTCAACTGATTCAAAATACATGTATGGTTTTTTCAACTCCAAAATATAAATGCCAGCTCTCATATTTTCTAGGTGATATATGCCATTTATGTCTGACTTTCCATGAACTTGACCATTTATATATACTTCAACATCTGATAAGCTCTTGCCATTAGGTCCTGTACCTATCCAACCACTAACACTGAAACCTTGAACCTATAAAGTAAGAATTAAATGAGTAAACAACACTTCAAAGTTTTTAAATGGACAAATTATAAATGAAAGTAACAAGTTTATAAGGGGATGCATGCATTTATTTTATACAACAATAATATAATGAATATAACTTTTTATATTGCTTAATTCAATAAACTTCCATAAATTTATGTTTGCTGTTATACAATTTATTAAATGTACATCATAATGGCTATTTTATAATTTTATTATTTGTTCATCACCACATATTTAAAAATTCAATTTTCTCTCAATTTTTTAAAATAGTAAATATAGAAAATAACATAAGAAAATAAGGGAAAGAATTCTTTTTTCTGATCTATGAAATTTCAAGACATTATGAGCTATAGGTTTCCAGATATCAAAATTTTGATGCAAGATAAGTTGAAAAATACTGGGTACACACTATATCATAATAAGTGATGCACCAAGAAAGAGTTAACTAAGTGGGATGAAACTGTGTATGCCCTTCTTTTACAACAGGGTTTGTACACATTTCTGCATAGGGATATTAAGTACTTTTAAGAACTATCAATGAAAAAAAATTAACAACCTATCAGTAAATATGAAATGAATAAACTAGAGTAAATATCAACATCCAAACTATACCTTTTCAATATCACTTTTATAATTTGTAAGAATAAAATAAATTTTCAAGTCTTCTGCTTCGAAAAAACATAATGTTTTTGCAGTGTGCCCGAACTAAAAGATGATGGATGATGATTCTTCACCACCAGGATTTGGCTATCAGGTCCTCTAGTACCCAGTCACCCTCTAAAATGGGGAGTATATAAGATATTTTCTCCCTCCTTTCTGCATGCTTTTTTTGTGTAATGGCAGCACACTTGGCGCACATTCGAGAGGTCCAGGTTTGAGTCCTAATGACGGCATTGATCATTTTTCACTTCTTGCTTCAAAAAAGCCTAATGACTCTACAGCTTCATTTCATCATGTAATCACTCAGTCCAAAGGATTAGGCAGATTTTTTTTATCTAGTATATGTTAAACTGAGGAGTAAAATAATAATCACTATGACTAATAACAGAAGCTTGGTTGTTGCCTCCAGCTGCATGCTTAGAAACAGATAGCTACTGATTAGAACAGACGTGAATGTCTGATGTTGATAAGGTTGATTAGTTTAGGTTAAAATAACACATCAATTTAGAAATCAAACAACAAAAATCAAGCTTAAAAAACTGCAAATTTTCACAGGACTATTTTTGATGGTTTTACCAAACCATCATCCTCAGCTGTCAAATTGCCACACTTTGCTGGTGATTTGCTAGTGCTACAGATTTGCTGGAGTTATAACCCAGTTAATATACAGTTTTTAATACACAATTCCAATAAGCCATTGAAGCACCAGAGGTTATAGGTTGTTTTGTATTAAGTTTCATTAGTTATAAGGAACAAAGTTTTACATTAATTTTTACATTTTTGTGTATTACAGTACAAAGTCTGTAATCCGGACATCCATTATCCAGAATGTTCTATAATCTGGACCTCAAAGCCACAAACTTTTTTTTTTGTATGCTTTACACATGTGCATTTAGCACAAAAAAACGAAGCAACTTAAATAACTTACATTGAAAGAAATGTTTAATAAAGTAAACAAATAAATATTAAGTTTTTTTTTTGTAAATTTTGATACCCTTTAGATAATAACTGCTCTTTATTTCATGAATTACGGTTTCATATTTTTAATTGTATAATTTCTACATGCCATCATACCAGATTTAAATTGATGATCCATAATCCGGAAAAACCCTTAATCCGGAATCGCCGAAGTCCCAACGAGTCCGGATTACGGACTTTGTACTGTATCTTACATCCACAACAAGGATTAAGGAAATGCAATAAAATAACTCACCTTAATATGTAAAGATAACTTTTAAGGGTAAAAGCAAAAAAAATTGCAGAGTTACACATCCTTAAATTATAATAGATATATATGGTTACAATTACACTTTTTTATTAAAAAAATGTCCATCAAAAAAGCACTACGAACATTTTACAACAGTGATAATTTATGATATTGATTTTAAAATGATATTCGTATAAGTATACATTAAAAGCTATGAAATATTTATGTTTTGTAGCAACAACAAAATATTTATGGGTCTTTTTAATTTGAAAATTTCCTAGATATTTCAGCTAATTTACATCCATTTCCTTTTCTTTAGCAACTTTTTAAAGTTTATTTGTTTCAACAAGTAAGTAAATGTTCTTAGTAGTCTCTGCTTTATATCTCCTAATTTGTTAATGTTTCTCTGAAGCCTCTGAAGAATGAAGCATTTCTTTTTTTTTTTTTTTATAAAATCAATTTATTTTCCAATGAGTTTCTTCATTTTAAAATCTCCTGATTTAATTAAAGACTTATGTTATTCTAACGAATTGCTTGTACTTAGAATGTATACAAGAAAATGTTAAATTTATTTCTTTAATAATATGAGTATAAATATGAAATGGTATTAGGTCAGGGGCAGTGTCAGAACCAAGAGACAGAATTTTTAGTATTTAGTGAGGCACTGAGCAACTAAATCCAAGGATGGCAAAAATTTTAGAATTTAGTCAGGTACTGAGGTATGTATGGTACACTGAGACACATAAGATGAAATTTTTAACAAATTGTTATTTTCCAGTTTCTTTGCTTGCTTTAATGCTTGTGTCTAATGGAAAGATAAGAAAAAAGAGAAGACAAACTGGGAAGATTCTGGGATGAAAAGGAGAAGATTGAAATATTTTGTTTTCGCTGTTCTTCCAAAAAGCTAAGAAATTCATCACAAATTTTCTATGAAACACATCCATTAGGTGTTAATACCATGAAGACATTTTTCATTTTGTCGCATTTTTCTGGAATTGTGCGTCGATTAATCTTGCTTTTAAATCCTTCTAAGAAGCTTGGTTTAAAATTCCTACCAACTCTGTAAAAGCAAAAAAGGTTAAATGATTAAAAAAAAGTTCAGAAAAGAAAAGTGCAAAGTGAATTCTCAGGAGAAAACTGATACACATTTAAAGTCTGACACCGCTACATGAGTAAAAAAATTTAAAAAACAAATGAACTTAATTTAAAAATAATTTCAATAGCTTTTTTTACTTTGTTCTGAAAAGTGTTTTGGAAACTGTGCTTTATATTTATAGCATTTGTTATTTTGTTTCTTTTTCAAAATATTCCGAAGTCGCAAAAAGCAAAAATAATCTCACTTTAATGACAGGAGAAAATAAACAAAATGTTTTATCATTATTTCTTAAATATGATTTTAATATATTATCATTATTTTTATGATATTTATCAATGTTATGATGATAGTAAAAAAATCGCTAAAATTATGATAAGTTGCCAAATTTTGCACCTCATAAAAGAACTCATCTTTCAAAAAAAAAGAAATGTCTTTTTGATGCAATATTTTATGAACGCTTCATTCCCAAAAAAAAGAAATAATTTCATAATATTTATGTTTCAAATGAAGCAGTGCCTTGTGCCTAAATCTCAAATATCTAGTATTAATAGTTGTAAGGAATTCAAATATTAACTCATCACGTAAACATCTGTCAATGGACTTACCAAAATATATTTCTCCAAAAGGTTAATTCACAATCAAAACAAAATGGCAGTTGTAAACAACAGCAACAGAAAAGGGGGGATAGAAATGTCAGATAAGTAAAATTAAGAGCCTTTTGCCAATTTTGGCCAAAATTAAGGACTTCTAAGGACCAAAAAACATTTCCCAAAATCTAAGTCCTTATAAGTATTTTAACGATCGTACAAACACTGTACAATACAACACACAAACGATTAACTTTCTGCGGCCAATGACTAATTAGCTAGAGCTCCAGTGGACTGCAATGGAGCATCCAGATGGTGTATAAAACAGAGGACATTCCAATGTTAATTCCAAAGTCATAACTCCCTTGCAAATGTAGTTCCGTCAAACCACATGGACTGTACCAATGCCTTGCAGGCTGGTTTGCGAAGAGTATGAGCAGAAGTCACTATTTGAGAGAGGATGTACATTGCGCTAAAAACAAAAATGGGACAGTTCTCCCGTTCTACTGGGCCAAATGACAAAATTCAAACTGCCTTTTTCATATCTCGAGAGCAAGACTTAGGATACATATATATTAGATTTATATATAACATTGTTCTAACATAGGTATTTTGACACAAAATCAGACTTTTAATTTTTTTCCATATTTCCATTCTACGACTCAAATTATGCCTAGATATTAAATTTTGTAAAATTTGGTGCAGAATTTATGGAGAAATTCAAGCATTTGTCTTGGCGCATTTTTTCAGTTTGTGCCATGAATAATTCACTTAGCAAACTTCTTAATATATGGCAATCAATTTTCCTTTCCCTTTCATTTTGCCAGAGTTGAAAAAAAGGCACCTCGCTCCTACCTTTTTACATCATGCATGAGTGGAAAAAAAAGTCACATAGTTCCTACATTCAAATAATTTTAGCAAAGTGTCTAAATCACATTTGATGTTTTATCGCTTTCAACAAATATGCCAAATTTCAAAATGCACTAATATATAAATTCACTTATATCTTCGGAAATTTTGAATAAAACTGTAATTTTTTGCAGATATGCTTACAAATATGTCTACTTTAAGATGATGGTAAAAATTTAATAGATTATAATTCAAATTGTTTTTGAAAAATTTATAAAAAATATTTTAAAATACAAATTTAAAGAATAAATCATAAAAAATGAGTGAATTTTATTTGAAATGAACCTGAATTTAAAAATATGAAAGAAAGAATTAAATAAGTTTAATAACAAAAGAGAAATTAATAAACATATACCAAATTCAATTAACATTGAGGAGCTAACATTTTGAAAGCTAATTTTTTAAAAACGAATCGTGCGATTTTTTTCAAAACTTAATAGTTTGGTGTAATTTGAGTCGTACAATGGAAATATGGAAAAAAATGGTATGTTATATCAGAAAAAGATTTTGTGTCAAAATACCTATATTAGAACAATGGTATATATAAATCTTATACATATCTTAAGTTGCGCTTTCAAGACATGAAAAATGAAAGTTGAATTTCATCAATCGGCCCAGTAGAACGGGAGATATAGAACTGTCCCCCTTTTTTTATGCAGTGAACAACTAGACTAAAGTAAACAGGATGATCAAACCACAGGATTGCTAGACATTTGGGTTGAAGCGATGTAACCATTTGACAATGTTCGCAGGAATGGGTAAATCACTGCCATACAGTATAATAAGGTAGTGGTTGGCCAAGACAGAGGACAGAATGATCGCCTGATTAGCACTCATAGCCACTGATACATTATTATCAACAGTCCAACATGTAACTGGGATACCAGTGACTGCAATAATTACTGACAGGTAACTTAGCAAATGCAGGCTGAGGTCACACAGGATCTCACTGCCCCTCACCATTTAGATAACTTCTTAATACACCACTTTTTATGTTATAGTGTACAATAAATGAAACCTAAGACACATCTCTTTAAAGGTGACTTAAGTTATTCTGAAAAAAATTTACTTATAACATTATATTCTAATCTATACAATTAACCAGAAATTGAAACTTTGTTACAAATACTTCAATCGTTAAATGAGAATATGCAAGGCAGGAATCAATCAATATTTAATTAAAACTTTTACATTGGATTTTAAAAAGGGAGAAAAACCTCCTTTGAGAGACTATTTAGGGGACTGAGTATGACAAAGTTCTTGGTCTGTCAGTTTTTGGCTTGGTATGACAAAATTCTTGGTCTCTAGATTGCATCATAAATAATGTAGACAGACAAATTAACTCTTTAATTATTATGGAAAGGTAGCTATGATTTTTATTAGAAAAGTAATACGGTACAAAGTCCGAGATCCGGACCTGTCGGGACTTCCGAAATTCTGGATTTTTCCGGATATCAGATCATTAGTTTAAAAATCTAGTAAGAAGGCACATAGAAATTATAAAAGTAAAAACATGAAATTGCGATTTATGATCTAAAAAGTATCAAAATTAAAAAAAAGAAGGAAAAAAAAAAAAAAAAAGAAGCTGCTTATTATTTATTTGTTTACTTTATTAAACATTTGTTTGTTGCTTAAGTTGCTTCGTTTTTTGTGCTAATGCTTTCTCTTTAATTTTGTAGACAGACAATTTCTTGTTCATTTACATCATTTACATTGTTGAAGTCCTGTAATTGCTGTGTCGAGAATTCCGACTAACTTGTCATTCGAAATTTTTCCGTTTTCAGTAACCTGTCACTTTTTTCACTATCAGTAGCGATATTTCTGGATCTAGAACAATAATACTACAGATTTTTCCTTCCGTTAATTGGTTGATGAATGAGAAGCATTGCCATCACAATGAAAAACTCTTTATATCGTCTTCATTTATTACCACTTCTCCACATTTCTTTACAGAATCCGTTAGTTGGAAAATTTTACCTTTGGTTTGTGATATCCAAAAACTTTTAAAATTCGAGGCTATCATCCTAAAATTCAGCTGTCGTTCACTATACATGTTTGGATATGTATGAGACTGACGACTAATGACAAGTTGTTCTGCTAAATTTTATCTTACTTCACTGAGACAATTAAGCCTGAATTGTAATAGTTTAATTATTTATTATACATATGTCTATTTCTTGCACATGCTTATCTGAGTCCTGAATAAATAAATTCCCACATATACTTAAGGCTCACTGAAGGCCGGTGCTAGATATCGTACTGCCTGATACAGTCTCTGTGGGTTCTAAATTCTGCTACCAAGCGCCTCCCTTTGTCTTCCCTAAATTCTGCCGCCTTGTGCGGCCATATGAGCACTGGCACTAGCTCTGAAATTATGTGAATAACAAATCGGTTATTCTTAATTCAAATTATTAACATAAAAAAATTGTTTAGTCATCCCTAAATGAGTCATTACTCAAGTTTTCATGTGCTGATAAACATGCGGTGATGAGAGTAAAATATAATAAATAATGATTTGCCAGATTAGCGTCAGGGATATAAAATATTAGTAGGTGTAAAATCAACGATGTATCTATGTAGAATGTTTCGGTTTGACATGTACGCCAAGCAGACACTTATCTACACAGCCAAATTATTGATAACACAAATTTGTGCTAAAATGATCGTTTCTTCAATAACAATACATTTTAGTTAGTGCTGAAGTGAAATTAAGAATCAAACTCTTTAGATGTTTTATCATGCAGGGAAGGGAAAAAGGTAAATCAAATGCGCATGCGTAAAGAATACAAAAAAATTTTTCAAAAAAGTTGTTGGTGGCTTTGGGGTCCAGATTTTAAATCATTCCTGATATTAGATCTCGGACTTTGTACTGTATAATCTGGTGATATGTACAAGGATCTAAAAGTTATTCACTATTTTTTAACATTAATATTTCATTATGTGCACTTAACTTTTTCTAAAATATATTTCTTATCATTTAGCACAAAATATTAAAATTTATATGATGAATCTCACATTTCCTCATAAAATTTTACTACATATTTGAATTTTACATAAATAATCAAATGTGTTCATTTAGAGATAGTAACAAAACTGCCAGATATAATACAAATAACAAATATTAAAAACTTAGAAAATATGACAGATCATCAAAGAAACATGTAATCACATGCATATTACCTGAAAATTTTCCTCAATTTTAAGGCTGTCTTTTGTAACAATAAAATCCATTTCTGGTGGAGATACATCAAATTCAATATGCTCACCCTTGTAAAATGGAACTAACTTATAAGTTCCAGGAGGTAATGATGGAAAAATAAATTTTCCATCTTCTGAAGAAGTGACATAACACACATACGGGATACTGTACTTCTGACTGAAACCTTTTACACTGTCCATACTGCAGTTAACTGGTTTATTAATTTTAGTCTTCGAAAATAATAAGAAATGAACTCCTTGAATTGGCTCGCCATCACTGTAAACAAATCCTGAAACGTCATAACCAGCTATTATAATTTTATTTTCAGTTTTCAAATTATCATTTGTTACATGAATCACTTCTTTCTGTTCATCGAAAATCCATACTTTATGGCTAGCTTCAATGGTATATTTTCCTGGAAGTAGTTTAGGAAAACTATAATATCCATCATTTCCACTAACTGTTTCATTTTGGATTTCTAGATTAGAATTTTTCAGCACTAGATTAATACCGGCTGGACCATTTTTTCCATTTCGACTCAGAACCTGCAAGATAAAAAGTAGTATATATTAGTTTGAAAATAAATAATTTGTTAAATAGTCCTATTGTAACTATGGGTAATATGTTCCAAGGTACAGTAAATACATGAAACTCCCTGATACAAAAATAATATAAAGTTGTATATTGCTAGTATATTACACATTGCATTACTAAATAATGTAATGCAAGGTTATGACATTTAATTTAACTTTTACTAACGGTTAAGATTTATTTAGATTCTTTCTTTTACGCCTCATTCTGTCACACTCACTCAATTGCAATGTTTAAACAGATTTCAAGGCAAGTGGTATAGTTTAAACAGAAAAGAACCATAGCCAGTATGACTCATAGAAGACAATTTGGCTTCTTCTGTCAGTGCCTGTTTATAGGAAGGGAGTCACTAATTCAGAATAGATGTGAATATATGACAATCAGCATGATTTTGGTAAGTGTTGAACATTAAAATAGTTTAGGTTGTCTGATGCAGTTGATATTGTAACTTTGCATAAGATCACTGGAGTAGTAGCCAATTAGTTAGCCAGAAAACTTAAAATTTCTTGTATTATTTCGGTGGTTGGCAAACTCATTAGTCAACACAGCCAATTATCAACAGTTCAAGGACTGAAATCTTGGAATAAGAGCTACATTTTTTTAATTAAAATTATATACGCAGGTATATTGTTATTCACTTAATTAAGCTTCTTCCCTCCTCTCAGTCTCGGACACAGGCAGCGCAGGGGTGCATTTGTAATCGAATACTAGTCTAAATCCACCCCTTCCAAAATCGCTTTTATTTTATATATATATATATTTTTCTTCAAAACAAGAAGGAAAAGATTGTCAACCGCCATCTTTGGCCACATAAGAGTTGTAATCATCTTACGACTGTCAGTGTATTTAATTTTTTTTTTATTAGTACTACACATCATTCGTGCCAAGTGCGTGTTTGCATTCAGCTCAAGCAGTATTTTCCTTTATTAGTGCTACAGTGCAATTCCTCATCCAAGTTCATATCTGTGAAAGTGTGTGCATTGCTGATTGTAATTCCTCATTCAAGTTCATATCTGTGAGAGTGTGTGCATTGCTTATTGCAATTCCTCATTCAAGTTCATACCTGTGAAAGTGTGTGCATTGCTTATTTTGAAAGAGATTTTAACGCTTACGAAGTATTTACCTCTTACATACCCCAGTCCGAACTAGTGCTATAGCACATACTCAATATATGTAAAGAAGATTTTTGAGATTTCACATACATCTCCTTATTCATTATTAATACCGGAAGTTAGTGCATGGTGTTCTCGCAGTACGGTACTTACTTTATTGGCAGTGTATGCGATTTGATTGTACATCTCCTCATTCAAGTTTAATGCTACGAAGAGCTCCAGTATTCATCATATTATTCAGTGCTTTGATATAGTGCATGTGAATATTATTCAGTACTTACTTAGGGCAGTGAAAATGCTACAGCCCATACTCAATATACAAGAAAGTCTATTAGCTTATGAGGTTCTATTATACAACACCTCATCCACTTTAGTGTCGTGAAAGTGCATGCATTGTGTTCTCGCAACTATCTAATCTATTATTGCTACAGTACATGCTTACTACTCTAGCCCAAGTGCATGCGATCTGATCGTGCATCTCCTTATTCAAGTTTAGCGTTGTGAAGTGTGTGCATTGTGTTCCGCTACCTTTCCTTACAGAGCTTTCGTGTAAACTCAGTATTCCTGGAATATTGCAGGTGCATGTGTATCAATCATTCATCTCATCATTCGTTTTTTATGCTCTGAAAGCATCTTCATTGTGTTCTCTTACTTACTATGCCTTCGGATACTTCCCCATCATCAGCCGGCACGGAGCATAATATTCAACATTCTCCCCCTTCTGTTAAAGGTGCTGCTAGCACATTGACACCTAACTCCAGGTTGGAAGCAATTAACCACATCTGTAACCAACTCCAGTTATTCATCTTACAAGCTAAGGAATCTCGCAGACTAAACGCTTCTGAAAGAAAGCAATTTACATCTTTTGTAAACACCGTTCGCATAACGTTAACGGAACAAGAGGTTTATCTCGCCCAGCTACAGGGACAAGTCTTGGCTCTGCAACAACAGCAACTCGCACACAGTTTACAGCCACCTCACGAGAATCCTCAACATTCTGAGTCTTATCAAGCAGTGGAATCCTCAGCCCCAGAAGAACAGTCCACAAAAGAATATCCCTTCACTGAGGTGACAATAAAGAAGCGGAAAACTTCACCACCTTCAAGATCTTCTCCAGTTCTATCGGAGCACGTTCTATTATTAAGGTCAAAGAACTCCACACGGACACACGAAGGGATTAAAGCTCAACTTTCGGCAGATTTGAAACCCTCCCAGCTAGGGATCACATTAGTGCAGATTCGGCCCACGAGGTCCAGAGAGCTTCTCATCCGGTGTCGAGAAAAAGCCCACCTGCTACGCCTGAAACAGGCAATTGAGGACAGGCCAGCACTACTAGAGACACTTGAATTTCGGAAGCCCAAGCCAAGAAGGGAAAGTGTAATTATTTTTGGAGTACCTGAGAATCTAGGAGAAGAAGATCTAACAGCAGCACTTGTAGACCAACTGCCCAATTTCAATCTCAGTGCTTTTCAAATACGAGCAAGCCGTTCCGGGCAAAGTGGAAGGAAAAACTGGGTGATAGACATAGACCCTAAGTCAGCAGAACACCTAGTTAAGCTAGGCCGTCTTTTAGTGGGTTTTGAGTCTTGTCCTCTCCGTCCGTACATTAGGATCATACGCTGTTACAACTGCCAGGAGTTCGGTCACTATAGCAGGAACTGTAAAAACGCTCCAGTTTGCGTTAAGTGTGGTAACAGCCACCTGACGCAGGAGTGTAGCTCGGAAAAAGTGAGTTGCACTAATTGCTGCAGTAGTAATTCTGAAAAGGGGACCTCTTTCAGCACAGATCACCTAGCTACTTCAAGTTCCTGCCCAGTGTATGGAGCCCATTTCGAGAGCCCGAGAAGGACCACTGCTAAGAACTAAACCACTTCGATTTTTACAGTATAACTTGCAGAAGTGCTATGCAGCAACCATAAATACGCTGCAAGCAATGACACATACTGCTGCCAATGTCGGAATCTTCCAAGAGCCATACGTTTACAACAGAGTGATTCCTAGTGTTCCAACACACAGCAGAACGTTTCTCTCAAAGAATCAGCTAGCTGCGATTATTTACAGTGGCCCTCTCTCCCCTTTCCTAATGAAAATCACAGAGCATACAGTCTCCATCAGACTAGACACTAGTAATTGCAGCATTGACATTACTGCTGTGTATCTACCCCTGAGCGAAGATATTACCTCTCTATTAGAAGAATTTAATTCTAACCTTCTAACTGGGGCATCACATTATATCATAGCAGGAGACTTTAATGCCACCCATCAACTATGGGGCGCTGACTCGGAGAACCAAAGGGGAATTGCGGTACTAGAATTCTTAGACAGTAAGCATTTCATTGTCATCAATGCTCAGGACTCACCGCCTACCTTTGAAACATCTAGAGCTCGAGAGTGGCCAGATCTGACAATATCAACTCCCAATACAACTCCGTACATACAAGATTGGACAGTGAGTGACCTGCCGTCACTCAGTGATCACAAAATTATTACTTACAGGCTGGATACTCCTATACACTACATAATAAAGAAAAGATTCAAAATGGCATTTGGAGGACATTCTGTTTTACGGGAACACATTCGAGCGTACGTAGAGAAATTTATCAAAGATTTCAACAACTGCCAGGACAGAAACTCCTTAGATAATCTCTACGACTTACTAGTTACAAAAATAGTGCAAGCCGCCCAAAAAGCATATCGTTAGAAATCTGTAATGGCAAAACACTCGATATCCTGGTGGTCACCAGAGCTTAACACAGAGTTCGGGCACTTTGCAGAAAAGCACAATCCACAGTAGATCCATATCTATGGCAACTCAAAATGATAACATACAATAAAGCCAGAGCTTTATATAAAAGAAAAATTAAAGAGGCCAAGTTAATCTCATGGAGAACTTACTCTAGTAATGTCACTAAAGCCTTTGGACCTACTCAAAAGATAACATATAACAAGGTGTTTCGTCCTACGACCCTTTCGCCTATGGTGAATAGCACTGCCTCATCCAACATCGAAGTAATCAGTGAGATCATAAATGCAGTTTTTCCTGATGATGATGAAGATCATTTCTTAGAGGAGCAAGAGGAAGTGAGAAAAACCTACAGTATGAAATTTCGCCAAGTTACCAGAAGAGACGAACTCCCTCCTACGCAAATGGAAGTGGACATCATCATACGTACTCTGGCACCCAAAAAAGCTCCAGGACCGGATGGAATTGATAATATCATCATTAGAGAAATACACCAGGAATTCCCAAAACTATTCCTTGTGGTCATTTTAGCTTGCTGGAAACATCAGTACTTTCCTAAAAATATGAAGTTGGCAGAAGTGGCGTTATTCCTAAAATCAGGCAAAACTCCGGCAGAACCTTCATCTTACAGGCCAGTCTGTCTACTGCCAGCGCTCGGTAAAGTATTGGAAAGAGTAATTCTTTACAGACTGGACTTCTTCCTGCAAAGGAACAACGCCCTGCATCCCAACCAATATGGATTCCGAATGGGCAACTTAACTGAACATGCCATAAAAGACTTAATGGCCACTATCAAACAGAACAAGGATAACAATTTGCACTCACTGGCAATAGCCATTGACATCAAGGGAGCCTTTGACTCCCTTTGGTGGCCAGACGTAATAAATTTGCTGCACAACATGGCCTGCCCAACAGCCATTATTACCATCCTTTGCTCGTACCTCCAAGATCGAAGTGTTCAAGTAACATCAGACAGCGGCATTTTTGTCAAAAATGTCTTTAGAGGGTGCCCACAGGGGTCATGGACCAACACTGTGGAATATAGTGGCAAACTCGGCATTTCGTCAGTTTGAGAGCGTAGAATACGCTCGAATCATATCCTATGCGGATGATTTTATGCTAGTTGTGACAGGAAGGAGTAACCTCAAAATGAGATCTCAATACTGTCTTGATCTGTTCTCCCAATGGGCCAGAGCACATAAGCTTCAGATTTCGGCAAAGAAAACTAAAGCTTTACTCATAGGACGCAGCAGGCAGCTAAGACGCAACCCAAGCAATAAACTCCATGGGATACCAGTAAAATGTTTCCTCCAAATAAAATATCTTGGGCTATTACTCGACAACAGACTTTCTTGGATGCCACATATCAGGAATCTTAAACTCGAATTAGCATCCTAAGCAACAACATGAGACGCATGACCTCACATAAATAGGGTATCTCATCTAAGCTACTAAAAATTTGGCATAGAACCATTACAGAAAGAGTAATAACTTATGGAGCAGCAATCTGGGGAGGCGAACTTACCTCTCATATGAAAAGATCCCTGCTCTCTATTCAGAGACAGCAGCTACTTCAAGTATGCAGGGCCTACCGTACCACGTCAACACTAGCCCTACAACAACTAGCAGGAATTCCTCCCCTAGATTTGATAGTAGAAAGGGAGGCAGCTATCATAAGGGTTACCAGGCTGGGTCAAACTTCAACACTCTGTGGTCATAGATATCACCACTCGGACTACGAGGAGCAAAACAACTGCAATAACTTTCATCCAGCAGCTTTTAATCTCTCCGACGGTATCAGTATAAACGACCAACCAATTCAGAGGTACAGTAATAACCTTTTCACAGATGGCTCCAAAACTGAGAACGGCACGGGCAGCGCCTTCTGTAGACTAGAAAATAGAGTTGTAACATTTGAGTGGAAAAGGAAATTAGGCTCGAACAACTCAGTATACCAAGCAGAACTTCTAGCAATCAGTGCTGCAATTAGATATGCGAACACATGTCAACAGGAGAAATTCTCCATACTCAGTGATTCGGCATCAAGTCTGGCGGCTATCGCAAGTCAAAACAGCCGGAGTCCTTTGGTATACAGAATTCAGAAACAGCTTCTGACAATTCCTATTTTGCAAAGACCCACTTTAAAATGGGTTCCCGCTCACACAGGGATTCAAGGCAATGAAGCCGCTGACCTACTGGCCAAGCAGGCAGCCAACTGCACGGATATATTAGAAAGACCAACTAAACTTCCTTGGTCTCATATTAAGCGAACAACTTTGACATGTCTGCTACAAAATTGGCAAAGTAGATGGACAGAGGCAGAGGTAGGACGAATGACATTTCGCTTACTGCCAAAAGTTAACATGGAAATAAAGACCCACTGTGCTAGCCTAACACAGTTCTTGACGGGTCATGGACCATTCCCAGTATACCTGAACAGATTCAGACTTAGGGATACTCCTTTCTGCGAATGTGGAGAGGAAGGCGATATGGACCATTATTACTTCCATTGTGTACATACAAGAACCTGGCACTTGAAGAAACCAGTGGACTGTGCCTGAGCAATGTGGACGACTAACACACTCAAAAACAGAATAGCCCTTGATAAAATAGAGAAAATCTCAGGACACTGCCTAAGCAGAAACAACCGTGGATAATATTATAATGTTTCAAATGTTCAGAACTTAAAGCAGATAACCAGAATAACGCTTAGTGCCTTGCAGTTAACAACATGTAATAACTGTTATTAGTATATAATACTCAACCTTGTTACTCTGGAGTCTTTCCCGCCATGATGGTATATAATTCCGTTTGGTTCATGTCCGTGGTCGGAAGCCATCATAGCGGTGCACTCACTCACTCACTTAATTAAGCCACTCTTACGCTGGCTTTTACTAAGAATGTTCTCAATCTGATCAACTTACATTCTCTGAGGTTGACCCTCTTCCAACTCTTCCATCTACACTTGTCTTGTATACTAATTTCACGTATCTTCTTTCGTTCATCATCTTCATATGTCCAAACAATCTTAACATACTTCAACATCTTTTTTTTTTTTTTTCCCACTCAACAACACTCCCTAAAATTAGCTTAATACTTCAGTTTTTAAACTGAGATCTGGACTCATACTTTATGGCTTCATGATTCCGGATTTGTGATTTTTCTGCATATTAGATCATCAGTTAAAATCTAGTAAGATGGCATGCAGAAATAATAATTAAAGCTACGAAATCATGATTTATGAAACAATGAAGTATTTACAATCTAAAGATATCAAAATTTCAGAAAATAAAGCTTAATCCTTTGTTGCATACAAATAATTTAGATAAGTTAAATGTTTGTATTTTTTCTACTTAAAATAACATTAGTAATAAAAAAAAAATTTATTCAAATTTTGTTTTAAATAACTGCTACAGTTTGTTCACTATCGTGGACAGCATGCATATACGTACATGCTTCCCAACGATTTACGGTCATTGCATTTGAAATCATTTCCTGCCTTGTTTGCAGTGATCATTATCATCTTCTAAATGGTAAAGCTACAACTGACATGTACATACAGATCCCCCAAAATACCTTCATTTCGTCGAATGTGATTGAATTCATTTTGCTACGATTTTGTAACCTGTACCTATTGGATTCAAATGTCAAATGTTCTAGAAATTCCTTGACAAATATAAACATTTCCAGTGGTGTTTTGGCTTGATAAGCAGTACATTTGGGTTTTAATTCACTCTTTTCGGTAGATTTTTATCTACCCACTCCACAATTTTTTCAAACTGACATTTAAAATAAAATGTCTAAAATTACTAATTACGAATAAAAAATGGCAGTATAAGAAAATGTAAGCAATATTATATAATGTTTACTATGAGAAACTGTACTAACTTGGAAACAGAAGTAGCACCCATTTTCCAAATAGCAATGCTTTACTTAGTGATGCTATACAGCCATCTATAATCGGCAGTTGAAAGTTCTAATAATATAGAATGAATAAACACAGGAATGGAATCTGCTAAGGCATTTACAGAAGAATAAGCAAATTTAAACTTTTGTCTACTAGAGTGGACATGATGCAACATAGGGTTAATATGTATTTGTTTACTTTATTAAACATTTCTTTCAAACATAAACAAGTTGTTTATGTTGCTTCATTTTTTGTGCCAATACTTTTTAATATTTCTTTAATTCTATATAGACAGACATAATTTCTTGTTCAGTTACAAAATTTCATTGTTGAAGTCCTGTAATTGCTATGTATAGAATTCTGACTGACTTGCCAATCGAAATTTTTTCGCTTTCAGTAACTATGAGTAGCGGTGTTTTCCGGATCTAAAACCATAACTACAGATTTTGCCACCCATTAATTGATTGATGATTAAGGAGCATTGTATTCACAAAGACAAACTTCTTTTATCTCATCTTCATTTATTACTGCTTCTCCACATTTCTTTACAAAATCCGTTAATTAGAAAATTTCACCTTTGGTTTGCGATATCCGAAAACCTTCAGATTCGCGGCTATCATAAAATTTAGCTATCGTTCACTGTACATATTTGGCTATGTATCATGAGATTGGCGACAAAAGACAAGTTATTCCGTTAAATTTTATCTTGCGTCTATTGCGCACTGAAACAATTAAGCCTAAAATTGTACTAGTTTAGTTATTTATTATACTTACGCCTATTCCTTGCACATGCTTAAGGCTTATCCGAGTCCTGAATAAATAAATTTCCACATATACTTAAGGCTTTCTTTGGGTCTAAATTCTTGCTACCAAGTGCCTCCATTTGTCTTCCCTTAATTCTGCTGCTTGGTGGGGGCATACAAGCTCTGGCGACGGTTCTGGGTTTATGTGAAGAACAAGTCTTAATTTAAATAACACTAAATGTAATCTTTTGGCATTTATAAGCATCATTAACAAAATTTATTTTTAGCATATGTAAAGAAATTGTTAAATTCTTAATGTCAACATTTCTTAGTGCATTGAACTTAAATCTTTAATCATCGCCAAGCGTAATATCAACATAAAAGGTTACCATACTCTTTGTTATTCAATTAATTATACAAAAAAAGTTGTTTAGACATCCCTTCATGAGTTGTCATGTGTTGATAAACATGCGGTGATGAAAGCAAAATATAATAAATAATGACTCGCTGGGTTGGGCGTAACAATGTAGCATGTTTTGGTTTGAGATGTATGCCAAGCAGATACGGAGCCAAATTATTGATCATAAATATTTATGCTAAAATGATCGTTTCTTCAATAATGAAGTATTTTATTTAGTGTAGAAGTGAAATTAAGAATCAGGACTCTTCACATGCGTGTGTGTGTGGGGGGGGATCAAATGTGCATGCGTAAAGCACATACAAAAATAAATAAATTAAAAAAGAAAAAAAAAGGTGGTGACTTTAAGTTCCAGATTTTAGGTCATTCCGGATAATGGAAGTCCAGATTTTGGACATTGTACTGTATTACACTTAATAACAATACTATTTTTTGATAAAATAAAACTGTAAGATATTCAAAAATTTGAACTAAATGTCCTTGCATCTCCTTGGAAAGTTTGTGTAACTCAGGTTTGTATGCTGTCATTTCTGATTTTAAGAACGATTCCAAGTTCTCATCAGTAAGACAACTTCTCAGTTTACTCCTGATAAGGTTTATGCTTGAAAATGATTACTCGGATGAAATGTAAACATGAATAAATATATAAGAGACATTTAATAGCAGGGTTCTTAATTAATTTCTGATCGCTGTAGAATTTCTAACAAGACGACAGAAAAACTGTGTTGAGATGTTCTCTGTCTGGCTTTTTACAGCCTTCTAAATCGGCCGTGTAAGATTCCAGCAATTTCCGGAAAGCAAAAAGAGTAGAATTATGGTTACAGCTAACATATTAGTTGATTACATTTATTCAAATTAAATATAAATTACCAAGATAAACTTTTATTCAATGTTAAATACATGTGCTCTTGTATTTTTTTACTTTTTCCAGTGTAGCTTTCTTTTAAAATGTCTCATGCTGCATTGCACGGGGAAATAAAAAATTTTAATTATAATTCTACTATAAAAATATATAATTAAATACAAAATTCGTAACAATACTTATAATAAAGGAAAACCAACTATAACTAATGACAGGACACAAGATTCTAAATGTACCCCAAATTCTTCTCATCAGAATTTCTAAGTGATATGCATATAAACTTACAAATAAGCAAAAACATCACATTCTGAAGATAAATATATATTGTTACAGAACATCTAGCTGCGATAAGATAGCTTCCCCACAAAGCAGGTTTATTAGGGTTGACAGAAAATGGCAAGGGAAGGCAGGGTTGCCACATTTGACGACATGCCATAGACGGATGGAGAACCTTCTGGAACGATTTCTTACTGGTTTAGCCCAGAATGTTCTCGAATACAAGCCAAAAGCTATATAAACCCTGCTGGTATGCAGAGAGTCCGTCCGTGTAGAGTTAGTGAGAGTCTATCGAGTTGATAGTCTGCCAGTGAGTGCCGAGTTGGTCGTCGAGTGCATCGAAAGAGTCTCTTAGTGTATTGCGAGTTAGTGCATCGTCGAGTTTCATCTTAGAGTGTGTTGAGTTCCGGGAACGACTGAACTGAGGAGTCAGGAGCTGTACTGTAGTGTATCGTCGAGTGCATCGTGAGTTGTAGTATGGAGAGTCTCATGAGCAAATAGAGTTCCGACAACAACTGAGCAGAGTCAGGAGCTGTATTCTAGTGCTTTGCCGTGAAGCTGTCTCAAACGTTATAGCCTGATAGACTGAAGGCTGTTTTTGCCGATTGTTTCAGCGTGTGTATAGCAGTTCTTCGATGACTGTAAACGTGTTATTGAAGATGCCTTGAATAATACTGGCCAATAAAAAGTGCTTTGATACTTCATCAAGTATTGTGGCTATTCACGCCAAATCCACAAACCCCATATGAATGTAAAAGAAGAAAAACACGTAACAATATATTTAAATTTAAAATGCTCAAATAAATCAGTTTTGACCAAAAATTAACAGAGAAAACAAACTATATCCAATCTACAAATAAAAATTCCTGAACGAAATATGATTTAAGGAAGAAATTATTGATTGAAGCAGGAATTAGCTCAGTTAAATGGTACAAATTCTTGAACAGGTACAAAGTGTACATTTATTTTTCAAACATTTATTCACTAAATGTAAATGCCACCAAATGTATTTGATACGTGAATTTAAAAAATATAAAGCAATGTTGTGAAAAGGAAAATCTTTAGCTGAATGTTTGTCTGTTTTACACTTTACAACTTGCCTTTTAATCATATTCTGTTTCAAGCAACCATTTCATCATGTGTAAAGATTTTGAAATAACGCGTTTTAATAATAGACTAATAAAATAAGAAGTTCATACATTTATTAATATTGGATTATCTACAAATATTTCATACATGTGCTTATATATATATAATAATAATAAATAAAGATAAAAATATGTAAATCAAAATTAGAAGTTAAATTAGCAATAGCCCTTAATTCCCTCATTCTATTCTAAAAATCATAATAACTTTTTTGGACTCCGTCATTTCTAGATCAATTCATCTTATAGGGCTTGTATAGCACTGTGACGTAGTTAATTAGGAACCTGAGCTCAAAATTTCAACTGCAACTTTTCTAACTTAAATCAAAATCCCTTGGTGAGAATCCATATTGAGTAATCAGCTCTCTTGCAGTTAAAATGCTACTTTGCTCCCTTTGTCATGCTGCTAACTATGACAGTTAGCTAACTATGAACCTGTTATCTAAAAGGTGATAATGTATATAAAATTGTAGGGTGCATACTGCATCCATGATGATGTGTGGTGAAGAATATGTTTCGATAATTGGTTTGCATCCAGTAATAAAAATTATGTTCGATTCGGCCATGTCTGTTTATAAGTTTCTCCTTTGAGTGTCATCTTTCTTACTATGCAGTAAGGTCTCTCCAAGTTACACTGCACAGAACCATTGCCAATCTATAGAAGATTTCTCCAAGTCATTCTATTACACATACGCACACTTATATCTAATTTGCTATGAAAAAAGTAAAGTATGTAGAATTAATATCATTCAAGAGCAGTAAACTATCTAACATGAATGCACAAATTAAAAACAGGACATGTAAAAACTGAGAAAAATTTGAATGAAAATTGAAAATAAAATAAATAAAAATTTTTACTGACCTGGCCTGCGACTGTAAATCCCTTGAAAACAAAATTTATATCCTGATTTAAACTGCAAGGATCAGAAGTTCCATCAACATGTAAAGAAACACTGCTAGGCTCAAAACTCCATCCAACAGGTGGTTCAATTTTCAAAATATAATCTCCTTTATCATACAAAGGAATCAAATAGTAGCCATTATGAGGTGCACAATCAGTATGGTATTTTAAGCTGCCATGCTTTGTGTACCTGCAATTCAAGAAATTATATATGGCAAATTTTGAACACAATTTAAAAGAATTATAGAGAATAAAGCTTAAACACCAAATTAAACTCTTAAAACACAATAACTTGTCAATCATAATTGAATCATGATTAACAAGAAACTTAAATTTTATGAAAAATAACATTTTAAAAGAATTATAGAGAATAAAGCTTAAACACCAAATTAAACTCTTAAAACATAATAACTTGTCAATCATAACTTGTTAATCATAATTGAATCATGATTAACAAGAAACTTAAATTTTATGAAAAATAACATTCTTTTTAGTAACAGAACTTCTGCATGAACAGTTGCTTGTATTAAAACTTCAACTGGTAATTTTCTATGCATGTCACCTAATTTTTATTATTAAGCTGCTAAATGTGGTAACCATCAGTATAATATATTTTTTTTTCACATTTTGTTAAATTTTAAAACACATTTTTAAACATGATTGAAAAATTAGTTCCCCCCCCCCCGAATAACATAAAATGAGTGTTGTGGCAATATTTTAAATATTTAAGATTTAATTGAATTCTATATAGCAGACGATGGGTAAAATCCTAGGAGAGCCCACACACTTGGCAACAAACTGGGAAAGTGCAGAATCACCCACTGCTTCGTGCTTTCTCAAAATCGCCAACTTGAAAATAACAAGTCAAAGAATTGCAGAAACTCAGTATTACATATCGACCTATTTTCACTTAAAAAAACATCACAGAATTGCACAAACTTGCACACTCTCTTGACTTTATCCATGTACACGTTGATACGTGCCATATAAGTGGGCGCGCCCATGGTGTGGACTCTGTTAGGACTATTCAAACAGTTTCATTATTCTAAGAATATCATATTTTAACAGATAAAAGAATTTGTATAAATAATAATGAATGGAAGATTGATTTTTGAAAAATAACATTTTGGAAATACAATGATAGAAATATCCTTTGAAGGTAGTCATATTCCATCTATAAATGGCAAAATTGAGAAATTAACACAATTAACAGAAACAGCATATCAAAATTTGGATATCTATTTAGTAAAACCCAACAGCAATAAAAGAACTACACATAATGTATAGGATCCTCTAATAAAATACCATTTAGTGCCCAAAACTTCAGATCTGCTAAATTTAAATTATTACTTAAATACTTATTTATGAAAGTTTTTGCCATTATTTTTTACAGCTGCATATTCAACTTATACATATTTTAACAACAAACTGAATCAAGTTGTTTATAATAGCTATCAAAACTTTTCTTCTTTTTCTTTTCTTTTTTTTTAATAGATGTGGTTTTTGATAAAAGTTTGTGGTTTGTGATTTTTTTAATTACTGAACAAAGTCTCAAAGTCTGAAATTGCATCAAACTGGGGAAAGGGACCACATCTTACTCGTGTAGTTAAATAAAAAGTACATAATAACTTCATAAAATTTAAAGTTCATCATTCATGATCCGAAAAGAACAGGGAAAGACAGCTTTGAACTTTTCAAGATTTCTTGGGCATTTCTCACCGAGTTCAGTTTTTCAAGAAATTCTCTAGCCATATTCTTAATACATTACCAGTAAAACCACATCACTAATATATATATATATATATATATATATATAGAAATGCTCAATTATATATTTTTTTACTATGCTTTTAAAATGTTTATATAATTCTGACTAATAAAAGCAACTTTTCCTCTAAACTCAATTCATAATTAATTTATTAAAAAAATGTCTATACAAGTGTAACAATGTAAAGTTTTCAAAACTTAATGTTATATAAATAAAGTTTTCGAAATGCTACAAGTTTTACTAAGAAGAATTTTTTTAATGCATTATTATTTTAATTCATGTTCCATTTTTAATCTGTTTCAGATAAAAATAAAATTTATTATCAATTTATAGTTCATGGAACACACTGTTAATAATAAAATACTACTACATAACTGGTATATTATTGTCACAAAATTATCGGTAATAATATGTTGATTATGCAGTAAACTCCTGGAAAACTGCATTACAGGAGTAAACCTTAAGCCAGATAAACAAATGTTCTAGTCATCTAAAAAGCATATAAAATAACATTCATAGAATACTTTTTGGTTGAAAATCTGAATAAAGAAGTATGTTTATAATGCAGTACATAGAAATATCAGTATTTCAAAAATTAGAAAATCAAAATCTAATGAAAAAGCTATACACACGAAGAAACTATGATTTGAAAAGCCCAAACAACTAAAGTATTCAACTTTAAGCTTAACAGTTTTCAAATTTGACAAGTAGGAACACATATTCTATTTTACTTCCTAGAAGAGCACTAGGTTTGTAGAATTCATAATGGAAATTCCACACATCTTGAAAAATAATGCATTAAAATAACAGCAAACAAGAAATTTACTGTACAAGATTTTTTAAAAAAACTACAAAAATCCACATACATGATAACTAGATTTATCTTCCTTCTCTGCTTCATTATTAGTTTCCTTTTCCCACCTCCATCATCACATAAATATGACAAATAAATTAACTTCTTTATTTATTACATGAATATTTTTTAATCAAGAGGAGAAAAAAGTGTTCTTATATAATATTATTACATACATATATTAAAAAAACTTCAATCCCTCAACCTTTACTGTGTTTTTATATCCAACTTTTCTAAGCTATGACCTTTTAGAGATCAGAACAAGTCACATTTTAAACTTATGATGGCATCCAGATAAATTCTTTTAAGCTGGATTTTAAAAGAATTTTAAACTGGATAAAAATTTCGAAAACCAAAAATTGTCATGTAATCATATCAAAATTTTGAATAGTAAATACAGTTGGGGGATACATTTGAAATTTTTGAGTCCTAGAATATTACTATGTTTAAGTATTTATATATGACATAAAATATACAAAACAGATTACAACAATAGCATTATTTAAGCATTTTCAATTTTATTCTTACTCCTCAATTTCAGTTTCATTATTCAGATTTGAGTAATGCTGATAAAATTAATAGATAAAACAAAGTAAAATATTATATTTCCACTTTTTGCCGAACACTGGGTCATTCATAATTATTTTCAATAAATGAAATTCTTAAAAACTGACAAGAATAATTACAATTTTATTTCCACTCTCGAATAATTGATATCGAAATTTGACTTTACAAATCCTCCACAACCAAATATATCATCACAAAGAACACATTTAAATAAATATATGAAAATAATTTCAAAGAGTGTAAATAAATTAAGAATCATTGCAGAAAGTACAAGTCTAATGTATACATATAGAAACAGTTAACTAAAAAGAGGAAGCTTAATTAACAGTAATAATCCACTCAACACTTTTTCGTCTGCTATTAAATCTTTCAGCCATTTCATAAAGTGGCCTTTATTGGATGAATTAGACATAAATAATTTAATTTTAATTATCATCTTATTTCCAAATTATTACTAAATTAAGTTAAACCTGACACCAAAGAAAGAAATTAATGCAAACGATTTTTTACTTAAAATTTAAGTTAGTAGATACAGACAGCCAAGTAAACTGATTTTTCGGTATTTGATTTTCTCGATATCACAATTTTCTCTCTAACTTTACATATTTCTAACCTTTTGAATCCTTGCAAATTTAACCTTCCTAAATAATTTGTCACTTGTAAATGGCAATTTTCTGAGAATACCATGTTGCTAAGCGACAGACCGGAAGTATTTCTGTTATGTAACTATTATATGGCGCGTTTGTGAGTCTCATGTTAAAAGCAAGTATTCGTCTGAGGATTTTGTTTATAATCAAATCGATTTATACTTAATTGCTGTTCTGGAGGGTAATGAATATAAGGGGGAAGTGACACTCCTCATTGAATTAAACTACATTTGGTACCATTATTTATGCAATTAATTTTGTTATGAAAAATTGTTTTACATTATTATGTATTTAGTTAAGCGTTCAATTAATGTTTACCGCCATCGTCCATTATATAAAATATTCATAAAAATATTTAAATTTTACAGTATAACTAATTTATTTTATTTTCAGTTTGTAGGGAACTGAAACATGAAACTTTTTTTAAAAAAGCAGTATATTATTATTTAAAGCGGTATATTATTATTAAGCAGCATCTTATTAGGCGTTAGAGAACTCCTGATTGAAAAAAAAAATAATAACGTATATGTCTTTGCATAGAAACCACAGAAAAAATCATGAATTAAATTCAAAATGAAGGCGTTTTCTCAGAGGTTATGTAATGACTTTTGAGATCATATTTATGAATTTGACCTAACGTTGTATCTATTACTCAGAGATTATGTATGGAATTTTGTAATATTTATAACCTTAAATTTGACGATTTTTCCGCAGCATTTTTTTGTGATTAAATGATATACTGTGGCAGTATTCTGATTATCCAGATGTCTATTTATAAGGAAATATTATTTCTTTTTTAGGACCATTTTTGTCTGTATTGGGAGCTGTATTTTTTAACAGTTAATAATTTTTAATTTTTAATTTTTTATTTTAATTAGGAGTTGTCTGGGGTTTTCATCTGCAGAGAACCTGTTGGTGCTTCGGGAAGGAACCCGTTGGCGCTGTTGCAATTTGTACTCGCCACGGGATGAGCCGAGCCGTAAACGTGATTTTTAGTGCATGTAAATTCAAATTAGCAGACAAAACAAAATATTAAGCATATGGTAGTAAAAATTCACAGATAATAAGCATGTAGACTTAAAACTAACCGGTTAAACGTGATATACGAAAATAAAGCTGTATTTTTCATAATATATTTCACAGTACAAATAACCTTCAACAGTAATCTAATTTTCTTCAGTAGCATTGTTAATAAAACTAGAACTTTATACATTTTATTATTTTTCAAGACTAATTTGAACTGTATTCCTTACAGTGGTTTGCTAATTTTGATGACCATGGGGATGCATCAAACTACTCTGTCATCTTAGATAATCAATAATATTTTTTATTTAAAATTAATCAGCTATTTATGTCACACGTGCCATCCTCGGAAAGGTTATTGTTAGAAAAGCATTATCAATATAGTATCTTGTTAAAATTTTACGCCATAAAAATTGAAGCCGTGAGCTGGCATTTATCGACGAAAACTTCTTTAATTATAACGAAAATATTTCTATCCATTCGTTGTTAAAAAATTCAGAAAAATAACGTGGAAAATCAGAAAAAATAATAATAAATCAGAGAAGAAGAATATAAATCTCCTAATGCGAACAACGACAGTGATAATTCAACAAAATGAACGCAAGAGGAATGGTTGCAACCTTCAAACAAGTGAATACGATGAATCCGATAGGTTAACAGGTTTGAACTGTTATCACCAAAGTTGACGATGTTTACATTTACCGGGTTCTCTGCGGAAGTGCTTCCGTTGTCTGATTTCTGTAAGCTTGTAACCAAAGAGTAATATGTAAAAATAACTGTATACTTTTTTTAATCACAATAGTTACAGTTTTCCACCACAGAAATACTTATAAAACATGTTTCGCTAACCATACTTCATTACTACCTACTGTCTCTTGATTTGCCTGTAGGAAATTATTATTTTCTTTCTTTTGATCTCATTATATTTGCAGGTAATAGGTTCTAAGACTTAATCACAGTTTTGGGTATTTAAAATACCATTAATTAAAGTTCACTTAATTTTATATTGGAATTAAATAAATAGTTAATAGAAGCAAATTTATATTAATTTTTAAGAATTCAAGATTATTACAGTTTAGATATTCTTTACCTTATTAGCTAAAATTTAATAAATGTTGGTACTTGCGTTAATGAGATGGGTGAGTCTGTCAATTCTTGCCTAGCTGTTCTATGTTTGGATAAACGTTAGCAAGAAGCACCATAGTCATAGTGTTATAAATCACTGTTTTGTTACTAAGACTAGAATGGCAAGATTTTAAATGGGATAATTGATAATAAATTTATGTTTCATTTGTGAGAGAAAACAGTGATAGACGATTGTCATGCGTAAATTTCAAACTCTGAGATATTCAGCTATTTTATGCACAGGTAGTTTGAATTTTATTTTTTTTCCTTTTTTGAAAAGCTAAGAGGACCATAAGGGCAGGCCTTCTTCGAAAACCACAACTTTTAAAAACATTGATGTAACAGATTATTCATACAATATATAATAGTTAAGTTACACTGGTCATCAAAATTAAAGGATAATATCAGAAATAATATATAACTGATACTTAATGAAAAATTGTTAATATAAATGTTTATAAAAGCATTAGTTAACATAAATTACAATTTTTGGCAGCTGATTGTTTACAAAATATTGAAATTAAAACCAAATTTATGGAAATTGGAAAATGATAGAAGAATTCTAAATAAGTCACATCTTGTGAAGAAACATTTTCTTTAATGTGGTGTATCGCCACCTAGGACAGATATGCATACCTCTCATCTTGATTTCATAAATTTTATCAAAGTGCTGACCAAGTCTTGTGGAATTGTACATCACTCTTCTAAAAGTGCACTTTTCAGCTCCTAGAGGGTCCAGGGAAGAATTTGGTGTGCTGAAATTTGGCACCGTGAGGCATCCCACACATGCTCAGTCAGGTTAAAGTTGGGTGATTAGCTGTCCAGCAAAAACAATGCAAAGAGAAAATGTAGTACAAAACATTGTGGGAGAAAAGAAAGCAAAGAGAAAACATCATGATACAAAATATCGTCATCAAAAATAAAGCAGTTCAGTAACTTCAGAGTTTAAAAATATTATGGTAAAAAATAAAGCACCTACAAATCATTGCATAATGATAATATTGCAGACATGTGTTATATAAGTTGTAAATAATATATAAGTTGTTATAAGTTGCTTTATAAGTTGTAAATGCATGTTTGCATAATGATTTGTGAGCGCAAGAATGAAAGAGGAACATTTTTTTTTTTATATTTCATAATTTTGAATTAACTAATAAATTTTTGCTGAAAAAGGAAGAAAGAAACTTAAGTTTTTAAAAACTGAAAATGAGTAGAAAATTAAAGCATTATATAGCTCTTAATATAATTTTAAACTTGCATAATTAGCTAATAAAAGTCAGAAGTAAAGTAATTTATCCTTTTTTAATAAAGTTTTACTGATAAATTAACAAACATGAAAGAAAATAATTTGATAATTAATCAGACATTTCCTATGGATGTAATCTCATGCAGTTACTTATCCTCCTTTTCCTTAACGTTTTCAGAATATATTTTTCATGAAAAATTATTAGTAAAACTTCATATAAAAAAAGACTAATTTAGGTAAAAATATATTTACGGGTGCCTTTTGGCGATGTTTGGCAGTACATGGACACCTAGTTTGTGCAGTTCTTTGACTTGCTTTGTACTTGCCACTACACAAATCCAAAATACCGTATTTGATGGCATATAAGATGCACTTTTTTCCCTAAATTTGGTCTCAAAAAAGTTATCTGCATCTTATACGTGAAGGACACAGGTTAACTTTCAATACTGAATGCTATTTTTAGTCCGGATAAAGGTCTAGACACACATAACCTTTTCTACATCTGCCATAATTATTTTGCGCATGCGTGAAATATCTGTCGCCAAAAAGCGCCAAAGCTTGAAGCTGATGTCGAAGTTCGAACGGGTTTGACGGTCACATTACGTCTATGGAGTGTCCAATGGGTGTAATTGTTCATGTTCATCTGAAAGGCTGGATGGACAAAGCTGGAATGAAACTGTGGTTACAGAACATATGGGCGAAGCGACCTGGTGGACTCTTAAGAAAACCCTCTCTTTTGGTTTTGGATCAGTTTAGCACCCATAGAACTGAAACCATAAAGAATAAAGTGAGAGAATTAAAAACCCAGATAGCTGCCAGATTCTGAAACTCATCCACATATTTTTGAATGATTGCAGAACCTCCTTGAAAGGTATGAACCTCCTTGAAAAGTGCGGCCATTTGTCATAATTCTTTCCCAAACCCTTAAACCGCAGATTTCATGGACAAGGGAAGGCAAGTTGTGTGTTCCTTCTTCTCTCCAGATCAAAACATGTCTAGAAGCACTGTTCAGACTATATCTGGATTTGTCAGTAAACAATACTCAAACCCAGTCATCTTGGCTGCATTTAGCATGATGATGGCACCTGTTTAAACGGGCCCTTTTGGAATCTGGAGTGAGTGGGACACAAACCATTGGTTTTCTTTCATATAATCCAATCTTGTTAAGTTTTCGTGCAGCAGTAGAACAGCTAATTCAAGTTCCTGTGGCAGTTTGAAAGTCTAAGACCAAATCTGTTGTAGTCGCTTCAGAATTTCCTCAAGCCGGCAACAACAGAAAACTGTCTTCTGATACAGTTATTGCTCTTGGTCGCCCTTGATCAGTCTGTCTATCAACTGATCCAGTGCTTGAAATGTGGCTTCAAACTGTTGATGTGACACTTTGAGGGATATTCAAATTTTGGATGACCTCCATTGATTGTACCAATTATTTGCCACTTTTGACCTTCACTTAAATGATGCCTTTGAGCCATGACTACTGAATACTGATCACTCTCAGAAACCACATTCCCTTTAAACAACACTATAGACCAGAACTCCAACATGCGTCCACTGTGCACCATATTGTCAATCACCGAATTTGCATATTTTGGTTGCTAACATATGTGCAAAAGTGCAATTTTGTGTTCAGTTATATTTAATTAACATAAATAATTGCAGAATTGGCATTGGTTGCAACATTAACTTAGTGAGCATAGTTTTTCTCATTATCCTTTAATTTTGATGATCAGTGTGTATACTCTAGTAAGGTGTGCATACATCCCATATTTTCCAGGATGGTTTTTCAGTCCCTGTTCTGTAAGGTCTGTGTATACTTTAGTAAGGTGTGCATACATCCCATATTTTCCAGGACGGTTTTTCAGTCCCTGTTCTGATTTTTTCAATTTATTTTTTGATTCTGAATTTATATCGTTTGTTCCCAATTGCCCCAAAAAACAGCAGTGTGAGAACGTAAAAGCTTAAATGCATATATTTATTTAAGTAATGTAGATTGCATACTGAGAGTTAAGAGATGTGTGCCATACTAGGCACATGAACGGGATTCCCCATTTAGCGCTTACCTTAGAAAAATTGTAACGGGGGAGTTCTATTTCTCATTCCTGTATTTCTCTTACCAACCCACCAACATACATGTCATTTTTGCTCACAACTCACAGTTGTAGTTTGGACTTTCTCTTACAGACAGTACTGCAATTTTTAATTGATATATTAACTGAATTGTGATTTAAATTCATAGCATATGCAAATACTTTTTAATTATCAACAGTGTGTAATGTATATGTGCTCAATAGTGCATTATATACATTAGTATGTGTCATTCACATTATTATGCTGCATCTAAAAATAATTCTTTTGTCATTTGCTGAAATTTTATTGTAGATATATCCATCTAAAATTGTCTTTCTTTTGTCATGTTTAGATTGTAAAATTTTTACTACAACATCATTTTGATTTTGCACAAAGGTTTAAAATATGTGTTGAAGTGATGATGTGTGATGATATCTTCCACTTAAGAAAGACATACTTTTTATTTATCAATAGTGCATTGCATATGGGCTAAAGGTATGTTTTACTGAGGGTTAATTTATTATTTATTTTTAACATTGATTTTTTTAGTAATGGGTTAAAAAAAAGAAAGTGTACATTTAATGAAGACCTACAGAAGGTATACCTGTTTATTGAAAAAAACCATAAATGATTCTAATGTACAGTGGAATACATGTTCTTCAAAATTTTCAATAAGCCATGGTGAATGTACAGATATTAAACTTTATATAAATAATAATTAACATAAAATGTCAAACTCTGCTGCTGCATCTAGCTTGTCATTAAAGAATTTCTTCAAACAGGAGAAAAAGGTATTTACATGTGCACGAACCAAGGCCAAAGCAATAATACTGTTTTCATGCTTTAAGTCTTTGCAGAATGATTTGCGAAAATGTTCATTTATTTCAATCTTTATTAATACTTCCAGTCATAAGGAAATAAAATCTTTTCCAATATTTGTTAGACTTATAATGTTGAAAGGCAAAATTTTAGAATTTAAATCCTTACCTGGTGAAACATACCAATATTGCCAGCAGCTATTTAACTACCTATCTGGAAGAAAATGATTTAAAAGAAAATGTTATTGGTTGTTGTGACGATAATACAAATTATAACTTTGGAGTAGCTGATTGATAGACGTGGAGAAAGTAATGTTTTTGTTAAACTTAAATGAAACTTTAACCATGGTTTTATTGGAGTTGGATGTGCATCACATAATATCCATAACACTGTAAGAACATCAGCTGATGTTTTGCCAGTTGTTATAGAAATGATTATTTCTAAGATATGCTTTAAATCTTATACTGTTAGAATAGATACATTGAAAAATTTCTACAACTTCATAGAAACTGATTTTTCAATGATACTAGGGTATTCACAAACTAGATGGTTAGTATTATTTTCTGTCATGGGTACTCCAGTTGTTTTTAGCACTGAAAACTGATTTTCAATCTCAAGAAAAGTGTCCTATGCTTATTTTAAAATTCTTTGAATACCCAGTGGCAGAAACTTGGCTACATTTTATTAACAGTATAACTTCAATATTTTATAAAGTTATTACTACAATTGAAAAATCATGCTGCATCAGTATTTGATGCTTCAATGGATGCTCTGAAAGCTTCAATATTAAGTAAGATAGAGGATAACACTATTCCAATAAATGTTAGAAAAACTAGAAAAAAATCTGAAAGATTTTATATTACACCCAAAGTGGCATTTTTTTAAACATTTTGTGTGTTACCTTCACACTTAAACCACATAAAATTCAATTAAACAGCAATATTTGTAGAATTTCTAATAGACAGTCTCCTATGCTGGAGATAAAAAAGTTTTTTTCCCATATATTGTTGCCATTGCTGACTCTGAAATCATTGAGTTTGTTAGTCAAAAATTCGTTAAAGTTTTATGAAATATGAACTAGGTAACAAAATGTTCAAAATCAAAATTCGGGCTTCCAGATGCCTATGTCCAGGTGGAAGATTACATTATTCAAAATTTGATGTCTCTAGGTACCATAATTTTTTTAAGATGTGAGAAACATACATACATTCATGCAGATTCTTCATTATTTAATTTCTTTAACTATAATATAATACAGGGCAAGAATATGTGGTGGCAACAATTTAAAAAGTGATTTAAATGTGTTTAAAAAGTGATTAAATTTAAAAAGTGATACACCATTTATAGAATTGAGGGAAAATGCTGTTTTGAGATTATTAGCCCTTTTGGGGTAATGCTTGAAGAGAATGGAGACATGTCACAATACAAAGTTACTGAATTTCGAGAAACTACTAATTCATTTTATCAGACTGCTTCTACTTATTTGGAAAAATGGACAAAAATGGTATTTCTGGAGATAGAAGCGTACAGGCTCATATTAAATGAAATCCCTTCTTGGAAGTTGAAACAGCCTTTTTGTTAATTAATAAAATGATACCAAATCATAAATTATTAGAAATGGATTTATATCAGGAATATGTTTACATTAAATAATATATCACAAAAGTAAAAATACTGGAATGGTAAAAAAATAAGATGTGCCCAGTTCAGAAGTGGTTGAAAATAAATGTATATTTTAATAAGACCCAGATTCCTTGTTCAAATGTCTTAAAATTGCCTGAGTGTTTCTTTTGTCTTCCTGGCACTAATGCAACAACTGAGCAGGATTTAGCATGTTGAACAGTTTTTGGACAAGTGATAAGACACAGCTCACAGTGGACACTTTCGAAGGTATGTTAATTACCAAACTAAATTTGGATGAAAAAAGATGGTCTAAGAAATATTCATGCTTTAGAGAAATAAAAGGCTACTTCATCAAAATAATTTAGAAGGGTTACATATTTGTTATTTTGTTTAAAATGAATATTGCATTTTGATTTATTCTTTATTTATTAAAAATGATATAAATCACTATTAAAAAATAAAACGCACTCATATGTTATTATTATTATTTTGTGAAATCTGAAAGTGGGTGTCTGCGAAAAATTTCTGTTGGTCACAATTTTTAATTCAAATCTATATAAAGCTAAATATTAAAATTTTCAGATTTAAATTTATCAAATAAATTAAATGTATTGAAATAACCTCTAAGTGAATTATTTTTAACTTAAACTAAATTATACAAAACCTTTCTAAGACTGACAAAATTTGAGAATAAATCATGACAACATATTCCCTTTCGTTTATGTGTTAGATTTTTTGGTACTTTTCTGTTATTGGAATTGGATTCAGAAATGTTTATGATGGATGTATGTGTTCCTATATTCTTGCATATATGTTCATACACATTTATGTGTGTGTATACACACACATATGTACATACACTCTTTTGCCAAAAAATAAAAGCACCATGAAGGAAGTGGTTGTTTTTGATGAAATTGAATATGTATATAGCTCGTACACAGATAATAAAATGATTAAAAATCCAGGTCATAGTACCTGTTCACGGATCAGAATCATCCACTGAGTGTTCAAATTAGTAGTTGGTCGAACTGCCCCTGGCGGCAATGCATGCTTGAATTCGTCAAGGCAAGGAGTGGTAGAGGTTCCTAATGCCATTCTGTGACACGTTCTGCCAGGCATTCATCAGTTGTCGTTCCAGATCTGTGATATTTTGTAATGCCTGAATCTTGCAGCTTACGATGTCCCAAACATGCTCAATTGGTGAAAGGTCTGGTGACCTTGTTGGCCAAGGAAGAGTATCAACTGCACAGAGACAGTCCAGAGATATGCAAGCGGTATGTGGCCTGGCATTATCTTGTTGGAATATGGCCCTAGGATGATGTCCCATGAAGGGTAATGCAACCAGCTGCAGGATGGTATCAACACATCATTGAGCTGTTAAAGATGTATGGAGGATGACTAAAGATACCTGCTGTCATAAGAAATAGTGCCCCACACCATCACACCAGGGGTTATGGCTGTATGCCTTTGTAAAACAAAGGCTGATTGGGACTGCTGGCCCCGTTCTCTCTAGACATGAACATGGTGGTCATCTGCTTCAAAAGTGAAGTGGGATTCATTGCTGAACACTATACAATGCCAGTCTGATGGCAGCCATGCTGATCGGCTGCGACACCACTCCAGACAACTCTGATGATGTTGTGGGGGTCAAAGGTCTTAAAGGCTTCTGTGAGCGTAACACCCCACCTCAGACAAGCGCCATGAGATGGTGGACGGTACCATGGGAGATGTACATGTGGCTGTAGTGCGTTGAATAATTGACAATGATACCGTTGGGCCTGGCGAACAATCATCCTATCTTGCCTTGTATTTGTGCTCCTTGGCCTTCCAGAGCCTTCATTTCATCGCCAGCTTCCTTGTAGCAACCATTGATGCCAACATCTTTTCACAGCATTGTATGTATGCTGCAGGTGGCGGCCTATTGCTCAGTTTGACCACCCATCTTCATGCAACCCTACAATGCGACCACGTTTGAAGTCGTTTAGTTCTCTGTAAGGTCTTCGATATTATCGTAATGTCATCTTTAGTTGCTTTTTATGGAATTACAATGGCAGCAACAAAAAAAAAAAAAGTTTCCACCTCTGTTACTAATTTTACATTTTGCGAATTGAGCTCTAGAAATGCGCGCTATGATCGCAATTCCTGTTCATTCTCCTTGAAACTTTTGATCATTTGCATGTTTGATCAAGATGTTTTTGCATACCAAATTTTGTCACGATCGCAAAAGTCCTTCTTGGTGCTTCGATTTTTTTGCAAAAGAGTGTGCATACATACATACATTTCTGAATCTGGTCCCGATAATGAACGAGTACCAGTTTGTCTATGGCACATACGGTAAAAACATACAGTACAAAGTCTGAAATCCGGACTCGTCGGGACTTCGGCGATTCCGGATTTGGGATTTTTCCGGATATTGGATCATCAGTTTAAATCTAGTAAGATGGCATCTAGCAATCGCCAAACTATTGTTGGTACCAGTGCTACCAAAAATAATTACGGCAACCCTAACGCAAGAAAAGAAGTACAGTCAAAAGTCTTTAATCTGGACTAGCTGGGACTTCGGCGATTACGGATTATCGGTTTTTCCTGGTTATAGATCATCAGTTTAAATCTGGTAAGATGGCATTCAGAAATTATAAAATTTAAAATATGAAACCGTAATTTATGAAATAAAGAGCAATTATGATATAAAGAGCAATTATGATATAAAGGGTATCAAAATTTACAAAAAAAAAAAAAAAAAAAAAAAGCTTAATATTTATTTGTTTACTTTATTAAACATTTCTTTCAACGTGCGCAAAGCATAGTCGAAATTTATTAATTACGCATAGTCGAAATTAGAAAATTGCAACCAGAAAAGTATTTGATGTGTATTCGTGATATTTATAATGACTAGGAATTTGATTTAAATCATATCAAAGACTAAGTACATCGAGATGAAATACTACTTTTAATAAGGAATTATAAGCCGAATAAAATAAAAACATCTGCCCTGAAGATAAGGATATTGCTGACAGATCAACTTCCAGTTCATTGTGCGCTGCAACGTCCCCCCCTCCCCCCCGCAGAGCAGTGAAAAATTGATAAACAGATTTCGGAATGGTTAGAGAAACAAAGGATATGCCTTTATCCATTTTTTGCAGCAATTCGACTTTTTGTTTGATGGACATCAAAACATGCTTTTGCTTTGTAGATCCTATGCCAGCTCCAGAATCGGAAATTCTTTTTGACATAATCGAAAGTTCAAGCTTACTTTTTATAAAATTGCTTGAACAGTCTGCAAAAAATAATAAGCTGGATCCAATTAGATGATTAAAGAACAATGCAATCTGCAACATCAACATTAACAAACATATTATGCGCATGCGTAGAAGCATTATGCGTTTATGCATGTGCAGAAAGTTTGTAGCTTTGAGGTCCGGATTATAGATCATTCTGGATTATGGATGTCCGGATTATAGATCATTCCAGATTATGGACGTCCGGATTAAAGACTTTTGACTGTATAATAGTAAATAACTATTTAAGACTGATGGTTTAATTTAGATGAAATGTTAATTTCGTATAATACTTTTTTATTACTATAATTTATATAAAAAAGGCTAAACATGACTGAATGGAAGCATAAGAGTAAATAACTATTTCAGATCATTTTTATAATTTATATAAAAATTGCTAAACATAACTGAATGAATGCCTGCATCGCTATTTCACTACCGAGTTATCGCTAAAGCATAATTTTATCTTGTTGGTTGTTCAAACATAATTTTCTATCAAAAAATTCTCGGTAAAGTGCAAAATCGCCCACTTATTTGTTTGCCGCTTTTTACAAGGGTAAAAACAATTGGATTTTTGTCAATTTTCTTTTACTTTTTAAGTGCAAATTGGTCAATGTGTACATAGATAAAGTCAAGGGTGTGCGCATTGCCATTTTTGTGCATATCTGGGATTTTTTTTTAAGTGAAAATAGGTCGATGTGTACATGTATACTGAGTATGTGCAATTCTTAAAAACGTGTCGAGCAGTGGGTGATTCTGCACTTTACTCAAAAGTCTATTGCAGACTTTTCGTCACGGGCAATTCCCAAATTGTTAAATCCATAGGATATCAAAAAAGGATTTAAAAATTAAACTAGTATTTCAATGGCGTCTTAAGAAATATAGAATTATATAAACTTAACGCAATCTGAAATCAGCGCGTACGTTAGATTTGGCCATGGAAGTAAGAAAGGTTCTAACTTGGCGTGCTGTTAAATGGGCACGTTTGCTAGATTTGGCGCTTTTGCGCATACATTTTCGCTGCAATTTTTTTACGGTCCTCAAAACGGAATAGTACCAACATTTCTTTCAATGTAAGTTGTTTTAAGTTGCTTCATTTTTTGTGCTAATACTTTCTCTTTAATTCTGTAGACAGACATAATCTCTTGTTTAGTTAAATTATTGAAGTTCTGTATTTGATGTTTCGAGAATTCCGAATAACTTGTCAATCGAAATTTTCTGATTTTCAGTAACTTCTCTGTTGTTTTCTTCACTATCGGTTGCGGTATTTTCTGGATCTAGAACCATACGCCGATTTCGCCATTCATGAAATAAAAACTTCTTTTACATTATCTTCATTTATTACTGCTTCTTCACATTTCTTCACAAAATCCGTTAATAGGAAAATTTCACCGTTGTTTTGAGATATCCAAAAACCTTTAAAATTAGTGGCAAATTTAGGTATCTTTCACTATACATATTTAGCTATGTATCATGAGCTTGGCGACTAATGACAAGTTGTTCCGTTAAATTTTATCTTACTTCTATCGCACACCGAGACAATTAAGCCTGAATTGTATTAGTTTAGTTATTTATTATATTTATGTCTATTTCTTGCACATGCTTATCAGAGTTCTGAATAAATAAATTCCCACCATATATTTAAGCCTTATTGAGGGACTGCGCTAGATATCTTACCTCTGTGGTCAGTCTCTGCGGGTCCGAAATTCTGTGATTGAATGTTGCCATACGAGGCCTGGCGCTGGTTCTGGATTCATGTGAATAACGAATCAGTTATTTCTAATTTAAATAGCCCTAAATGTAATCTTTGGGTCTATGAGCATCATTAACAGAATCTATGTTTAGCATATGCAAAGAAATGTTTGGTAAATTTTTCCTTGTCAACTTTTTTTAGCGTATTTAACTTAAATCTGTAATCATCGCCAAGCGTAATGTCAACATAAAAGGTTACCACACTCCTTTATTATTCAATTACTAGCATAAAAGATTGTTTAGGCATCGCTACAGGTGTCATTACTCAAATTGTCATGTTTTGATAAACATGATGGAAGGTACAGTACAAAGTCCAAAATCCGCACCTTCATTATCCGGAATGATCTAAAATCTGGACCTCAAAACCGCGAACAACGTTTTCTCGTAGGCTTTATGCATGTGCATTTGATTTCACCCTCCGCGCATAATAAAATATCTGGAGAGTCCCGATTCTTAATTTCATTTCGACACCAAATAAAATACCTTGTTATTGAAGTAACAATCATTTTAGCATAAATTTGTATGATCAGTAATTTGGCTGTGTTGCTGAGTATCTGCTGGCATACATCTCAAACCGAAACATTCCACATAGATACATCGTTGATCTGATGCCAACCTGGCGAATCATTATTTATTACACTTTCCTCTTATCGCCGCATTAATATCAAAACATGCCAAATTGAGTAATAACTCATGTAGCGACGCCTAAGCAATTTTTTTATGTTAGTAATTGAATAATAAAGAAGTGTGGTAACCTTTTATGTTGACATTACGCTTGGCGATGATTACAGATTTAAGTTGAATGTGCTAAAAAATGTTGACGAGGAAAAATTTCTTTGCATATGCTAAAAATAGATTTTATTGATAATACTTATATACCAAAGATTACATTTAGGGCTATTTGAATTAAGAATAACTGATTTGTTATTCGCATAAACCCAGAGCCAGCGCCAGGGCTCGTATGGCCGCAATGAGTCGCAGAATTTAGGACTCACAGAGACTGTATCAGGCAGTAAAATATCTAGCGCCGGTCCTCAGTAAGGCTTAAGTATATGGTGGGAATTTATTTATTCAGAATAAGTTATTTATTTTAAATAAGTTATTTATTCAATTAAGTATAATGAATAACTAAATTAATACAATTCAGGCTTAATTGTTTCAGGGCATGATAAAAGCAAGATAAAATTTACCGGAACAACTTGTCGTTAATCACCAAGCACATGATACATAGCCAAATATGTATAGTGAAGAACAGTTAAATTTGATGATGATAGCTGCTAATTTTAAAGGTTTTTATATATCGCAAAACAAAGGTGAAATTTTCCAATTAACTGGTTTTGTAAAGAAATGTGAAGAAGCGGTAATAAATAAAAGAAGTTTTTCATTGTGATGACAATGCTTCACAATCATCAATCAATTAATGAATGGTGAAATCTGAAGTATGGTTCTAAATCCGAAAAACACCGCTACCGATAGTGAAAAAAGTGACAGAGAAGTTACTGAAAACGAGAAAATTTCGATTGACAAGTTAGTCGGAATTCTCGAAATAGCAGCTACAGAAATTCAACAATGTAACTAAACAAGAGATAATGTCTATCTACAGATTTAAAGAGAAAGTATTAGCACACACACACACACACACACACACACAAAAAAAAAAAAAAAAAAAGAAAGAAAGAAAGAAAGAAAGAAAGAAAAACGAAGCAACTTACATTGAAAGAAATGTTTAATAAAATAAACAAATAAATGTTAAGCTTTTTTTTTTTTTTTGTAAATTTTTATACCCTTTAGATCATAAATACTTCCTTTTTTCATAAATCCTGATTTTATATTTTTAATTTTATAATTTCTACATGTTATCTTACTAGATTTAAACTGATGATCTAATATCCGGAAACATCTCAAATCCGGAGTCACCCGACGAGTCCGGACTACATATTTACGACGAGTCCAGATTTCGGACTTTGTACTGTATAATAAATAATAATTCCCCAGGTTGGCGTCAGATCTATGATGTATCTTTGTGAAATGTTTCGGTTTGAGATGTATGCCAAGCAGATATGCAGCAACGGGGCCAAATTACTGATCATACAAATTTAGGCAAGAATGATTGTTTCTTCAATAGCAAGGTATTTTATTCAGTGTCAAAGTGAAATTAAGAATCAGGACTCTCCAAATGTGCATGCGTAAAGCCTACGAGAAAACGTTGTTGGTGATTTTGAGGTCCGGACCGGATTTCAGACTTTGTACTGTATACATATTTGTACGTAAATAATTATGCTGTCAAAAGGTTTTAAAACAGCCTTTCATGCAGAGATCTCTGCAATTCAAATCGGCTTGTCACAGCTCCTATGCCAATTTGAAAAATTTTTAAGGGCTATTATACTATCAAATTCTAGAGCTGCCCTCCTGGCCATTGCTTCATCTTAAGCTCCCGTTTCAGCAGATATTTTGAATATTTGTCTGACCCTTAATGTTTTAATCAAAAACGATAAAGAAATTGCTTTGCAGTGGGTATCAGCACACTGTACACTCTAGGGTAATGAAATAGCTGACTTCCTGGCAAAGAAAGCAACCAGAATTGCTCAAATAACAGATAAACCAATACCTTTTTATACCACCAAACAGTTAATTAGAAAATCTTTTAGGGAGGACTATTGTAAAACATCAAAGAAGGAAACAAAGACTAGAAATGGGTTGAGGAAATCGCAAATGTTTCTCTATGGCCAAGGGACAGATCTGCTGTTACTTTTCGCCTTGCTACTGGCCTTGATTGCCTCTCCAAGCAACTATATCGTATGAAAATATTGCCAAGTCCTCTTTGCCAGTTGTGCAACATTCGTGAGGAAATGGACGTGAACTATTTGAGTCACTGTCCAGCACTGAGCTCGGAACACTTGTAGAAGAAATACTGGAGAGCTTGGCACAAGATGAACGATTTATAGATTTAACTGTAGTTATAGTTTTATTATCTGCTCCATTTGTTTGTATTTCTGACTATGGTTGTCTTCTCATCTGCTATTGAAAATAATAAAAAAAAAAAGTTATAAACTTCTTTGTTTCTTTCTACACCTTTCAGATACAATACCTTATGGTATTTCGATTTTCATAAAGTTTGTAATCTTAGAGGAAAATTACTAGAAAGTATCTTTATCACACATTACTTACTTACTTTGCAGTCTTATTCTTTTCATAGATTTATTAATTTTCAGCTACAAAAAAAAAGCTGTTCACATGTAAATGTACTCCTAATGAAAGTGAATATTCTTATTTCAAAAATTCATAACTGAGGATACTTATCTTTTGACAGGTGCTAATAAAAATTAATCAAGTTTAAGTCTTCAAATTTTTGAGCAAGATTTATATCACAGTTTAAATTAATTACCTTTATTTTTAGATTTCCCAAAGCCTTATATACATTCATTTTTGGTAATGAAAATACTGTAAAATTGGACTTCAAACCATTAAAATCTTAAATTTATCTTCAAATTCTTTTCATAATAATACTCATTAATTTCTGGAAAATGTATGGGTCGCATTAAGTTGCTTCGGAGACTGCATGTGGCCTATGGTCCTGGGTCTGATGCACTGAAAACACATTAAGATTCAACATGTATTTTCATATTAACAGCTGAGTTATTTTCAACACTCTTATTTGCTAAAATCAAGCGTGCTCATCAGTACTGTGGAAAGAAGGAAGTATTGAATGTGTTTGAGCTGATATATTTTAGTATATTATGGCCCATATTGATTTGGTTTGGTGCTCGTGATGAGTATTGAGGTTAGAATCCTGGAGAAGCATGGATGTTTGTAAATGTATAATGTCTGTGTAGCATGAGGACATTTAAAATTTTGTCAAGCTGAAAGTTTTCTCAAGTAATTTTGGTAGTAGAAAAAGAGGGCTAGGAGACTCTCAGACCCATCCCCTATGAATGCTGTATCAAAATTGGGGTTGATCCATATAATTACATACTATGGTATTATATCTGTAAGACCATTCCATGAATTCTAGCATCCCACCCATTTCTTCATGCATTTTTCTTTTGGTCTCAGTGTAAACTATAGAGAGGCATGGTTACATATGATTATGAAATAGGAACTAACAAAATTAAGAGAAATTGAATTGTAACTGAATGCAACTGTAAATAATTAAATGCTTAATTTTTACAATTTGTGCTTGTATTTTGCTAGCTGTAATTACCTAATCCTGAATAATAGTTTCCTGAATAATAGTTTTAAATGAAAATATTTGTCATCATTAAAAAGATGCACCAGTATATGCACAGATAAGAGTTGTGAACACTGATAGTTCTGGATTTGGATTCTGGCTAACAGGCTAGCTGCATGAACATTTTTAAAATTTTCTGTGCGTAATGGGAAAACAAGCCATAAAAATTCCTTCATGCAGAAGTTCTTCCTGGCAGATAACCTTAGTGTACTTGACCATAATGAAGTAATTATATTTAATCATTGTTAACAAAAGATGATTTTGTAATATTAAAAAAATTATGAATAATTATTTTATAGGTTTTATGCCTACATGCCTTAAAGCCAAGATTAAGATTACTAGAATATATAAAACCAAAACGAGGTATGTCTAAACAGAAGAAGTTAACCGATTATGGAAACCCTGCAAAAAAGCAGAAAGTAGAAGAAATTGATGAAGCAGAAACCACAGAATTTCTTAATAATATATCTTCAGAAAGATTGTCATGTGCTTCCTCAATTAAAGATTTCAAATTTAACAAAAAGAGAGTCAGAGTGATTTCTGAAGCTAAAGATATACCAAAAAATGCAGAAACTATTGTGTACTGGATGTCAAGAGACCAGCGTGTTCAAGGTACGGATTCAGAATTATCATAAGTGTTTCAAAAAAATTATTGGCACTTTTCTGTTATCGGAACCGAATTCAGAAATGTATATATGTATTTATGTATATATGTATGCTTGCATGTATGTATATATGTATGTGTATGTATACATCCAAACATATACACATACACACATACTTACATACTATACATGCACTTCTGAATCCTGTCTTGATAATAGAAAGGTACCAAATTATTTCTGTTCAGTAACTTAAATGTAGGTATTACTTGGGAAGAATTTGTATCAAGTATTTTACTGATTTATTTAATGAAGTTTAAATATGTTTAATAAATTACTAATGTCTCTGGTAATGCTAATTTAATTTAAATAATGGATTGTTGGGAAAACATCACAGCTTCTTAAAATTTTAAGGAATTTAGGAATTATATTAAATATGTACTTATCTGTATATTCCCAGAAATTTAAGGCAGGAAAAAATTACGATTAAATTAGATTCAAACGCAGAAGTAAAAAATAAGGGTACTTACATGTTAACACAAGCACCTTGGTGCAATTTGACAATTTTTTACAGATGAAAAGGTTACTTATCGAGTGCAAGTTGGTGGTTTTACGCCTTTTGTTTAATAGAAAAATTCCAAACAATTGATATTTAAGGTATGTTGGTAAACATTATCAGTGTTTGAAAAAAAAAAAAAAAAAAAAAAACCAACAACAACATGTTTTAACCATTTAAAATGCAGCTGTCTATGAAATGCATTTCCTTGTTGTTTCCATTAGAAAAATTTTAGCAAAATTCTATATTCATGTAGAAATTTTACCACAGTTTTTTTTCATTGTTGGCAAATTTCACAAGCTCATGTTTTAAAACTAAGTTTAAGGCAAAAAATATCACAATTGTTTAAAAAACCTTTGGAACTTGGAATATAACAAAAAAGAGCACATATGAAAATGACAGCATTGCTTGACTGAAAGATTGGTGTAAGTATAGTTTCCGAAAGAGAAGTTATGTGCATGTTTGCCAGAGTTTGGCACATTCTAAAAAATTTGAAGACTTCTACTAAGGTGGTTGTGTTAAAATGTAATTATCAAAATAAGTGCTAGTTTCTTTAAATTCTTAAAAACACACTGACTACCAAAAATTAATTACACAATGGCAAAATCAGCAAAAATGAAAAAGACTTTTAATTAACACCAAATGGCAAAACAATATTTATATAAATTATATGATGATGACATGTTTGGATCATTAACAAATTGAAAGCTAAAATCAAACAAATAAAGCTTACATTGATAAGTTATGTAACCACCTTGAATTTTCACACAAGAGTGATTCTGTATGCTTTCATTGAGGTGATCTATCAGTGCAGATGCTATCAATAGTCATTTCTCCATTGGGACAGTTTCCAGCTGTCTGAGACTGAATGGAGAAGATAAATGTGCAGAGACAGCTTGCTGTGGAGCATCTCAAATATTTTCATTGGGATTAAGGTTAGGAGAATACAGTGGCCACTCCATATGAGAAATGACCTCACTTTTCAGGTACTTGTTAACAGTGTTGGCTTAATGGGGACAGCATTATCATCAAAGACTGATGAAGTGTACAGTTTCACAATGAGGTGTAGGACTTCATCCCAATACCATGCAGTGGTCACATAACTGTCTTTAAAGATGATCAATTGCATGTCATATCCCACTGAAATTCCAATCCACACCATTATGCTGTCACCTCTGAATGAATGATGTTCAATGATATTCCAGGCCTGATTCTATGGTGCATTTCACACCCTTATCATTTGATTCTAGTCAAAATTTCAACTAAGACTGTAACCGTGGATATAATAGTTTTGGAGATCATTTGCTGATTCCGCTTGGCTACTGTAGCAGTATATAATATTCAGAAGGGGGGATAACCTTTGTTCGACAGCTGACAGATCCTCAGGCAACCGTTTTATTTGTATGGAATTGTTTCTACAGTTCAAAAAATAACCAAATAATCAATGCCAAAGAAAAAAGCAACATCTTTGATTGACTGTCTTGCTTCAGTGTGTTCAAAAGCATGCCACTTGAATGAATTATATTTCAATAGAAAATAATGAATTATATTTCAGAATGCATTGACTGACTAACTAGCATTTTATAACATATGTTCGGAGAGCCAAACATGATTGTATGTAACATCCAATATTTACCTACTGCCATCTGCATCCATAGTGATTTTTAGCTACTCAGATTTTACTATGCTTTAAAAAATTGCAAATTTGCATCGTGTGCTTAACTTTTGAAAGTCAGTGTAGTTTATAAAGTAAAGAAGTTATCTAATAGAGGTAGAAAATTAAAACACGTATTTACAAAATATTATTTACAAAATCTGAATGAGGTATTTACAAAATCTGAATGGATTTTTAATGAAGCACACTGAACTTATACTTTCAGTAACTGTATAGGATAAATTATAAGAGAGCTGCTTAATAAAGTGATTGCATAGTTTTGAAGGTGCTTTGATGAGAAGAAATGGACTTCTACTATGTATTTAAGATCTATCAGAGGTGGGAGCTTGATATACTGAAGATATTCCTCATAAAAGATGAAAAGAACATGTTAAGGGAGGGAAATGCATCAAGCCAGTATGAAAAACTGAATGCTTTTCTAAAATCACGTTTCTAAAATCAGATCTAAAATCAAGTGAGAAGTTTTCTGCTTTATGTTTATAAGTTCAATTCATTGAAGTTAAATTAATTTTATTTGATAATTAACTTAATTCTGACTAGAGAAGTTATTGCAACTTTGATGTTATTAATATGAGTTTTAGTGAATGAAAAATTATAACATTTTGTTTCAGAGATTTTTAATCAAAAATTCTTTATTAATATGGAAATATACATATAATGTCACTGAAGTGTGTTAAATAAAGTATTATATTTTAAAATATTATCATCTAGTCATCTAAAACTAATTATGTGCACATACAAGTTCAAAATTTTACAGAATGAAGGTTTTGCAGGCTAATAGTTAGTTTGTATTTTTATTTCAATTTTTATTTAATCACCATCCTGCAATGCTTTATTGGTACTTCTCAGTTTTTGCTGTACCATTTTGTCAACTGTTATTTGCATGAAATTTCCATTGTATATCTTTTAGCATATTTAATTTTAGCATGAGAAGGGGATTACTTATTATTTTTTTTGTAAAATACCATATATTTGGAAATTATTAATTGCATTTGCTTTGATTCTTTGCAAATTTAGTAATTACATGACGCAAAATCCAATAAAATTGAAACAAAATAAACAGTCTTTGTCCTGAGAATTTTCCATGTGGAAAGCAGGTACTTATGTATTATCCTGTTCACCGTGAAAGTGTTGCTAAGCAATGTGATTTATTACCAGTTGTGGATAAGTAGGATGTAACAGCACATTTATAATATCCAAGCTTTCACTTGACATAACTACATTAGATTCTCAATAAGCCATGTTTTGTTTTTATGAAAAAGGATTTAAATTTATTGTTATTGCTGTATTTTCCCTACATTTTGAAGGAAATGATTAAAATTTGGGTTTGGTTTAGTTTATTTAATTATGCCAAAGCACTTAAGGGCCAGTTGCCTAAGAGGAGGGATACCTTCGTGGAAGACTTCTAAGGAAAACTGGCTCATATACATGTTACACATGGGGAAGAACCATGAAAATGCCCATGCAGACAGCCGCTTGTCGAGATTTGAACCCCAGACCAAATTACCAGTAATCAGCAACTTTACCACTCGGCTGCTGGTGGGCCGATTAAAATTTGTGACCTGCATTCTACTGAATAGTATGCAGTTGTTTATTTTCATCCTATCATCAAAACAAAGTGTGTATTAATCAGCATGACTTGGTTAGCTGAATATAGCCGGCAAAACAGTAATAGACAAAAAATTACCTGCATAAAGTTTGTTCTCATGACATTGTAAGCAGAAATTCTGATAAAAATCGGAAAGCTTAACAAAACAGTAGAAATCAACGAAAGGTATTTTATGAAATGCAAAAAGTTGCGGCTTGAATACTGATTCTTTATTAAATAAAGGGACATCAGTTCCTTCATAATTCCACAAGAATGATTGGCAGAACTTTGGTGAGATATGTGCAAACTTTCACGGTCAACAGAATAATATATAAGTATTAAAAGTGTTACCAAACATGATGCATTGCATCCTCTCCCTTGGTCTCCTCAACAGAAGACAGAATATTATAAGAATAGAATAAAGGAAAGAAATATTGCCATCTTTCTAGAAAGGCCCAGAGTAGCTCCTGGGATTGTCAAAGAAAGGAAAGTAGAGCCAGGAATGGTATTTTTGGTGATGTATTGATGGGCCCTAGTCCATACATAAGTACCCATTTTTTTATGTCACTTTAATTTCTTTATAAATCTATAATAAAGTTTTGATAGCTTTTCTTGAGAGTTATTCATATTACATCTAAACTGCTGTGAACCACAAATAATCATCAAACTGAAATTAGCAAACTACAATTAGATAAGAAAACAATTTATTTTTTAAATAGATATGTTTATAATTTGTTTCTTCTTTTCAGACAACTGGGCACTTCTGTATGCTCAATATCTTGCTTTTAAGGTTGATCTCCCAGTCTGCATTTGTTTCTGCTTGGTTCCGAAGTTTTTAGATGCTACTATTCGACATTATCGCTTCATGCTGAAAGGTTTGAAAGAAGTATCAGAGGTATTTTTTTTTTTTAAATTATGGGATTGAAATGTATTTAGATTTAGACTGATCAGATCAGAAAAATAGCTGTAAAGTGTAATCTGTTAGAGGCTCAAATCAATTATTATATCAAAAAGAAAAGTTATAAATATATCTTTAAACAATATGCGCTTAGAGCCTGAGCTGAATGCAGCCTGTGTAATTGTTTCATCTTGCCTATTATGAAATACTGTGCAATGGCATTTTCATCTATTTCCTACCTGATTTTGTATGCAAATTTCCAAAATCAGCAGCATAAGTGTGCATCTGTTGTTACAGTGTATACGCTTACATGTATGCTTGACTGTACTATCAGTCAGCCTAATCTGAGAACATAGATACGCTTTCCCGAACAATAAAGTTCTATCATTTATAGTAGCTTTAATTTAGAAGTTAAACAATGAAATATAGAAATCTAAAAAAAAAAAAAAAGGCTTAGGGAAAGAGTGTTTTTCTCTTAATTTTTATTTAGAAAGGAAATAGTATGCCTGTCAGTTATTTGATGATGAATAGAAATAGATCCTATTTTTGGCATATTTAGAGAATTACAAATTGCCAGAAATGATAAGTCATTAGTGTGTATGGATGACTTGAAAAAAGGGGGGGGGGAAGATTATGATTCTGTTATAATTTGATTCAAAGTATAATAGATTGATGAAGATCATGGTGAGAAGTACTTTGGTATTATCGTAACCACCTTGGCACAATTTAGATAATTTTTTAAGAAAACGACTGGCAATTTCAAATTACAGAAAGTTATTTATTTCATATCATACATGTTATTAGGTGCATATTTAAATTTAAATATGATATTTTTCCCAGAAGACAATTTATAAAACTACTTACAAATGGTGTTTTCTGCATGTAATTATTCCAGTCTACAGTTATATGGGCCACTTTTAAGTCTTCCAAGCAAAATTTAACACTCATTAATTTACTCCAGCAGTATACAAATCTGACTGCTGTAATAAAAGGCAGACGACTACTCTCGAACAAATTACCGCTTCTACTGGTGATGTGCTTATTACACGTTTTCACTTTGCATTCCCCCCCAAAAAAAGGAAGTCATTTCAAAAATTCATCATCATCAAATGTGAATCTGAACATTCCCCACCTTTGTAATAAAATATTATATTCCAGGAAAAATTTCACAGAACTTTTCATCCTTTGCAGGCAGATCTCACAAGCGCATGCTTCAAAATTCAGCTGAAAATCAAAAATATTACAATTTGCCATAAGAGCTTCTGTTATAAAGAAAACAGTATGCACAAAAAGGGCGATATTGCTTATTTAAATGTTGTTGTTGAAATGGTTATGCATATGGTCAGGGGCATAGCAAGGATTGGAGCTAGGGGTGTTGAAATGATCTTAGACCAAGAAATTGAAACTATGATATGACACAAGTTCGTCAGTGGTAGAGTAGATAAAATTGCTGAGCACAAGTAATTCTATTTGAAAGCGAATTAATTGGTTGGCTGCTTGAGTGTTTTTGTAATTTTTTTCCCTCATGTATTATAAATTGAATATGAGCCAGTTTACTTCAGAAAATTCTCCTCTGAGACAGCTTTCCTTCAGGATAGCACTCACATGCTATGCTACAGTCAAATAAATGAGCAAATAAATAACGGAACTGAAATACATGAGTTTAAACAGATTGTTGAAATATGGGAGATAGGGCCTTCTGAACATTTTTACTTGGTCTTTAATTTATATTACAACAATTTTTATGCTATTTGAACTAAATCATTCTAAAACTTCTGTCTCTATTCTTGTTTTCTGAACAAGCTTTCGATGCACACTTAACATACACAGCCCATTTAAGCAATTCTCTGTCACTGTACAGCACAACTAAGTTTTTTACTCTGCGCAGGGTACTAAATGAACGCTTAATATAATACACGTAGTACATAGTTCAGACAAAGATACAAGAAGAGCACATTTCGTTTCTGGGAAAAATAGTGTCTCTTTTTTTACCAAATCTTCCATAGTTAACTCCTTCATGTTGTCAATCTGTAGTTTCTTCGTTTTCCAGAAATTATACCAGATTTTTCTTTCATTGTCAAAATTTTTGAGATTATAAAAATCATGAAAGCACTCTGCTTTGTTGTTAAATTCTTCCACTGGCATCTTTAATACACCCACAGGATGTAATAACAACAAAGAAAATGCTGGTAAGTTATTGCTGGAATATCTTTTTTCCAGCGATAATATTAAAGAATCCAGGTAGAAATAATAAGAGATCTTTTTCAGAATTCATCGGTTGTAGATGCTGAATGATTTAGGCAGTGTTTTTGCACTTTTACAATTCTCGGTGCTTGCAATTCAGTGCCAATGCTCTCAGCCATAGCACTTGGGAAAGACAGAATTTCTTGGCATAAAACATCTGTTGGTCTATGATGTTCTTTTACAAGCACTAAAATTCTGTTTATGTGGTCTACACATTGTAGCTTATTTAAATATGTTAACTGTAAAATATTAGCAATGGTCTTGCAGAGCTGAATATTTTGCAATTAGTCCTATGCACGCAATAAATTCAGATTTCATCGCAGCACAATGTAATTGGAAAGCAGTTTTCCTGCTAGATGCATTACCTTCTTTTGATAACTTTTCCAGTCCCTATACTATGTTTATAAATGTTTTTTAAATATACTAATATTTCTGCATTTCTGAGACTAGCATGTGTCACATAAGTTTGGAATATTTACTACAGTACAAAGTCTGAAATCAGGACGTCCATTATTCGAAATGATCCAAAATCTGGACCTCGAAACCACAAACAAAATTTTTCTCGTAGGCTTTACGCATACACACTTGATTCCCCCCTCCGCGCATAATAAAACATCTGGAGAGTCCCGATTCTAAATACAATGCCTTGTTACTGAAGAAACAATCATTTTAGCATAAATTTGTACCATAAGTAATTTGGCTCCATTGCTGCATGTCTGCTTGGCACACATCTCAGACCGAAACATTCCACATAGATACATCATTGATCTGACGCGAACCTGTGGAATCATTATTTTTACATATTATACTTTCCTTTCATCATCGCAGGTTTATCAAAACATGACAACTAGAGTCACATGTAACGATGCCTAAACAATTTTTTATGTTAGTAATTGAATAATAAAGGAGTATGGTAACCTATTATGTTGACATTACACTTGGCAGTGATTACATATTTAAGTTAAATGCGCTAAAAAATTTTGACGAGGAAAAATATACCAAAAATTACTTTCCATATGCTAAACATAGATTTTGTTATTGATACTCATAGACACAAAGATTACATTTAGGGTTATTTGAATTAAGAATAGCTGATTTGTTATTCATATAAATCCAGAACCAGCGCCAGCGCTTGTGTGGCCGCACCAAGTTGCAGAATTTAGGACCCACAGAGGCTGCATCAGGCAGTAAGATATCTAGCGCAGATCCTCAATGAGGCCTAAGTATATGTAAAAATTTATTTATTTAGAACACTGATAAGCCTTAAGCATGTGCAAGAAATAGACATAAGTATAATAAACAACTAAATTAATACAATTCAGGCTTAATTATCTCAGTGCGTGATAGAAGCAGGATAAAATTTAACGGATCAACTTGTCGTTAGTCGCCAAGTTCATGATGCATAGCCAAATATGTATAGTGAAGAACAACTAAATTTGATGATGATAGCTGCTAAATTTAAAGGTTTTTGGATATCGCAAAACAAAAGTAAAATTTTCAAATTAACGGATTTTGTAAAGAATGTGAAAAAGCGGTAATAAATGAAGATGATATAAAAGAAGTTTTTCATTATGATGGCAATGCTTTTCAATCATCAATCAATTAATGAATGGTGAAATCTGTGGTACGGTTCTAGATCCAGAAAAGTCGGCTACCGAGTGTGATGAAAGTGATAGATCAGTTACTGAAAACGAGAAAATTTTGATTGACAAGTTAGTCGGAATTCTCGAAACAGCATTTACAGGACTTCAACAATGTAAATGAACAAGAGATTATGTCTGTCTACAGAATTAAAGAGAAAGTATTAGCACAAAAAACGAAGCAACTTAAAATAGCTTACATTGAAAGAAATGTTAATAAGGCAAACAAATAAATTTTAAGTTTTTTTTTTTTTTTTTTTTTGTAAATTTTAATACCGTTTAGATCATAAATACTTAATTATTTCATATTTTTAATTTTATAATTTCTGCTTGCCATCTTACTACATTTAAACTGATGATCCAATATCCGGAAAAATCCGGAATCGCTGAAGTCCCAATGAGTCCGGATTTCGGACTTTGTACTGTATATATCTTCTTTGGAAAACAGATTCACGAGAAAAGTTTATCACATCCTTTACAGTAGCAATAATATTTCATATTTTCAATGTGCAGTTCAAATTATTCACAGCTAAATTTAGTTTGTGACTGGCATAACGGAAAAACAAGGCAGTTTTATACTTTTGTTGCAAGATCTTCTGCACGCCACTAATATTCCCTGCCATAGTTGAACATCCATCATAATACTGTCCAACACATTTATTTGGATCAAAAACTTCCCTTCTCAGAAAAATGTCTAATTCATTTACTACAGAATGAACATCCATTGCATTTAGTTAATAAATCCTAGGAATTCTTCCTGGACAGCCATCCTTTCTTCATCAAAAAATCAAATACCAATTGACAATTGCTCCTTCCCAGATATATCGCTTGTTTCATCTGCCAATATGCTGTAAGAAGAAGCTTTTTTTTGCATCTTGTAATATAATATCTTTCACCACCAACCCACGCAAATTGATCAATTCGTTTCAGATTTGAGGTGACATATAAGTGGCATTTTTACTACCTTTTTCAAAATGTCTTTGCAAACTTTTTATCTCCTGCTTCGATTCTTAGATGAATGAAGTCCTGATAATTCCCTTCCTGTTTTGTGTTACCCCTTAGAGAGAGGTCATGGGTTCCACAAAATATGATTGTGGAAATTATTGACGCTATTACGTTTTGATTTTCTTCCATTACTTTTTTGTGCCCAGAAACTAGTCTAACATTTACAGGTTCATTTTCTCGAAAATTCTTGGCAGCGATTTCTGATGCTTTGTGCCACTGATTTGAAAAGCGATTTTTACAGGCTTCATGCATGACATGATAATGCGTAAATAGCTTAATAATGAAGGAGCCCCCCCCCAAAAAAAAAGAGTTGCATTCATTTAGAAGAATGCAAAAGCACCTCCCTGCACCCCTCTGGTTATGTCCATGCACATTTTTGCCACAGTTTGGCAACTTCTACCAAGGTGGTTGCGAAAATATTAAAGTACCCTGATGTGGCCATGCCTCAAAATAACAACATAGAATTTAATGCTATTATAAGCAATCAGTTAAGATATATGTATTTTGCATATTTATGTATTGAATGCATTTTGTTAATTTGTTGGATGAGTATCAAGCTAGGCTCTGAGCTGGTAAATTGTTTTAGCCAATTTAGAAAATATCTAAATTTTTTTCACAAGCAATATTCCAAATTATTATACTGTGATACAGTTTTCACATTTAGAACATATTAAATAAATTTATTTTTTTTTATTACTTAAGTTCTGGTGGTCTGTTTGAAAAACATGACTAGGATATATGTATGCATATAATAATTTCAGATGTATGATTGCAATAATTTAGAAAGATTACATGTAGATACATAAAGAAGTAGTTGCAGTCATGGCCAATTCAGCATTTCTATTTCCATACAATAAAGTTGTGGCTATATTTTAAGAACTGCATGCAATAGACATGTCCATTCTTAATTACATTTGTGCCTTTTTTTATATCTTGAATTTTGAAGGTGGAAAGAGCAGCAAACAGCTAGCAAGTTACTATAGAAGCAGTGCAACATGCCTAAAATGAAATCCCAGTTTAAGAAGATTTAGTTTTGGTTGCGCTTTATTTTTATTTGTTAATTTTAAGTTTGGGTTTCCAAATTTAGAATGATTATTATCTGAAGCACTTTGAGATTATTAGCATTATGTAAGAATTATTAGCATGATGTAAGAACTATTAGCATAATGTAAGAATGATGTGATAAGGACAATCAATTTACAATGATTTGTTATAGTTACTAATTTTAGAATAGAAAGGCGAAATTATAAAAATACATTAATAAAATGGAGAGTTTAGGAACTACTGCAAATAATGCTAGAATTTTTATTTACAGATTTTTTTTTTTTTTTTTTTTTTTTTTTTAATTTCTTACATATCCACACCCTTCAAAGAGAAGAAGGTATAGTGATAGAAAGGTGTTTTTAAAAGTAAAAGCAGTACTTTCTGATTATCTGCAACCTTTTCCAAAAAGTCAGCAATCGTTGCCAAGCCAATAATTTTCCACCAAGCTAAAGGCCATTTTTAAAAATAATTGCGTGTAGGAAAAGCAGCAAAGAAAAAGAAATCAATTTTATTTGATATATTTAAAATCATTTGCTTTGATGATATGCCCCCATTTTTTCGATGCCATGTTGCCATTTAGACGATAACTTCATTATTCCACTTTCCCAAAGTGACTTGTCCCTAGTGGCAAAAAACTGAAATAGCCAGTTTTCACAATACTCTCTTGTGGCCAATTTCACACCACTAAGAGCGTTCGTCATAGACAAAAACAGATGATAATCACTTAGTGCCAGGTCAGCACTATAAGGTGGGATGCATAAGAACCTCCCAACCAACCTAAATGAGTTTCTGGCAGGTCATCATGGATGTGTGAGGCCTGGTGTTTTCCTGGTGGAATACAACACCTCTCCTATTGGCCAATTCTGGCTTTTTTTTTTGCTTGATTGCTGCTTTTATTCGGTCCAGTTGCTGGCAGTTGAGGTCCGAATTAAGTGTTTGAACATTGGGAAGCAGCTCATAGTAAATGATTCCCTTGCAATTCCACCAAACACATAGTATGACTTTCCGCGCTATCAATCCTTGTTTGGCCACCATTTGGGCTGCTTCACCATCCTTCGACTATGAATGTTTTCATTTTATATTTTGTATATGACCCATTTTTCATTGCCAGTCACCAACCTTTTCAGAAATGGTTCAATTTTGTTCTGTTTGGCCAACAATTCGCAGATGGAATCATGGTTCATTAAGTTTTCCTCCGTCAACTGGTGCGATACCCCAACATCAAGCTTCGTTTTGAACCCAGCTTTATGCAAATGATTTAAAATTGTTTTGTGGTCGATCTTTCATTTCTGGGCCATGCTACGGCAACTCTCATGCCAGTCTACTTTTACCATTTCCAAGATTTTGTCAACCTTTTTGACGATAGGTCTTCCAATGCTTGGTGCATCTTTCACATTAAAATTACCTCTATGGAATTGGCAAAACCAAAATTGCACTTGATTGGCTGTTACAGTATGGAGGCCATAAACACTATTTACAGTTTCAGCTACCTGATTTGCATTTTCACCTTTATCAAAGTAAAACTGCAAAACATACCAAATTTTTTCTTTATTCATCTCCGCTGTGAAAACTGGCTATTTCAGTTTTCTTTATTCATTTAACGCTGTAACTAACAACTAAATCTATCAATCACAACAATGGCAAACTGTGCTTGTTTTGCAGGGCAATTCCCATTTTCAGTGATTATAAGTTTGACCTGCTAAGATATGGAAAACAAAATATATGCTGTTAACTTCAGCCAGTGACCAAATAATAGAGTACTTTCCCCCAAACCTGATGCTTCACAGGCAGGTATGGATAATCAGAGAGTACCAAAAAAGCATTAGAACAATAAAAAATAAAGAGTAATTTAATATGGGAAGTTAAAGTCATGAAATTTTGAACTAAATAATAATTTTTAATTGTATAAAAACATTGTGCATTATATTTTTTTGGAGTAACCTCAAATTTTATAGTCCTGTTGAAATTTGAGTTCAATTTGGGAAGAGTTCCTAGTTTTTGAAAACAAATGATGATAACGATTCTTCAGAAAAGGTTTTTCAACCTTTTCTCTTAAAATTTCAAAAATAAAAATATGATAAGAAATTTTCTTTTCAAATTGAGCACCATTTATTTTAATAGGTAAAAATATCAAGTATTGCTGCTGATTTCTGATTTCCATGTACCATGTAACTGTCTATGAGTATTTCCGAAATGGATAAAAAAGGGGTTATTAATATTATTTAAAACTTGAAACTGAATCATTATAAAATGTAAGGAAATAATTCTTTTAATTCTTATCGAAATTTTTTTTGATAATTCGCATTCTAAAAATTCTACTTTACTACTGCCTCGCTACATGCCTTTTAATAGTCTGTTTCCCGGTAAAAACAGTTCTTGCTTGAATAGTTTTATAAATATATTTGTCAAAAGAATGTCGGTGTATATTTACTGTCAGATCATAAGATCATTATGTATTTAGATTATATCTATAATCATTATAAATTTAGGTATATTTAATAACCAGATTTGTTCATAGTAATATTCATAGGAGTTATAAATGAATAAATCCTTCATTTAACAATACATTTTAAATAACTTAAATAGTTACATATGTAATTAAAAGCAAATGCTTGTTTTTTGAAGAATATGCATAAATACTCATATATATTTAATATTTTTCATTTTCGGCATGTACAAATCATTATTTTCTGTGCATTCACTATATTTTTTTCAAATAAAGGAATTTACAATAATTTAGCATATCTCAGAAGCTTTACATAAAAAATATGTATGTGTAAATATGAATTGAATGAAAGTTGTATGCATTATTTTTAATATGTACTCAGACAGTCAATTTTCCTGTAAAAGTTCTCCAAGAAGACATCTGACTTGGGCAGATTCTCATGCCTTCTTTACCAAATTAAAAAAACTTAATATGGCCTATGTGTCTAGTTACAAATATTTTAACATACATCTTTTTATACTTTTATTTAACCATCAATTTGCAGACCGTATTATATAAAAAGTGTTATAATTTAATTCTATGTATGAAAAATATAAGTGATTTTTAATGGAAATGTTACTATCAAAAAGTAGTTTTTAAATATTAGATTATATTGCAATTAAGTTATCTTCATTTCATTTTAGTATTCTATATTTTCATAATTAACACGGATCTACAGTGGATGGACAAAAATATGGAAACACCTTGTGAAATGCATGTTTGAAAAGAAAGATTGATTTTAATGAAATATGCAGGTGGCGCTGGTGTTTTTGACTACTGACGCCACCTATACAACTTCGTAAATGTGCTAAACAGTTCAGTTGTTGTCGGAATACTGTTATGTGAGGTTGTCATTGCATTATGTCAGAGTTAACAGACTTCGAACGTGGGCAAACTGTTGGAGCACGTATGGTAGGTGCTTCCGTAAGCAAGGTAGCCGAGGTGTTTAGTGTTTCAAGAGGTACTGTATCGAAGATTTATTCCGCATATTTGAAAAGCGGAAAAACATCATCTGCTAAATCACAGCGCGGACGAAAGTGTGTCCTGAGTGATCGTGACAGACGATCATTAAGGGCAATTGTGACGAAAAATAAGAAGACCACAGCTGCAAAAGTTACTGCTGAAATGAATGTTGTGTTACCGAACCCTGTGAGTACCAAAACAATTAGAAGGGAGCTTCATAAACAGGGAATTGCTGGCCGTGCTGCAATTGAGAAGCCACTCATCAGTGATGCTAATGCCCGTAACAGGAAAAGGTGGTGTTTAAGTCATAAAGCCTGGACTATAGAGCAGTGGAAGTGAGTAATATGGTCTGATGAGTCTTCTTTCACATTGTTTCCCACTTCTGGCCGAGTTTACGTCTGGAGAACGCCATCTCAAGCCTATAATACAGACTGCTTGTTGCCAAGAGTGAAACATGGCGGGGGTTCTGTTATGGTTTGGGCAGCCATATCGTGGTTCTCTGCTAGCCCCATGATAACTATGTCAGGGCACATGACTGCTAAGACTTATGTGAACATTTTGGCCGATCAAGTTCATCCCATGGTACAAACTTTGTTTCCCGATGGTGATGGTGTCTTCCAAGATGACAAAGACCCTGTTCACACAGCTCACATTGTCCAGGACTGGTTTTCTGAGCACGAGGATGAGTTGTCTCATCTCCTCTGGCCACTACAGTCACCAGACCTGAATATTATCGAACCTTTGTGGTCTACATTGGAACGGAAAGTGCGTTCTCATTATCCACCGCCAACATCGTTATCTGAACTTGCCCCCGTTTTGCAGGAAGAATGGTATAATATTTCCTTGGCAAACATACAGGAACTGTATTTATCCATTCCAAGAAGACTGCAAGCTGTTTTGGATGCCAACGGGTTTCCTACACCGTATTAAGCAAAGAAACATGTTTTTTTAAAGGTGTTTCCATATTTTTGTCCAACCCCTGTATCATATAATAAAAGTGAAATTAAATCTGTGCTTACCTGTGAAATGTTACACCTGAAATCTGTTTTCTTATTTGTGCATCCATAAGCACAGCAACTTCCTATGCTGAATGCTCTTGAGTACACAGTATCAGTATTTTATTCCTTAGGTGTTATTGGTGTTTGAGGTGGTTGGTTTTGTTATTGGTGTTTTCCTTAGGTGTTATTGGTATTTTTAATCCAGGAGAGAGTAAATGCAAAATCCAACATTTCAGCACTTTTTAATTATAATACTTAGAGCAAAATTAGCAAATATTGTAGTATGCTCCAGCAAGCCATTCTTTGGCTATGAATGAGACCTGCAGCCAATTAGGAAACAACCATGGACCTTGAATTTTGGGGAAGAAGAGACTTGGGGAAACATTTAAGGATCTGGAATCAATAAGAGGGCCACTCATCATAGGACCTCCTATAATGGAACACACAAAGTTTTTCACCTCTGTGGATCACCCTATTTTCAAATTTTAATAAGTTGTCGTAGTGATGTATGTTCACATGATCACATCACCTTAACCGCATGTGGCACTTCTGCTGAAATGGTAAATGTTTTTGTATACAATTTTACACAAATGTATGGTTACAAATGATAGAAAAGTTAACTTATTAGCATACCTGTCTATATATTTATTAATTTTAACAAAGACTTTAGGATTTTGAGCTAATTTCATTTTTCAGTGAAGATATATAAACTCAGGGATAATTTTTCAATTAAACCCTAAGTGAGTTTCAAATGAGCAACTATTATACCTCTCCTCTTGAAACTGTTTGTAATTTTATGTTAAAAATAATCACTTATGGTATCTCAATAATTTTTTTTTCAATTTATTTTTTAAGAAAATAGAGTTATAGGGTATTATTTTCAAGTGTAACTAATTATAACTGTACATTATTTTTCTGTTAAAAAAAGCTAAAAATAGCAATTTGTGTCCACAATGTTGAATGCAGTGCATATTAGAGTATTATGTAAAGGACAAAAAGTGTATTTTTTTATTTAAAACATTTTGATATTTGGATCATAAAATTAAAATAGCAAGTACACTATGAAGGAAATCGAAAGAATTATACAAATTTTTATTCCTATGCCAGATAGTTGTTAGGGAATTGAGCTTTAGAGTGCAGTACATCTTTGTGATATTTTGATATTTTAAAGATACCTTAAGGTATTTCTTATTCTTTGCATATAACACAAACATTTTTCTAAACCATATATTTTGTAGTGTAGTAGCTTAGAATTTTATAAAACTAATTCATAATCAAAATTGCTGTTGCAAGTTATCAAAAGGTAAGCAAGGTATAGAAATACCATTCTGCTACACTATCTGGCAACCCCCCCCCTAAAGAAGTGGTAGGTGGTGTAATTTGATCCTTAACCAAAAGCTGTAAAAGTGTTGGTAATGGTATATCAGGTCATATTTATGCATTTGTGAGACAATGAGCGAGTCAAAGGAGCTTAGTGATTTTGATTGTAGCATTATAGTGGGATGCTACCTTTGTGGGAAACCAGTTTGTGAAATTTCGGACATTCTGCAGAAGCAATATCCACTGTAAGTGATATAATTATGAAATATCGAGGCAGTAAAACTGCAGAAAAATGAAGTAGCAGGCCGAAAAAATTAGTGAACTCAGCTGCAGAACTCTGAAAAGGGTAGTGAAACAAAATTGCAAGTCCTAATTGGTTGAAATTACTCAGGAGTTCCAAAGTTTATCAGACGTTAGTGCTAGTAGGGGGACTGTTCATTGAGAGTTAAAATCTGGGATTCCATGATCCTGCAGCTACTCAAAGCTGAACATCACTCCCCAGAATGCAAAGTTTCGATTAGGATGGTGCAAAGCTTACCATCAGTGGACTGTGGACATGTGAAAAAGTGTTCTTCAGAGTAATGAATCTTCTTTTACAATCTGGCAGTCCGACAGATGCATCTGGGTTTGACAGCTGCCCGGCAAGCATTTCTTAAATGACTGCATTATGCCGACTGTGAAGTTTGATAGTAGCAGCATCATGGTGTGGGAATGTTTTTCATGGTTTGGCCTGGGTTCCTTAGTTCCTGTGGTTGGAAACAGGAACTCTGAGATGTATGTGGCCATTCTGGATGATGCTGCTCTCCCATCTCTATGGCAATATTTTGACGAAGGCCCATTTCTCTTCTAGCAGGATAACTGTTAGATTCACACATTGAGACTTGCACAATCATGGTTTGACAAAATGGGCACTCAAAAACTGGACTGGTCTTCTCAGAGCCTCGATCTAAATCCCATAGAACATCTTTATGACAAATTAGAACACAGATTATTTAGCCAGCCAAATCAACCATCCTTAATTCTAGCATTCCCTTCAGCTGTGATGGGACGCCTGGAAGTCAATTCCTATGGTCACCTATCAAAAACTGGTGTAAGGTCTCCTCAGATGTGTGCAGGCTTTGTCGATGCAAAAGGGAGGACTAACATCATATTAATATATGCCTCAGGACTCTTCAAGTCCATAACCATATATTTCCATCCCCAACCATATATATATATCCCAACCTATGAACAAAGAAGACCCACGAACTGCACGACTTTCCTTTTCCCCCACTCTTTCTAAGAACCTGAATTCCCAAGAAGATAGGTGCTACAAAAAAGTTATTTATCCTTATTAAATGGGATATTTGATTAAGACTACAAGCCTCTATTTTTATTTATGAGATATTGTAAAAATTGTGCATACAAAAATATTAAATTAAAATCTGGTATGTGCTAAACTAAAACTGAATTTCTTTTACACCCGTATTATAGTTTTATAATGTTTAAAAGAATTATGAGCCAAATCCTGTTTATTCTCCACAAGAATTCAAAAATTTCCAAGTTGAATGTTTAGTTTTCTTGTCTGGGTAAATATTAACAAAACAATGTAGATAGTAGAATGGTTTAACTTTCAAATTTATCATTTTAGGTAAATAGCTGTAATTTAATTAAAAAAATTCTCATTATTAAAACTAAAAAATTGGGTGTGTTAAGCAGCTCTAAATTCATAGCAATATTATTTTAATATAAATCTTATTAAGCTTTCCATTTTTAATTATTGAAGGTATTTTAAACTTATTTAACTTTCTTACAAATTTAAACATTTATCCTGTTTTCCAGTTACTCTAACTGTATTTTATTTTGTTACTTTGATATAAATTTCATTTATAATGCACATTTAATTACTAATAGATGATAATTATGAGCATCTGCAGCATTTTCATAATTAATAAAAAAATTTCAAACTCTGTTATATCTTGGGATTTTAACTTCCTCTTCATCCATTCCTTACAATGTTATATTATATTCAAGTTTTCATGTGTCTAGAATTTGTATATTGTTGTATTGTATTTGTGCCAATTTATATTTAAATGATTATTTTCATAAACTCCTCCATCATAACTTAGGTTAACAAGAGATATTTCTAACACCTTGGTACTGATTAAACTTCAATAGGCAGCTTATTTTCCAATCTAGTTTTAGGCGTAATTGTTTGTAAAATTAATGGTTGGAAATTAAAAAAGATGGGGGTTAAATCATGCTAGTAAAATTCCTGATTGTTGTAATTTATAATACAATGAGTTTATGTAATTTATCACATATATAATTTTTTAAAAATTTTCCAGCAGTATTGGAATTTACAGCAGATACTCGTAGTGCTATACATTTAAATTATAATTATTTAAATTGCCATTTCCTTCTTCACTGATGATTTTATCTTATATTCCTAATATTTCATAATGGCATACGAATGATTTAACTCATTTACCAAACATGTAAATCTATAATTCAGCATACTTTTGTGTCTACGAGTACTGTAGCTTCTATTTTCTTTAATATGTTATTCAATACATAGCATCTGATCAGCCTAATTTTTAAGAGGTCTTATGACCAGGCGGTATGTTTAATATGTAAAAACATTTGTTTATGAAGGAAAAATATTTAAAAAATTTATTCTTTAAAAATACAGTCAAAAGTCGTTAATTCGGACACCCATAATCCGGACCTCAAAGCTACAATCTTTCTGCGCATGCGTCGCGTTTACACATGCGCACAGGCGTTTACGAGTGAGCGTAAGACCTTTACGGCTGTGAAAATGCATGTGCGCATGCGCGTTTAATGTGTAACGGACGGTATAAGCTAAGCTAAAATTATCTAATTCAGTTAATGTTGCAGATTGCGTTGTTCCTTAATCTTCGAATTGGATCCGGCTTATTATTTTTTGCAGACTGTTAGAGCAATTTTATAAAAGTAAGCTTGAACTTTCGATTATGTCAAATAGAATTTCCGATATATATTTACTAATATGTAAAGGATCTACAAAGCGAAAGTATGTTTTGAAGTCCATTAAACAAAAAGTGGAATTGCTGCAAAAAATGGATAAAGGCATATTCTTTGTTTATCTAACCATTCCGAAATCTGTTTATCAATTTTAGCTGCTCTGCGGCGAGGGGGAATGCTGCGGTGCGCAATGAATTGGAAGTTGATCTGTCAGCACTATCCTTATCTTCAGGGCAGATGTTTATATTTTATTTGGCTTATATTTTTTACTAAATGTAGTATTTCATCTCGATGTACTCCGTCTTTGATATGATTTAAATAAAATTCTTCATCATTATAATTCGCTTCTGATAGCAAAGAAAGTGACGCAGAGGTTATTGAAAACGAAAAAATTTCGATTGACAAATTAGTCGGTATTCTCGACACAGCAATTATAGGACTTGAACAGCGGAACTTTGTAACTGAACAAGAAATTGTGTCTGTTTATAGAATTAAAGAGAAAGTATTATCACATAAAAAACGAAGCAACTTAAACAATTTACATTGAAAGAAATGTTTAATAAAGTAAAATAAATATTAAGCTTTTTTTTGTAAATTTTGATACTTTTTAGATCATAATTGTTCTTTCTTTCATATCGGTTTGGTTCATATTTTTTATTTTATAATTTCTGCATGCCATCTTACCAGATTTAAACTGATGATCTATAATTCGGAAAAATCAATAATCCGGAATCGCCGAAGTCCCGACGAGTCCGGATTAACGACTTTTGACTGTACTACAAAGTTTTATCCATTGGTAATTTTCTCCTTTACCTTAGTGAATCTCTTTGCAAATCTGTTTAATAAGAAAATAAGCTGGATGTCTATGATTGATACCTTGGTGAAAGTTGTATGTAAATTTTTCCAGAAACATATACTTTATACATATATCAGTAAATTTTGGATTATTTCTCCATCTAATTTGCGTAGTATGTTTAGTCTGGAATTTTCGTGAAAGTAATAAGTACTGTCCTTTAACATGTTTATTCCAGAACTGTATTTTAGTACTGAATAACCATTTGCATGCCAGTTAACTATCCTAAATCTTGCAGTTTAGTTCAGACACCATGACTATTATTATCAAAGAGAGATGCTAAATCAATAATAGCATTAATACATGTAATTTACAAGAAATATAATTCATACGCTTTATAATTAAATAATTATAACAATATTCGCTGTAGCATTGTAATGAATGAAATGTGTTTCCAATGCTAATATGTGTGTTTACTAATACCTACCATTTATTGTTTCTGCTAGCTCTTGCATGTATCACTATTAGTCAAGTAATTAGCCTGCTTATTCTTTACATTTTCTTGTCATATGTAATTCTATTTTTCTTTTTCTGTAGTTGCTTTTGGCTTTGAACAGTAAAACTAGATGGTAACCCTCAGTTTTTTTAAAGGGAGAGGCTTCTTCTGAATGAGATTGTTAAATTCACCAGCAGGCAAAAGTGAAAACTTTGATTCATGCAGTTAGGAGAGGGCAGATGGGGGGGGGCTGATTCTTGCAGTTGGGTTATACCGATTTTCCTGATAATTAATTTTCGCTCTAGCACACATTATAAAATGCATCCCAAACATTACATTAACCGGTAAATTTCTCACCACACACAAATTAAGAAGTTTACACACACAAGAGTTTAGATAGAGCTGGCAAAACTCTGTCAAGCTATGTGAGGGCTAGAAGCTCTCTCTCTGAAAGATTCAAAACTTTTAGCTCAATTACACTTAAAGCTAATTTGCGTTCTGGTGAAGAACATGTGACAAAGAAGTTAAAGTAAAGATCAAAATTATAACAACTTGTCAATAAACATAAGAACCTTACGTAGTAACTTTTTTCTATCAAAATTTAAAATTGCTCTTATACTTTAAAAAAATGTTTTTAATTGCTCTAGCTTTTTTTTTAAATTTTAAATGTAACAACCTTCCCCCCCCCCATGATCTGAAATTTGTATAACTTCAGGTAACAAATGGATGGGTGTTCCTTTGGATTTTTGGTTTTCTGTCCCATTATAACTTTACTTGATAATCTTAATTTTTTTTTCATTCATTTCAGCACTTTTATTGAATGAAATTAAAATATAAATTGAAAAATTGTTGCTTAATAGAAGATATTTTCCTTTTAATAAATATTAATAAATATATGCAAATTAATAAATATATGGGAAATTTTAATAAGTATATGCAATGGAAGCATTAATTATGCAAGTTCGTTCATTTACATTTTCTGTATTAAAGTATTTTGAGTGATCTGATTTATCTTAGCACTTAATTTCAATTATATTTTTGAACCTTTTAATTTTGAGTATTTGTATTCCTGTTTTCTTTATTCCTTGAATGTTATTATAATTACATTTTAAATATATAAAAATTAGTAAGTTTTTGTGTTTGCAAAATAACATTAAATTTCCTCTTTTAGGAATGTGAGTCATTGAATATTCATTTTCACTTACTTTTTGGTGAAGCCAAAGATGTGTTACCAAACTTTGTAAAGAGCAACAAAGTTGGAACTATTGTTACAGATTTTTCACCCTTAAGAGTACCAAGAAAATGGCTTTTAGATATTTCAAAAAAGTTGCCATCTGATGTACCATTGTTGCAAGTAAAATATTTTTTATATGTTTAACATTTATTATTAAAATATTTTCTATTTTTCTGTAAAATATTTTTCATATATTCAAGATATTTATGATATTGTTGTCAGTATTAAATGATGTAGCCATTAAAATATTCTTATTAAAAATTATTCAAGTGGATTTTTTTTAAATAAAAGGAGGTACTGAAGATTGTTTTTTTAATTTTTATAAAACAGAACTCTATTTATTAACAATTATTGGAATTTTTGATGTTTTTTGATATTACAGTAAACGGTAGAACTGCCATGGTAATAACTTTGGTAGAACTGTCATGTTTTTCACGTACTTTCAAGAATATATATGACAGTAGTCAACCTATATGTGCACGTACCAGATGCATGTGTGAGTGTTATAAAATTTTGTAGAAATGCGAAGTCAAAAATTGCAAGCGGAATATTAAAATGAGGGTGAAAGCTGGTTTGAAGGTAGCCAGTTTTTTTAGTTTCTTATAAAATGCTTGCATTATATTGTATTTATTAAAATTTTCATATTTTAATAGGTTGATGCTCATAATTTAGTTCCATGTTGGATAGCTTCTGATAAGCAAGAATATGGAGCCAGGACAATCAGGAAAAAAATTCATGACAAACTTAAAGAATTCCTTACAGGATTTCCCCCAGTATTAAAACAAAAGGTTACTGCAAAATGCATGTACGAGGTAAGATTAACACAATTTATTAATACAGTACAAAGTCTTAAATCCGGACCTTGTTAGGACTTCGTTGATACTGGATTTGGGAATATACCATATTTTACATCATCAATCTAAATCTAGTAAGATGAAATGTAAAAATCATAAAATTAAGAATTTGAAATAGATGCATTAATGAACTTAAGGGAATATATATGTACACTGCTCGACATTGAAAATGCAACACCAAGAAGGAGTGGTCAGAAAATGATGAAATTTGGAAAAAAGACAGGGACAGCAAGCAGCAGTAAGTGATCTTTATTTCAAAATGATAGTCAGAAACCAGAGCGGAAACGGCGTCAGCTCAGTAGGATGTAGGACCATCGTGGACAGCAATGCATGAAGAAACACGTCTAGGCATAGAGTTAATAAGAGTGCGGATGGTACAGAAAGAGGCGCAGCCCCCCATCCACCTAATCGATTTGATTTTATGACTTTTCCAGGGGGGCGCCAAGTTAAAAACCACATAATAAAATACGCCCATTAGGATATAACCTTAATGGACCTTAACGGCACAATAATAATTAAAATAAATACAATAGTTAGAAACTAACCAAACAAAAGGACAAAACACAAGACACAGAACATGCTCTATCATAAAATCACTAAACACATGTTAAATCAAAATTCCGACATTAACACGATTATTATTAATAAAATTCATTAATTCCCTAGCAAATTCAAATTCAGTGTTTTTTCCAGTAAATGTATTAATATGTCCAAACTTTTGTCTTACATCATAAGTTAAATCACATTCATTTACAAAATGTTTAACTGAACCCGTAACTCCACAATTATAACATAACTCATTTTCTTGTAGACCGAATCTCTTTAGGTACTCTGGGAAGCGTCCATGTCCTGTGATAATTTGATTAAGATCCAGGCAGCATGAAATACATGTATTATATGTAGGGATCAAACTATAACTGTAATCCTTTTTTCTATCAGACTCATTCCAATCCTTTTTCCACATATCAATATAAAATTGTTTTATTTTATTTACAAGAATTCTTCTAGATGGTTGGACAATGGAACACTCCCCGGATTCGCCCATAACTGCCTCCTTGGCCAACACATCGGCCCTTTCGTTACCCAAAATCCCAACATGGGACTTAACCCATTTAAATTTCACAACATGAATTTTGGTGGTTTCTTCATAGAGACATTTAATATCAACAACTAATGAGTTTTTACATTCGTAATTTTTTAAGGCCTGGAGACCAGACAGACAATCACTATAAATTGATATTTTATAATGTATAAATAAGTTATCCCTTATCCATCTCAAAGCATAAAAAATAGCTGTCAATTCTGCCTGGAACACTGAATTAAAATTTTCCAATTTAATTTTATCATTGTAAATTTCAGTACCATAGTAATATACAACATAAGAAAAACCTATCTTACCATCGATTCCAGAACCATCTGTAAAAATGTCAATTTCACCAAATTCAACAAAATGAAATTCATAATCAATAATAACTCTTTTAGCAGGGTGTATACAATAAGGATCCAAGTATCCATTTATGTATTTAAAAAGCAGTACAACAAGCAAAAAATTCCTCATAATGAATAAAATCAATCTTATTAGTAGATAATAAAAATTTATCGTAATAATACCTATAAAATATAGAAAGAGGCGGTGTGCCGGCCAAGATGCAGAGAATTTCAGATGGAGTAGTTTTGAAACACCTAGTCAGTGACAGAAGCCAGGGCCGCTGAATTGTTATTAACTTATTCCTTATTCTTTGGAGTTCCGCCACCCTAGAGCCCCAACTACCTATTCCATACATTATTATAGGTATGATAACAGCATTATAAATCATTCTGAGTATATTTCTTTTAGTAATCAATACTTTTTTTGGAAAATTTCTTTTATAAAATAATAAAATTGCATCAGATTTCTTCTGAATTTCTTTAAAATGAAGTTCAAAATTTAATTTATCATCTATAATTACACCCAAATATTTCATGTGATCTACTCTTTTCAACAGGGTACCATAAAATCTTAGCCTGGGTGGTCTAGTATTTTTGCCGGCCCTAGGGAAAAACATATATGAAGTCTTTCGCAAATTAAAAATCAACTTCTCATCCTCGGCCCAGTTCTTTAGAATATCACTCACCAGTTGAAAACGCTGTTCTAATTTTTCTAAAGATACATCATATATTACATATAAAATATCGTCTGCATAGCAGATCACATTTACGTATTCAGGAAGAGAAACATTTAATAACTTAAAAATAACGGCGCTCCAGAGCAGCGGAGCACTAGGCGAGCCCTGAGGGCATCCTTTATACACATTTTTAAAAATTTTAAAATCAGCATCATACGAAAATACAACTTTTCTGTTATTAAAATAATTACACAAAATTGCAAAAATATTTTTAGGTATTTTAAAATTCTCAAGGGTGGAAAGCAATGAATTCCATATAACAGAATCAAAAGCCTTTGAAACGTCGAAAGAAACAATTATCACATGAAAATCTTTCTTCTTTTGAACTATAGTGTTTGTTAAATCATAAAGTGCATCATTTGTTGACCTTCCCGAAACAAAAGCGAACTGTATATTTGAAATAAAATTATTCTCCAAGAAAAAATGATATAACCTATTGGTAAGCAATTTGTCCAGAACTTTTCCAAAGAATTTCAATAAACAAATAGGTCTAACTGCCTGGTCACCCTTTGGAATGAATATTACTCTTGAGATCTTCCACACTCCTGGAAAAATCGACAAACTGAAACATTTATTATAAAGTAGAACGAAAAATTTCTCAAAATTTTTAAATAAACATTTAACTATAACAGCATGTATACAGTCAATTCCAGGAGCACTTTTATTTCTCAATTTTCCCACAACATAACAAATCTCATCTATAGAAAATAAAACATCATCAGCACCACAGTTTGGAGATGTTAAAAGTTCATCTTTAACAATACCATCCTCAGGATTTCCACAATCAAAGTTTTCCATAAAATAATCCCTAATAACATCAGAAAATTCATCAGTACTCTGCTCATCTTTCCTTATAATCATTTGGGAAGGTCTAGATTTACGTGTTGCCGATCGAAAGTAGCAATCATAGTAGTCTTTATTATCCAAAAAATGCTTCATCTTATATTCATATTTTGTCTTTTTAATCTTTTTTCGATAGAGAGCCATTTCCTTTTTATATAATATTTTTCTTTCTCTTCGAGTGTCTTCATCAATTTGTCTAACTTGATAATGTTTTCTTAAAGCCCTTATTCTTGCGAAATTCTGAATATTTTATATACAGCCCTGTCGCAGTATTGTAATCTTGATATTTATTTGTTTTGTTATAATGAGTCGACTGAAAAATGATGTTGAGAAAGAATTTACAGGTGTTGATAGTGAAATATTGGATGGTTCTGATATAACGAAAGAAAAGATGGATTGTGATAATGAAAAATTAAATGATGATGAGAAATTGGGAAGCGTCCTTTCTGCTGTTAGGGCCCTCTATGAATTTGTTGATAAATTAAAAGTTAGAAGGGTCTCACGTGAGATTACTGAAGGATTGGCAGGGGGAATCGACAAAGTTGTTGAATTACTTGTTGCACAGAATTTAAGAAGTATTGAAGATAATTTTATACATTTGAAAACGGATGTTTTATTGGACATTAAACGGGGCATCGATGAGATTAAAAGTACTCTTCGGGAAAATCGACATAAACAAGAGAATAAAAAGAATAGATTTATGGATAATAAGAATTGGAAAGAAAATGAATTAGTTGTTAGACCAGCGATGCCTGGAATTGATGTCTATGATGAATTAATTGTGAATGTAAAACCTGATGATATGGATGCACAGATTATGAGTTCTTTTGTTAAAAGAAACGGTGATTTAGTTATGAGATTTAAAGAGAGTAAACAAGTTGATATGGTTCAAAATGTTATTGATTCTAAAGAAAATTTAAAAGATAAGTTGTATACACAGAAAAAAAGATTTATACAGCCAAAACTTATTGTATATAATGTGTGCAACTATGTAGAAGATGATGAAATTGTTGATAAAATGAGGAGTGAGTGTGGTTGTTCTGGCGACTGTGTGCGTCCATTATTTAGGATAAAATGTAAAGAATCAAGTGAAGTTACTCATAGAGTTTTTCGTGTGGATCCCCAGTGTCAATCCTCAATTTTAGAGGATAACAGAGTTCGTGTTGGATGGAAGGCCTATGTAGCAAAACTTTATCTTAGGCCAAAGAGATGTTTACGTTGCTTCAAATTTGGACACACCACTAAACATTGTAAAAATGATGTTACTTGTATCAAGTGTTCAGAATCTCATGTAGTTAGAAATTGTATTAAAGAAAAGGAAATATGTGCTAACTGTAAGGATTCGAATTTGAAATATGGTACTCGTTTTGATGTGAATCATCATGTTTTGGCAAAGGATTGTGAACTTTATAAGTGTGAGATTAAATTTATTTCTGAACATTTGCGTATATTGGAATAGTATTGTTTTGGATTTTAATTAATTATAACTGCGATTGGGCTGTTTTTTTTCAGTGCTTGTCATTATTTTAACTGCTTTATCTGTTTTTATGGCATGTAATTTTATATTTGTAATTGTTTTATTTTTTATTATTCCCTTGGATATGAAAATATTAAATATTAATCTGAATCACTGTGCGGTGGCAGCTTGCCAGTTGGCCGCGGTTGAAAATATTTTAGATAAAAATTTTGATTTGATTACAGTGCAAGAGCCTTATTTTATAAATGATAAGATGCCATATTTAAATAAAGGGTGGAGAGCGGTATATGATGAAAAAGGCAGATCAGCCATTATTGTCACAAATGATGAAAGTGAATTTATTGTCGATTGTAAAATGAATGAAATTATAGCCATTTCTTTAAGGATGGATCAATTTGTTTTAGGAATTGTGTCCGTTTATTTCTCCCCTGCAGTAAATTTACATTTACATTTAACAAGGTTGGAACAGGTTTTGGAAATGTATAAGTATTTTATTATTATTGGTGATTTTAATTCCAAAAGTTTTAACTGGGGGGCAAGAATAGTTGATAATCGGGGATCTTTAACTATGGATTTTATAATACAGAATGATTTGATTTTATTTAATCAAATGGACTCTTTACCAACTTTTGTATCTGCTGTCGGGGAGGGTTGGACAGATTTAATCCTAGGTTCTTCCTCATTATCGACATTTAATACCGAACTGAAGATTTATAAAGAGGAAAGTTTAAGCGATCACCGGTATGTCTCTTTTGAAATCTGTGATGTCCAGCCAATATATTATAAAAATATTGTGTTCACAAAGAATATTTATAGACTGAATAAATTTTGCAGAAAACTAAAACCAAATATAGATCAGATGAGAAAAAGATTGGATGGAATTTATGATCCTATTATCCTTGATGAATTTGTTGAGGAATTTGAAAACTTAATAGTAAAGAATGCTAAGAAACATCTAATTTTACGTAAAAGGAAAGTAGAGATGACATATTGGTGGAACGCTGATTTACAGAGATGTAAACGAAGAGTGCGGATGGTGTCCTGAGGGATGGCTTTCCATTCCCTTTCAACCATTTGCCACAGTTCGTCTTCTGAACGAGGCAGGGGCAGAGTCTGCAAATGCCGTCCAATCACATCCCACACATGTTTGATTGTTGACAGGTTAGGAGAGTACGGTGACCAGGGAAGCATCTGTATACCTTGCGGAGCATGTTGGCAGATGCGAGCACTGTGTGGTCGGGCATTATTCTGCTGAAAAATAGCATTAGGCAGCCCCTGAAGGTAGGGGATTGCCACCAGCCACAGTACATTATCCAAGTATCGTTGGGGCGTCATAGTGACCGGAATATGAACTAGAGGTGACCTGAAATCGTAGGCAATAACGCCCGAAACCATTATGCCACGCTGTTGTGCGGTGGGGCGTTCCATAGTTACTGCCAGATTAGATCTGTCTCCACGTTGACGCCACACATGTATGCAGCGGATATGTCACTGGATAAACAGAAGCGTAACTCATCTGAGAACATGACGTTTTGCCATTCTATCTTCCACATTGCTCCATTCCGGCACCATTCTAAACGTTGGTGTCTATGCTGTGGAGTCAATAGTAGTCTTCTTAACAGATGCCATGAGTGCAGGTCACGTTCAACCAATACACAGTAAATGGTTCTGGTCGACATGGGAACATCCAGGGTATCTTGCACATGCTGCAGAATTGCGGTACAAGTGACTTGCGGGACTGCCACAGCTTGTCGGCGAATGCGTCAATCCACATGTGCTGACATCACTCTAGCTGCACCTGCACCCCTCCTTCTTCCCACATTTCCTCGTTCCAACCATGTTCGCCATAGCCGATGCACCGTGCTTGCATCCATGTGGATATCAGCTGAGATTTGACGTAAGGACCAACCAGCCCTTCTCAGTCCGTTCACCATACCCCTCGTAAAATCGTGTATCTGCTGGAAGTGACTTCGCTGACAGCAGCCTGTTATTTTCTCCTATTACATGCATCCTCCGGGACAAAAACCAACTTTCTTCGATAATTTGTCTGGCAGAAATAACGATACGAATATTGCCCATTCTGCACGTTCCTTCCCTTATATCTTACTTCACGTGCGTTTGAAAGCTATGCATTTCACATCATTCGTATAAGTCAGTGACGTGCATCTACTCTAAAATTTGCATACATTTCTGACCATTCCTTCTTGGTGTTGCATTTTCAATGTCGAGCAGTGTATATATGCACTGAAGTGACAAAAGTCATGGGATACCTCCTAATATGATGTCGGTCCTCCTTTTGCCCGGCGAAGTGCAGCAACTCGACGTGGCATTGACTCAACAAGTCATTGGAAGTCCCTTGCAGGAATATTGAGCCATGCTGCCTCTATAGACGTCCATAATTGTGAAAGTATTGACGGTGCAGGGTTTTGGGCACGAACTGACCTCTCGATGATGTCCCATAAATGTTCGATGAGATTCATGTTGGGCGATCTAGGTGGCCAGATCATTCGCTGGAATTGTCCAGAATGTTCTTCTAACCAATCACGAACAATTGTAGCCCGGTGACCTGCCGTATTGTCATCCATAAAAATCCCATCGTTGTTTGAGTACGTGAAGTCCATGAATGGCTGTAAGTGATCTCCAAGTAGCTGAAAGTATCCATTTCCAGTCAACGATCGGTTCAGTTGCACCAGAGGACCGAATCCATGCCATGTAAAAACAGCCCAGACCATTATGGAACCACCACCAGCTTGAACAGTGCCTTGTTGACAACTTGGATCCATGGCTTCTAGGGGTCTGCGCCACACTCGAACCCAACCATCAGCTCTTACCAACTGAAATCGTGACTCATCTGACCAACCCACGGTTTTCCATTCGTTTAAGGACCAACCAATATGCTCACGAGCCCATGAGAGTCGCTGCAGGCGATGTCGTGCTGTCAGTAAAGGCACTCGAGTCGGTCTTCTGCTGGCATAGCCCAAGGAAGACAAATTTCGCCGCACTGTCCTATCGGACACGTCCCTCGTACGTCCCACATTGATTTCTGCGGTTATTTAATGCAGTGTTGCTTGTCTGTGAACATTGACAACTCTACGCAGACGTCGCTGGTCTCGGTCGTTAAGTGCAGGTGGTCGGCCACTGCGCTGTCCATGGTGGGATGTTATGCCTGAAGTTAGATACTCTCAGCACACTCTTGACACTGTGAATCTCGGAATGTTAGATTCCCTAACGATATCTGAAATGGAATGACCCATGCGTCTAGTTCCAACTACCATTCCGCGTTCAAAGTCTGTTAATTCTCGTCGTGCGGCCATAATCACGTCAAAGCCTCTTAACATGAATAACTTGAACACAAATGAAAGCCCTGCCAAAGCACTTCGCATTTGTACATTTTCTATGCGATACTACTGCCATCTGTATATTTGCATATTGCTATCCCATGACTTTTGTCACTTCAGTGTATAAAGCTCGTTATTTATTTGTTTGCTGTATTAAACATTTTTTTTCAATGTAAATTGTTTAAGCTGCTTCATTTTTAGGGCCATTATTTTCTCTTATATTTTATAGATGGACATAATATCTTTAATGCAAAGTTCAATTCCTGTAATTACCGTGTCAAGAATTTCTGTTAAATTGCCATTTGAATCAACGTCTACTGCATGAGTTATTTCTTAAGCTGCTATGAGTTGATAATCATGTGGTGATAAAGCAAACAATAATAAATGATTTGCAAGTTTGGCATAAGCCTTATATAGGGTGTAGCAGTGTTCATAGTAGGATATTAAAAACACACCATAAGGCAGTAACTGCAATTTATTTATTACCTCTTTTTGCACCTAATGGTTCTGTGAGACTAAAGGTGCATCCAAGAGATAATAAGAGGTTTTGTTAACAATAACAACATTTATTTACAAGAAAATATACAAAAATTTCAATCAATTAGAGATATATTATTAGGCATCTCTGCCTTCCACGTCTTACACCTTTAGTATCCTGCCTGCCACTGACTATTAGGACGAACCCAGCATCCTCTAGTCAGAATGACTCTGGAAATACGTAATACCTCTTATGTCAATTAATAGTTAAAGGTATGCCATTTACTAATGTGTAAGTCATTGTCCATTTCATGGATTACTTTTATCAAATGATGCCCACTCTGCACAACACATTCATCTAGGCAGCGTTGGAAGCTTGTCATAACTCGGCGATATGTATTCCCTGGGACGTTGCTGATGGCAGTTCGGATGTGATCCTTCAACTCAGGAATGGTGGTACAACATGTTCAGAAAACTTCTTACTTTAGGTGTCCCCAAAGTCTGCACAAGAAAGATCAGGTGAGCGAGGCGACCAGGAAATGTCACCAAAACAGGAAATTACTGTACCTGGAAATGTCTGTCGCAATGGTTCGTCCATCTGGAACTTTTCCATAACGTCCGAAGTTGAAATGTTGCTGAAATAGATGCTGGGTAGCAATAACAGAGTAGTTATTCTTGAAATAACTTCAACAGCAAAGGCACGATGCTGTGCACTTCACCGATCCATATCACTGTCACACTCGAAATGGCAGCTCATCAGTACACGAATGCGACACGAGCTGGCACGCATTCATGCAGTACGTCATTATACTACGCAAGTCAAATTATGCTATGAACGTTGACCGACCCTATATATTCAGTAGGTGGGAAGTTAGTGATAAACTTTGATAGAATGGTATGGCTTCAGATGAGTGCCAAGAAATAAGGTGGCTACAAAGCTAAATTATTGTTTGTAAAGACTTATGCTAATAAAGATTGTGTTTCTACAGTAGGGAAGTGTTTTATTTAGTGCTGAAGTGAAATTGAGAATCTTCACATGTTTTACTATAAAAAATGTCTCTTATGTATGTATGAAGCATTAAGCATATTAAGCAATCATTCTCTGTTTTTGCAAAAAATAATCTAGAAAACAAAATGCTAGTGGTTCGGAGGTCTGGCTATTAGATCATTACTGGTACTGGATGTCTGGATTTCAGACGCTGTGGTGTATAATAGTATTTAAACAACTTTAAAAATATGTTGGAATTATTGAAAACAGCAGATCACTGGCAGCACATCAAAATTATAAATTTTCAAATTCTTTTTGGAAGGGAGAGAAAAATGGATTTTTAAACCGGCTATTTTGTGAAAAGTTGAGGTGTAATTTTTAAATACCCTGAAGGAAACCCTTTTGAGTTGTTTATTGTTTCCAGTTGCATATTTGCCAAGTTAGTAAAATAGGAAGCATTGCCACTTTACTTGAAAGAAATATTTCTGCACTAGCAAGCATTCTAGTGAAAAAAATGTGGAGTTACATTTTGAATAATTAAGCTTTTCCTCTAAATAAGTTTGCATGAATTCAAGTGTCATTAATTCATGATAGAATAGTCCATTTGTCATGATTGCTTTAAGTATTTGGTTTTAAGTATATGATTTAATGTTTGTGTTTTTAATTCCTGAGAGACTGATTTTTTAAACCAGAAAGAAGGCTATTCAAAGTTAGCTTAAAATTGTTTTAGGCATTTAACTAGAATCCGCATATGAAGTTTTTAGTGCAAAGTTTAAAAATATAAAAATCATAAACTTTTAAAAAATTGGCTAAATTCATTTTTTTTTTCAATTATATAAATTCCTTTTTTTTAAGTGATTAATTTTTTACATCTTAAAATGTTTTTTAAACTTTTTGAAATTTTAATGATGAATTAAGATATTAGCCTGTAATCTGAGCATAATTTAATTTTTTTTTTTTGCATTATAAATTTGGCACCCGGATAGATACGATGGTTAGTAGATACTGCTTCCATGCCAAAAAACTGAGATTCAAATACCTAGCAAGGCATGGATGTTTGTAAGTGGCTTTTATCAAACAGAGATGTCTTTATTTAATTACTCTCTTGGGATATTGATAGGAGTAAAATAATAGATATCAGTTTTCAGCCTGTGTCATACTCTTAGTCAAAATTACAATAGAGTTAGGTGACATCATATTGTTACCCTTGATGTTTAAAATGGCAATACAACTTTGATTGCCTAATGATAGGTGCAAATTTACTCACCTTAAAGTATGAATTTTGTTTGTATGATTAGTACTAAAATTCAGAATAAGTATGAGCAACAAATATAGCAAAGTAATTTTTTTGAAGAACTTTGCAAAATGTACAATTTTCTGTTTTTGCATAGTGTAAGTGAAAAATGTAACAAACTTTGGAAGTGCATGTGGGAAATGTTAAAATATTGATTGGCACAGTTGAAGGGAGAAATTTTTTTAACATTATATTAAGCTTACTGTTTGTATACTTGAAATTTATTTAAAATCTTAAAAATTCACCTCATTTATTAAGATTACATATGCTATTTGAAACATGACACACACTGTAGAATTCTGAAATGATAATCATATCATTTTTATAAAATGATCCTGTTGTTTGCTGAAAAACATTCTATATAATTCTGGTTTTATAGTAGGTCTAAATTTTGAAATGTTTAAAGCACTATTTTTTGCTTTTGTGCATAATTCTTATACTAAAATGAGTATTTCTTAAATGAAATATATTTTTCAGTGTGATTTATTTCATTTTTTTATTTTTTGAATGTCTTTTATGTACATGAACTTATATATTTTTTTTAATGTTCTTCTTAGCCCACTGATTGGAAAAACATTGAAAAGCATTTAGATGTGGACATGAATGTAGGGGATGTAGCTTGGGCCCAGCCAGGAACTAAAGGAGGCTTGCTAAAATTATATGAATTTGTTAAAATTCGATTAAAGTATTTTAATGATTCACGCAATGATCCTACGAAAGACAGTTTGAGTAATCTTTCTCCGTGGTTTCATTTTGGTAATTATAACTTTGTTTAATCTTTTTTATTAATTTCATTTGAAATAAATTTTGATTTGAAGAAGCGTGATGCTGTATAGCTAATATTTTTGGCAAAAATGCCATTAAATATATTAATCTAAATGCATGCTATCAGTACGTTTCTTTATTAATCACTAATTGAATTTCTCATATTATTATGGAAAAATTTGATAGATTTCAAACTGTGTACTGCTAGCTTATCGTCAGAGCAACAAGTATGTAAAATTACAAACAATTCCATTTCTGGTAATTCTATTCCAGTTATGTTACTTTTTGAACAGGTAATGGTCATCAGAATACCTTAAATCGAAGCTAATCTAAAACTCAATGCTGATATTTTTATTTAATTACTCTCCCTAATATTTTTTCCCTGCAAGTTAATTTTACTCCAGGCAGTGTCTGCTTATGTTCCTGTATGATCCCATTGTTTTTTACAACAGTCGTGATCTCCACCTTGAAGGTTTACTGTTCTTTGTAGGGTGCTACTTTTATTCAGCCTTTAAATGGCGTGAGTAACTGTCGAAGAAACCTTACAATCCATATAGAGCTCTTTTAATCTGTGGAAAAAGTTTCAAGGATTATATTTTTGGTTGGAGTGAATCTTCAGCCCTTTACTTAGTTAGGAGACTTAGCTCAATTTCATGTGGAACTTCTTAAAAATTAATTTCCTATCCCCAAGCCAGTTAGGCATTTTTTGCAATTGCTTCACATATTTTGGAACCATTCACAAAATATGCTTAATGAATACGTTTCCCACATGAAACTCTATAGATTGTGCATGCTGAAATATTTCAAGTCGTGGAAAGAATCACTGGTTTGACAACGATTTCAATTTTAGTGAAAATGTTTAATTCCAATTTTATCACATATTATTCCAGATAGAGATCTTCCACCTTAATCATCAAATCTTCGTATCAATAGCAATGCATCAAGCAATGAGACATCAACTGATCACAAAAATCTCTCTTCTCCAAACTTTCTGTCAAAATTGGCATACTGATATTGGTGAAATCTTTTTAGCTTGTGGTATTTTCTCATATTTTTGGATTTCTTGTTTGATGACCTTTCTTTCTACCTCAAACTAGGTTAGAGGCACTAGGTTAGAGACACAGGTAAATATTGCACTACCTTGCTGCCCGATATATCTAAAATTTTCACCACTGTGTACTATCGCTCTGTAGCTGCACCACATGCCCTGGTTCTGTTGCCAGCATTATACTTCTTGTAATCTGTTCATATTTTTTGGATTCGTAATTTTTTATCATCATGTGCTTCTGATATGTCCTTCATGGAAGCTTAGTAGCCAAACAAAAAGCTGTACAGTAATCTACTGCTTGATCACTATACACTATAAATTTCAGGCAATAATGTGAAATTTTGCTCCCACAAACATTTATTTTGAAATCTGATCTTTTATTTTCTGAAATGTCCTCTGCTTACAGATTCCATTTGAGATTTATTTTCTGTACACAGTTTAGGTAACCCCATGGAAAGTTCTACTATGTAACCATTAGGCTGATATAATTTATTTTAAACTTTCTTCTGAGTTATTTTACATAAATCAAAATGAGACGCTAAGTCATTTCACTACCTTTATGGGTCCAGCAGTTAGAATATGGTGAACCCGTTCACCTATTTGCTAAAAGCTTAGGAACTAAACTATTGTGCAGATGTCTGTGTAACATTAGTTTTGATTGCCATGTATTTGAAAACAGCTCAAAATTAAACAGCTCGGTTGAAGATTTCAGCTGGTAGAAGGATGGAATGTGTGCTCGATGAAGCGTTTATATAGCCCAGGATGAATTACTAGATTTATTAGCAATAGGTTATGCATATCCCGAATTATCATAGCGAATCAAATAGTGTTTTTGAAAATTTTCAGTGATCTGCATGAACTCCATTATCTATGACCAAAATTATAGGGACGATTCAAGACATAGTTTTGGGAATTTTCAGGGATGTGCAGTGTATTGATTATTAAAAATTTCTGGAAGATTACGTTGGCTGTCACATTGAAATACTGTATCAGTCAGGGCCTTCATGAGAGATACTGATTAAAATACCACTGAAATTGCAATCATATTCTTTTTTTGGGGGAATTCTTCAATACTGGGCATCAGTAAAAATAGTTATTCCAAAGTTTTTGAAAAAAATGTTAAACGATTTCTTAGGTTAGGATACAAAGATTCGAATGGTCTCAGTCCTTATGTTAATTGTGTGGAGAAACAAAATTATTTTTGAAGCCAATAGCCTAAACAAGTTAATTGCTTATTTTTAAATAAATATTCTTTATCGAATAACAGTTTCTTTGTAGTGTGCATTGATGTGTATCATTTAATTTAACCTTCCTAAGACATAGACTCATGTCTGACATTAGACATAGACTCATGACATTTAGAAATGAGACATTTCTAAAAGACTTGAGTTAAAAAACCCTCATATTTCTTTTAAGTAATGATTTGTAATTTACTCAAATAACATTATTTATGTAATTGTACACCAATGAATATGCATTCGATTCATTTTACTTCTACTAATAAAAGTACATTTTACTACTATTATACTAGTTATAAAATTCTTGTCTAAAACATAAAATCATGTCTATGAGTTTTAAATAATTTGTACCTTTTTTAAAATTATTTATTAAATTGGGGCTGATAAATTAAAAAAAAAAAAAAAAAAAAAAAACAATGAATGGACTGTGTATGCTGCAATTTCTACAAATGCCATCATAAAACAGGAACAGGTAAATTCTTGAAATATAAATTCAATTATCTTAAAAAAATCTCTTATCTGAAAAGTCTCATTGCTGACAGTTAAGAGTGATTGTGCTACATATAAAACCTCAATGTGTTCATGATAATCACATCAAATGATCGGTTTTGATATTTGACATACGAGTTATTCTGTTTGTTGGAATTATATATATATAATTTGTCAAATATATTATATATTATATATATGTAATGATTTTAAAATGCGTAGATAAAAGCAGTGGAACCCTCAACAGCTTTCGATATTGCGTAGATGGCTGAAGATGGCAGAGTGGAAAGCATGATGACGCAATTTAGCACAACGTATTTTGAAAAATCACAATCTTTATTTTTTTTTTTTTTACGTATATCAAATCATCCTTTTTTCATTCAAGATGTTTCCTAATTATATTTGAATACAGAAGTTGCATTTTGAAGTATGACGTCGTTTTAAGCAAATAAGCGGCAGCAGTAGCATAGATGAAAATCATCTTGCCGGCAAGAAAGCTTATGAGGAAATGTTATAGTACTTTCAGAGGAAGAAGGTTGGGAGTGGGAAAGTTTCAGTTCAGAGTTTTGGTTTACAATTAATTTGTTTGGACAAGAGGCATCTGCATTAAAACGTTACCTAAGATAGAAAAATCTGGAACCTGTGAGAAGAGATGAATTTAGTGGCAGATTACCAAATTTAGAATGTTAATTTTGAGGCCACCAATTATTTTTTTGAAACAGCTATCATATTTTGTTATATCTTACACATATATATATATATAATTTATTGAATGATTAATCGAATGGTGGGCACTTGCCTTATCAGCATTGGCCAAGGCTGGAAGGGGTGGCCATTTTATTGTAGAGGCACCTAATAGGCGGCCAATATTACTTTCTATGAGGGGAGGGACAGATAATTTACATCCATGCCTTGTCTGGGATTCAAACCCGGGCCCTTTGGCATCGCGGTCGGCTTCCCTAGCCACCCCTTTGGGTCTTACTACTTCCCTAGCCTTACTGTCTGGGCGGCTTGTTGGAATTATGAATTACAGGACAGATAAAAGAAGTTCGCAAAATTTTTCTCAAGTTGATTGAAATTAGAATTAACAAATTGTGAAGTGAGAGAAAATCTCCTTTCACTTAACATAGATTTATATATATATTTTTTAAGCTTTTGTTTTATTGATAGTCTTTCTGTTACTGTTTTGTTTTAGATATGTTGAATTTTTTTATACTTTATTTTCAGTTTGACATATGAGTTATTCTAATTGAATTTTTATTATGAATGGTTGAACAGATTAAAAAATTTGCAAAATATTTCTCAAGTTGATTGACATTAGAATTGACAGATTGTGAAGAAAGGAACTATGCTGTCACTTATCATAGATTTATATTTTAAGTTTCTAAATTTTTTGTTTCACTGATAGTTCTATTTTCTTATTGATTTGTTCTAGATATTTTGAAAGTTAATATTTTCTTTTCTTTTTATTTAAGGAGCTGATATTTTTCTTTCAGTAATATGGATGACATGACTGCAAGCTTTATCTAAACCTTACATATGAATTTGTGCAATCATTTTGTTTTGAGAGTTTTTTAAATTTCATACAGATGCAATAATTATTATTTTTATATCTTATTGCTTTATTTTAAAGTATTATCCATAAGAAGCAGATTTAAACAATTAAACTGTGCTGCCATAGAATATAAATTTTAGGTGTCTGCCGAAAACATCGCGGAGAAAACAACGCAAGGTGAAAACATTGTGGGAGGAAATAGAGCAAAGAGAAAACATCACAGTTCTAAAACATCATGATACAAAGTATCGTGGTCGAAAATAAAGCGGTTCAAAAACTTCGCAGTTTAAAAACATCGTTGTTGAAAATATCATGGTAAAAAATAAAGTACTTACAAATCATCACATGACAATAACATCGCACACAAGCGTTTTTCAGGTTTTAATGCTGTAAATGCATATTTGCATAATGATTTGTGAGCGCAAGAAGGAAAATGGGATATTTTTACTTCTGTGTTTCATATTTTTGAATGAACTTATAAATTTTTGTTGAAAAAGTAAGAAGGAAACTTAAGTATTTAAAAATTGAAAATGAGTAGAAAATTAATACAACTTAAAGCACTTAATAGAATTTTAAATTGACACAGTTAATTAACAAAGGTCATAAATAAACTAATCTTTTTTTATAAAGTTTTACTGATAAATTTTTTATGAAAAGTACAGTCTAAATATGTTTAGAAAAAAGGAAGATAAATAACTGCCTGAGGTTACCTCTATAAAAATTGCTTACTTAATTATCAAATTATTTTCTTTCACGTTTGTTAATCTGATATTGTTTTAGTGAAAATCATATCTTGTTATGTTTCCCTTACTGACATATTATGCCCCATACTGACATATTATGCCTCATACTGACATATTATATTCCGTACTGACTTTCGTCACAACTAAGAAATTGACACCCAAATAAATGATTACACGCTATACATGAAAATGTGAATGACACTTTAAGAATAAACAGAAACAAACAGAGATGTTATCATCATGCGATGATTTGTAGGTACTTTATTTTTTACCATGATATTTTCGACAACGATGTTTTCAAACTGCGAAGTTTTTGAACCACTTTATTTTCGACCACGATATTTTCTACCACTATGTTTTAGAACTCGATGTTTTCTCTTTACTTTATTTTGTCCCACGATCTTTTGTACCGCGACGCTTTCGCCTTGCGTTGTTTTCTCCAAGATGTTTTTGTCCACCATGTTTTCTAGCTGTAATCAAATTTTATTGGTGCAGTTTTTGATAATCGAATTTATTCTTAAATTTCTGAAACTGTTCATAATTCCCTTTTATTTGTATAATTTCAGGTCAGATTTCGATACAAAGAAGTATTCTAGTTGTTCTTAAGTACAAGAGTAAATATCCTGCATCAGTAGATGCATTTGTTGAAGAAGCAGTAATTCGTAGGGAGCTTGCTGATAACTTTTGCTATTATAATTCAAAATATGATGAAGTGGAGGGTATGTACTTTAAATTAATTGCCTTTAAGTAATTAAAATATGTTTTATAAGTTAAATATTTACATAATTTGAAAATATAGTTTTCCTTCTAATTTCACATAAGGTGCATATGATTGGGCTAAAAAGACATTAAAAGATCATTCAAAAGATAAGCGAGAATATTTGTATTCGAAGGAAAAATTGGAAGATGCAAAAACTCATGATCCTCTATGGAATGCAGCTCAGGTATTGTTAATATATATAATTAACTGATTTAAATTTGAATTATTTTTCCCAAAAATTATCAGTTATACTCTCTGACTTTCTGTTGCAAAAAAAATATATGCTTTTGCCGCAAATAGAGCGACTGATCAGTGAATTGGGATGCATTTATACATGGCTGAATTTGCCTGCCCAGCATGTCCCAAATATGTTTGATGAACGACAGGTCTGGAAACCTGGCAAGCCGGTCAAGGTCGTTAACAAATCAAACACATTCTTGGGAAAGTCGTGCTTGAATTCTTGGGAAATAAATTCTTGGAAATAAATTCTTGGGAAAGCTGAGTATTGTCCTGCTGGAAAACAGAACCTGGATGACCTGCTAGAATAGGCAGTACGATTGGCTGCAAAATGTCCTCAAAGTACGTGTGAGCAGTTAGAGTACCTTGCAGCACGACTAACGGTGAATAGCTGTCCAAGCTCATTACTCCCCAGACTGTAACACTGTATGTTCTGGATATGTGTCGCTCGATAATAAATTGTACATTAGACCACTGTCTTCTCTGTCTTGAAACATGTATGTGGCAATTATGATTTGTCGCTGAAAATTTGATTTCTCCAATCGAACGCTTTTCAGCTTGAGCGAGAGTGGCAGCATGCAAGATGATACTTATGGTGCAATGTCAATGGTAAGTTTCTTCATGGATATTGAGTGTCACCTAGTCTTCGTGAATCGTATCCCTAGATATCATAAGATCCCTGTGAGTTGGCAAATGGTGTTGAATCGATGATAGCATAACTGTTGGTGCAAATGTAGAAGCTCTTCTAATTTCACAATCATCTTGTATATTTGGTGGCCCAGGGATGCCCCTAGCCAGTACGTCGACTGACTATACTTTTGCTGAACCACTGGTTCCAACAGCAGATAACTACCATATCGCTTCAACCAATATGCTGGCCAGTCCATCAGTTCGACCAACCAGTCTCTTTTAGCCCTATGACACGACTCCTGTCAAAGTCTGACAACTTTTCATAATACAGTCGAGTGTGTCTTAAAGGCATCTTTTGTTACAATGTCGTGTATCCAAGCCATCAGTGTGGTTGTAAATGCTCATCATTCTCCAAAAGTGCCCTTTTACATTCTACCAGCTGTGCACTTCAGACACACATTGTATCACTGCACAATGCTGGTTTGTGCTACTAGTTGAATCATTTACATAACTCATCAAACCACATTTGCATGCCATGTTTCGAAGTCATGGCTCAATTTTTTCTGGCTGCATACATTCTTTTTGCAACAGATTGAATTTAATGAGTTGATCAAATTGGTCTTAGACCATTGAAATCTTATACTGGTATTACAGAGACAATTGATTGTGGAAGGGAAAATGCATGGATTCTTGCGGATGTATTGGGCAAAGAAAATTTTAGAGTGGACTCAAAGTCCTGAAGAAGCACTGGAGATAGCGATATATCTCAATGATAAATATTCATTGGATGGGCGTGATCCAAATGGTTATGTGGGTAAGTTATAATTGTACTATAACATTGTAAAAAATTGGAATCTAAAATATGTTAGTAGTATAAATTCAGTAATAAACTTTCAGACATGGAAGAAAATGTTAGTGGTAAAACATGAATATCAGAAGTATAACACATCTGTAAAATGTTTAGGATGAGGTAAAATAAGATTTTTTTGTTATTTAATCTTAATTAAATATCTTAAAATCATGTGACTGATGTTTAAGAAATGCAAATTTTTTTGTTAAATGTGTTGTGTTTTTTAGTTAGGGAAAAACTAATAGAAAAAAGAGAAGCACATCACTTTAAAATTTAAAATGAGGTGAATTCAGCCTTGTGTTGCAGTTGGTTTTACAGAATTGTATGCATTCTAAAGTAATTTAATATATTAGAAGAAAAGCATACATATCATTTATAATAAGGGTTTTAACAAAAGTTTCCCGTCACTGTAAATATCGTCTGCAGAAACAGTTAATGTTGGCGTGTTTAATCATATTTTGTCAAACGAGTTTTGGCATTTGAAAGAAAGAGCCTTGCTTTAGAACACTGTGTAATGAAATATGTAAAAAAAATATCGTTATCATTAACTACAAGGTGTCTGAAATCGTTATCATTAAGTACAAGGCATATGAAATGGAACTATGATGCTACCAGATTAGAACCATCATTTTGTCCGTCTTTTGTATAGCTTTAGGTACTAATGTATCATATGACACTGTGAAGACTTGGTACTGAAAGTTCAAAAATAAGGACTATGGCATTAAGAAGCAGAGTGCTCTGGCCGGCCTTTTGATCTTGATGAAGCCCGCCTGTGAGAACTTGTAGAAGAAGATCAGTATGCAACCACTCAAGAACTTGCTAACGATTTACATGTTAGTACTATGTCCATTATTCATGCTGTGCATGACATAAACTTGACATACAAGTTCAATCGCTGGGTGCGGCATGAGTTGACTCAAGCAGATAAGGACAAACATGTTCGAACCTGCACAAATCTGCTAAATATGAACGCAAGGCCAAAATTCTGGACCGAATCATTACTTGCGATGAAAAGTAGATTTACTTCAACAATACAGGCCGAAAAGGGGGTTGTCTACACCCGGTCAACCTGTTCGCAGCATTGCAAAGCACAATTTGACTAACAAAAAGATCATGGTTTGTATCTGGTGGGATTGCCGAGGTATTATCCTCAAAGATTATCTAGAAAATGGTAAAACCCTCAACAGTAAATTGTACAGTGAGGTACCAGTCCATGTTGATGTTATTATTAAGGAGAAATGTCAAACAGAGTTCCAGCAGAAAAGGGTAATGTTCCATTAAGGTATCAGTGTCAGTAGTGGGTGCAGCCTGACCCGCCTAACCAAACAAGTTGGTCTTATGGTCATGACAGGCCACGCCCATTTCAACAAAGGAAAAAATGAAATGTAAAATATATAAATGAAAATAATCATGTGTTAATTATAATTATAAATATAAAAGTGAAGGAAAAAGAACAAATACAAACATTTAGACAAGTGCAGACGTCAAAGACAAAAACAAACAAAAAAACCCACGAACAACAAACACAAACAATGGTAACAACAAATTAATAAAATAGACCAAATAGTGACGGCAGTAAAAAGCAAAAATCATATACTGATTGCCACTGCCCGGCGCTCACCGTTAATAATTTTCATCACAGATTTACATAATTGTGCAAAATCTTTGTAACATAAAAAGGGATTTTCAAAATCAATATTTTTATTGTTTCTTAAGCTATTGAAGTAGGGACAGACCTCGAAAAAATGCTTAGCATCACCAAACAGACCACGTAATTTACATTTATAGTTGTTTTGTATTTTAAACCTGGCGAGGTGTCCCAGGAAACGCCCTTGTCCGGTCAGAAACTGGTTAACTTCAAAATCATTGAAGATAATATTCTTTTTCTTAGTATTTTTCTAAGTGTTTCAAATATCGAGTTTTCCTTTTAGAAGTATTCCATTGTAACTGCCATTACTTAAAATAATACTTTTTTTAACCCTGAACATAAGGCGTCCCCGAAACACTTCCTCAGGCAGCCTCTTTTGCAAGCACATCCGCTCTCTCGTTACCGAACATTCCGATATGGGCTTTAACCCAGCCAAACTTAATCTTAAAAGATAAGGATAGTTTTTGGTAAAGATCTTTAATATCGATAAGCAGACCATTATTATTTTCTGCATTATAAAGTGCATTTAAGCAAGAAATGCAATCTGTAAAAATATAAAAGTTAGAATTTCTTGCAAAATTGCTTTTCATATCCATTTAAGGGCATAGAGCATGGCGATGAACTCAGCTTGATAAACAGAGTTATATTTTTTAAGGCCCAATTTATAGTAATAGATCTCAGTATCAAAATAATATACAACAAAAGTCGAGCCCACCCTGCCCTCGTAACCTGATCCTTCAGCAAAAATTTGGTATTCCATTAAACAAGGACAATAAATATAATTGATTGAAATACGGTTTGCCGGATGGATCAGATGTACATTAAAGACAGAAAAGGAATCAGCAAAAATTGGGATTTCATCATAGTTAAATAAGTCTGAAAGTTTCTTAATATAGCTTTATCGTAATAAAACTTGTAGATTATCAAGAGACGCAGGGTGCCTGCCAGGATGCAAAGCACTTCACTCGAAACTGTGTGGAAACAACGGGTGAGCGCAGAAGCCAACTCCGCTGAATGGTATTGAGTTTCATACATAAATGTTGTAACTCCCCCGCTCTGCAACCCCAAGCCTTAATTCCATACTTAACAATGGTTATAAAAACATTAGTACAGTAAAAAGTCTTTAATCCGGACTCGTCGGGACTTCGGTGATTCCGGATTATAGATCATCAGTTTAAATCTGGTAAAATGGCATGCAGAAATCATAAAATTAAAAATATGAAGCCATAATTTATGAAATAAAGAGCAATTATGATCTAAAGGGTATCAAAATTTACAAAAAAAAGCTTAATATTTATTTGTTTACTTTATTAAACATTTCTTTCAATGTAAATTTTTTAAATTGCTTCGTTTTATGTGCTAATACTTTCTCTTTAATTCTATAAACAGACATAATTTCTTGTTCAGTTACAATGTTCTGCTGTTCAAGTCCTGTAATTGCTGTACCGAGAATACCGACTAACTTGTCAATCGAAATTTTTTCGTTTTCACTAACCTCTCTGTCACTTTCTTCATGCCTTTACCTATTTTTTGAAGCAATTCCAATTTTGTTTGATGGACATCGAAACATGCTTTCGCTTTGTAGATCCTTTGGCAGCTCCAGAATCGGAAACTCTTTTTGACGTAATCGAAAGCTTGAACTTTCGATTACGTCATAACATTTTATAAAATTGCTCTAACAGTCTGCAAAAAATAATAAGCCAGATCCAATTAGAAGATTAAGGAACAACGCAATCTGGAACATTAACTGAAATAGGTAATTAGATAATTTTAGCCTAGCTTATACCGTCCGTTATACATAAACATAGACTCCAACTACTACGGATTCTCCGTAGTTTCTACGGAAATTCATGAAAAAGTACGAGCTACAAAAAGTATGGAAAAAACTACGGATTTTACAGAAACAAGAGCAGGAGAACCGGTACGCAAAACGAAACCAACTAATTCATCCGATGATTGGCTGAATACTCGTGTTATCATATATCACGTGTTGAGTGCTTTCCTAGTTTTGAAGAATTAGCCAATCGTAGATCAGTAACTCCAACCGTTAACGACTTATCAATAGTTCCACCCAATTGTCTGTCTCCCAGGTTCCTCGCTGATGCGTGTTTAGGCTGCATTCGGCTGCATTGTGTAGTTTACGGCGAGAGCTTAGCGTGTGTCTTGTGAACTGTGAATCAGGTGAAAGATTTTTAATCATAATGCTGCCTCGAACGAAGAAGCCAAAATTATCAAAGCAGAAGTTTAAAGATTCATATTCTTCAGAATTTCCATGCATTAAAGTGTCCGAAATTTCTGTGAATCACGCACACTGCAGTGTATGCAACAAAGACTTCTCAGTTGCTCATGGCGGAAAAGATGACTGTAAACGGCATGTGTTTTCTCAAAAGCATATAGAACTTGGCACTGTAAAATCTAAAGAAATAACAAATTTCTTAATAAAAGATGATGAAACAGATCCTATAAAAGCCGAATGCTATTTTGTTCGTTTTTTAATTGAACATAATCTACCGCTTTCTGTTTCGGATCATTCCAAAGAGCTTTTCAAAGCAATGTTTCCGGATTCTGCCATAGCAAAAAAATTTAGCTGCGGTCATACCAAAACTGCTGCTATTGTGAAAAACGCTTGCAGAAAATACTGTTGCTGATATTATAAAATCAGTGTGCAGTACATCATTTTCTCTAAGTACTGATGGAAGTAATGATAACAATGATAACAAACTGTACCCATTGGTTATAACATACTACAGTAAAGAAAAGGGAGTGATAATTACTTCATTGATTTCTATTTTAGAATGCACGAATAATACAGGAGAAGGTATTTTTAATTGTATAAATGAAAACTTTAAAAACAAAGGTTTAGAATGGAAAAATTGCTTATCATTTTCTTCAGATAATGCTAGTAATATGATTGGAAAGTTTAAAGGTGTAGCATCATTTATCAAAATGCATCAACCAAGTATAATCACCTGAGGTTGTCCGTGCCACTTCTTGCATATAGCTGCAAAAAAAGCTACTGAAAAATTAATTGACTCAGAAATTGAAATGTTGATAATAGATATATATTTTTACTTAGAGAAAAGTTCGAAACGGAAGCATAGCTTCAAAGTTGCTCAACAAATTTTGGGACAGAATGCAAAATCTCATAAAATTTTGAAATATTGCAGTACGAGATGGTTGTCTCTTTTAGAATCTATAACAAGGATTTTAGAACAGTGGGATGCTGTGATAAATTTTTTTGGAGATAAACCAGATACCAGATAACAGTGGGAATGAAGGAAAGAGATTGCAAAACATTAAAAAAATTTTACAGTCACCGACCACCAAATTGTACTTGTTATTTTTGAAAAATACTTTGCCTTTGTTTATAACAGTAAATATTAATTTGCAACAACAAGCTCCTTATATACATAAATTGAGAAGAGAACTTTTTGAACTTTTAATGAATTTATTTGTTAGATTCGTAAAACCATCAGTAATTTCTAAAGAAAATGAAGATGTTACTCTAACGTCTATTCCATTTCAGAAGTATAGTAAACAAAAAGAAAATGAAAATTTAGTGATTGGTGCGGAAACAAGACTATATTTAAAAAATGCCAAGTTGAATGAAAGTGAAGTGAAATCATTTTTCAATTCTGTGCGAGCTTTTTTTGTAACTGCATGTTCATATATAATTGATAAATTTCCACTGAGTGATCCATTTCTAAAACATGCTGAAGTTGCTGACATCAACTTGAGAACTGAAGTCTCATTTTCATCAGTTCTTTACTTGATGAATACTTTTCCATCCATTATTGATGAAAAATGTCTTAATCAAGTAGAAATTGAATTTTCCATGTATCAAGTAGATGATTTGAAAGAAATTGTAGATTTGCGTATTGATATAGCATGGGGAGAAATTGCCAAATTAAAAAATATGAATGGGTGTATTAAATACAAAGTATTGCCTTCTGGAATGCTTGCTGTCTTAATAATACCTCATTCAAATGCAGCTTGCGAAAGAATTTTTTCTATTGTTAAAAAAAATCAGACGGAATTTCGACCAAATTTAGGTCTTAAAACTCTTGAAGCAGTTTTGATTGAAAAAATAAATATGCAGGCAAATGAAGAACTGTGTTATAAAAAAACATTCTCAAAATCAGAACTTAAGCTTGCTAAGCATGCTACATATAAATCTTTGCATTCATAAATCATGCGTATTTTGTTTAATACTTATATGTATCATTCTTGGTTATTTAAATTTTATTTCCCTGTAGAAATCATATCCAGAATAAAGATATGATTTATAGCTTCTGATTTTTTCTATGATTAGTAGTGATTTGAAGTACTTTTTATTAGTGAATGCTTGAGGAGTTAAAAGAAAATTTCTAATTAAATGTGCATATAATTTACAAGGTATATTTTTAATTATTCAGTTTTATATGTATATGGATTTTAAATGTAATAAAATTGATTACAATTAATTATTAATTTAAAATTAATGAATGGTTAATTACAACATACGCTATGCGCACATTTTCAAAGTTGTAAAAATGTCGTTCGCGCGTTGACTACTGACAAGGTTTGCTGAAGGTTGGAGTCTATGCATTAAACGCGCATGCATAAACGTATTATGCGCATGCGTAAATGCAGAAAGTTTGTAGCTTTGAGGTCCAGATTATGGACATCCGGATTAAAGACTTTGTACTGTATAAAGAAGTCTTAAAATATCGTTTCTTTTATTCAAAATATTGGATGGGTAATTTCTTTTGTAAAAATTTAAAATTAGATCAGTTTGTTTTTGGATATAATTAAGATGATAATTAAAATTGAGTTTTAAATCCAAATAAACACATAAATATTTAAATTCTTGATTGATTTTCAAAGTTTTACAATCTAGGGGGTCGAACGTGGTGAGCGGACATAGGAACAAATAAAATTTAGTTTGGGCAGCATTTGATTTCATTTGCTCCTCAGAGCACCATTGATTAAAAATTTTAATAGTGTTATTAAATTTATTTTCAACTTTTTCTAAGGATTCAGCTGTAATTGGGAAAACCAAATCGTCCACATAAGCAACCATGTCGACCCCCGAATTAAATTCTGTCTTTAAAAAATTATCGACTATGAGGCCCCAGAACAGAGGAGCACTACAAGATCCTTGTCGACAACCTTTGAAAATACTTCTTTTAATTTCAGTCATGTTATTCGGTTTATAGATTATAATCCTATCATTGAAAAAATCCCTAATGAGTCCGAAACTATTTGAGCTAATACCAATATTACACAAGGAGGACAGGAGAGAAGGCCAAGAAACGGCATCAAAGGCACCGGAAATATTGACGGAGACCACCGCGACGTGTAAATTAGGTTTATTATATCTTATAAAATCAACCACCCGGTAGAGAGCACCCTCTGTTAACCTACCAGGGACAAAACCAAACTGTCTTTCTGAAATTAAGTTATTGATAAATAAATGGTGATAAATCCTTTTTTAATCAACTTATCAAGAGTTTTAGCAAAAACTTTCAATAAACAAATAGGTCGAGAATGGTGCTCTTCCTTCAGTATCAAAACAATCTTAAACATTTTCCAAGCATTAGGAAATATGTGGAATTCTAAACATTTATTAAACAGTGTTAAAAGAAAACCAGGGAAGAAATCAAAAACTATTTTAAGAAAAGTCGGGGTGATCCCGTCAAGACCTGGTACACTCCTTAATCGAATCGTGGAAATAACAGAAATGAGTTCGGACCTAGTGAACTGTTTTCCTCATAGCCAGCATAATCATCAAAGCAAATTGCGTTATCACAAAAACCAAAATCAAGAGCATTATCCAATATATTTTCGTAATAAAGTTGAGGATTCAAAAAACCACTTGCCGAGTAAAAAATATGTTTCTTATCTTAGTAGTAGCATTTTTAAAAGGTTTGTCGTAATAATTTAAAATTTTTTTAAATTGAATGTATTTAAACTCACGTTTAGATTTACAAATTAGTGTTCTGTATAATGCAGGTTCCCTCTTGTATTCAATTTTTCTCTTAATTCTTTCTTCGCAATCAAGATCCCTGACCCAAGATCTGGACCTCATAGCATGGACTTTCCTACGAGTACGAGGCCGTCCATCATTCCACCAAGTGGCTAAAGATTTATTTTTTTTTCTTAGATTTTAAAAGTTTTTTCATCTTTGAAGTCAAAAACTCTTCCAGATCAAAAACAAAGTTATTTAATCTTTTTTTAGAGTCAATATTTCCAAGAAGATATTCAAATTTCCTAATTTCTTTTTTTAGTTTATTACAAAAAGAATGAATTCACGTGCTATCAGCTGAAATAACATAGCAATTAGAACTCAAAATTTTAATTTTTCTAATATCAGTCAAAATAAAATGATGATCGCTGTGTGATTCTTCATCAAGAATATCAAGCTGAATATCAAACTGATTCAAGGAGGAGGATCCGATTACAAGATCGGTCCACCCCTGTCCAACCGAGAAAACAAATGTAGGAGGGGAATTCAGCTCATTAAAAAAAATCAAGTTCATTTGAATTATAAAATTAAGAGTTAACAGTCCCTGGGAATCGTTCAATCCAGCCCCCCTCCAATTTGCATTAAAATCACCACAAATAAAAAATTATCAAAAAGACTAACAATCCCTTCCAGTTTCAATAAGTGTGGGTTAGGGTCCTCGGCGGCCAAGAAGTAGACCAAAATTACAACAAGATCAAACCCCTTGCCGTAAATACGTACTGCCACTATAGTATCTTCCACAAGGATTATCAAAAAATTAATAGAGCTATATGGAAAAAAAATTGGCGGCTCTCCCGCATTTCCTGATAACTGCTCTCCAATTCTCTGGTAGTAAAGCATGGAACACCCGAATCAAATAAGGTTTCTGGATTAATAAAATATCAATCTTTCTTTAAATTAAATTTTCGACCATCGGAAGCTGACAAGCAGCGATACTTGGTGTTCCATTATGGTAATGCACATGTGTCTGCATTCTCCGGCTGGAGTCTGTATGGACACAAATGGAATCTTTTGCTATACTCACCATACATCGCCCCGACATCGTTCCTTCGGACTTCTACCTTTTTTCACACCTGCAGCTACATCTTTCTGGTGCTATCTTCCATTCTGTACAGGATGTCCGAAATATGGTTGACTTGTTTTTGAACTTGCGACCACGAAGTTTCTGGACCGAAGGCTTTGAAAAACTACCAAACATTGGCAGAAAATCATAGATTTGGGTGGTGATTACTATCCGCACTAAAGGGTACTGCTTTCATGTTTTTCCCCCTAACTTTATTAAGAACGTTTTTTATCGGAAAACTTTATTGCAACTAGATAATTTCAAAGGAGGCATGCATATACTTTGAGGGAAGTGAATATTCTACACCATTCTGCTGTTACTTAAACAGAAAAATATATAAATAATAATAATACAAAAAAATTCTTGCTCCGTCTATTGAGTAGAATAAAAAAGACAGGACTGAAGGTAATAAAATAAGGCTTTTAAGTGTTTTAAAAGGGAAAGAATGGGATTGGGAAAAAGTTATTAAATTTTGATAAATGTAGACAATGAGAAATTAATTGCTTAATAGATGATACTTTCTTTTCATTTTATACATTTAATTAATGCATTTCCAGAAAAATAGCTCAGTGTTTTTTTTTTTTTTTTTCTGAAGAAGAATAATTTGTTTTAATAATATATTTTTAGCAAAATGCTGCAGAATTATTTTGTTTCTTGAAGAAGAACCTGTTCAGATTTCCTTTGAATGCTTAAAACAGTTCTGTAAAACCACTATTAACTTGTGGATGAAATTTATCCTTATTTTACCAAAATATTAGTCTAGAAAATTATTTTTCTCAATCCTAGCCATAACAAACCAACTATTATTTTAAAGCGTGTAATTATTAGGGAAAGAATTTTAAGGTGTGGCACCTTTCATAAAGCATAGTTTTTTTACAGTGACAATTTAAGTACATGCATCAGGAAACCGAATAAAGCAAATCAAGCACTTTTTTTGGGGGAGGGTAGGCAATTTTTAGCACCTTTTACTTTTTTAAAATCTCATATGAATTTTACCACAGCTGCAATTGTTCCTGAAGTAATGTAGATAAATATTGTAAAAGGAATTGCAAAGCAAATCTCTTTATATCATATGTTAATTCTAAGAATTGAAAAATCTGAGGTCATTCACTGAATTCAGTGCAGATTTTTTACCGTGATATTAGTCCAGTCAGGATTTCTAAACTAAGAAATAAATAATTTGGCATTGGCATTCAAATAATTTCATGGCAAGTATACAAAAAAGTCAGTTTTGGTTAAGAGCACTTTGAGAAAAAGTTACATAAAGCTTATTTGTAAGAATGTTGTTTTTAGGCAAATAAATCAGGTGTTTGTCAAGCAAGAAGCCAAAATCATATTGAATAATTCTGTTGATATACAAGGTGCAGATACATATGTTTCCAATGTCTAAGGAACTTTCTCTTTAAAATGTATCAAATTGAAAAGTGCTATGTACGGTAGTACGGTAATGCAATTATTCAGTGATTCTTCCACAAAATTGTGGCTGAAAAAAGCATACAGTATGAAAAAGTCAGGCTTGTAGTGAGCAGCCAAGATTTCAGCTTTCCAACATCTGAAAAACCATGTATCCAGGGTTCGTACGGTCCGTAAAAGTCCTTAGGTTTTTTTTGGAATCGATTTTTGATCCTTAAAGTCCTTAATTTCGACCAAATTCGGCAGGAGGTCCTTAATTTTAATCATTTGAAATTTCTGTCTGTTTTTGCGACTGCCACTTTGAATGTGAATTAGCATTTTGGAAAAATAGTTTTGGCGATTCATTGATAAATATAGTTATCTTTTGAATGGGTGAATAGGTTCGTGGATTATAATTTGTTCCTATTTCTAATATAAATGGTAGAATACTCAAATTTTTGAGCAAGAAGTGAAACACAAGCATTTCGAAATTATTTCATTTTTTCTCATGAAGAGCTGTTAGCTTTTGGGGATGTGAATTCTTCTATTAAACGGTTCTAAATTTGGTGATTTATCAGTATTTTGGCTATTTTAAAATCAGTTTCTATTGAAAATTTTTAATTTAAAATCTGGGAATTTTTCAACATTTTTTAAAACATTATAACATTGATAAATTATATATTAAAATAATGCTAATTGTATTGAAATGTATTCAAGAAGTAACATAAAAATGAAATTTTTTGTTTTTCTTTATCATATTATAAAGAGACATTATTTTCCAGTTTTCCAATGTTTTGAATCTAAAAAATAAACAAAGTAATAAATGCTTAAATTGCACTTTAGCAGAATTTACGAAACAATTCTTAGCAAAAGCAAAATAGCTGTGTAAGTAATTAAAAATGCCTTCATTTAAGTTTTCCCATGTAATTGTGTCAATATGCACCAGTTTTCTCTATGAAATTAATTTTACACTTTTTTCCCTGTTTTTTTTTCCCCTTCCTCCAGCATATTTGTGGCTTTTTGCTGTTACAGAGTTGGTAGGGGTAATTGTTTTTAGGATTTTAGACATTGCAACTTGGAAATTTTAGAAGAATTTGAAGGTAAGATTTATAGACCCACGAATCTAGAAGATTCCAGAAAAATGTCTTCATGGCAATAACCCATAATGGATGTATTTTACAGAAAGTTTGTAATGAACTGTAATTTACTGGAGAGTTTTCGGAAGAACAATGAAAGCATAATATTTGAATATTTTATTTCTGATACTAGAAGTCTTTTTTTAACATGTTTATCTTCCCTTTGTTTTCTCTACTTTTCACTAGAAACAAGCATGGAAAATATTAAAAATGTTTCTAATCTTATCACATGGACAGGCGTTTATAGAAAGAAATTTTTCTATTAATAAGGAAATTGAAAACTGACATTTTTTAGGATTCATCTTATATGTCTCAGTGCATCATCAGTGGCGTAGCTAGGTGGGACAAGGGGGGCATTTGTCCCTGGGCGCATATAAGCATTATGTACCACTCCACGCGTACAGGGAAAAGTCTTACTTGTGATTGGACGTACGTTTCAGATGACATCATTTTCCCTTGGCATAATGAAGTTTAGGCGGGATTCTTACGGTTTTGTTTTCGTTAAATGACACGCATTAGTGACATGGAGGCATGAAAATTATGGTTTGTTTTTTTGAAATGAAAAAATTTAGCTGCAGCGTTCTGCAGTTGGCTTACTGTTTCATGGAATAATAAAATTATAAAATCTTTCAAAGATGTTGTTAATATCAGAAGCAAACTTAAATGCTTAGATTATATAAATAACTGAGTTCATGAATTTAGTGCAAAAACCAAAACATGACGATCTCGATCCAACTGTAAATGCATTGAGTGCCAGTAAGTATATTATTATTATTGCAATTATTTTGCATTCTGTTTCACATTGCAGAAAGTATTTCTTTTGCAAATGTTATGTTATTTCCAAGTTAATGTCCGTGTCATTCTAAAATTCATTTGCCTTAAATGAAAGAAAAAGTGCATTCAGTATCGTCGCTGAATTTAATACACATGTATAAGAAAAGAATGCAAAGGTATAAAAGATGTTACACATTAAAAAATGGGCAATATCCATAAAATAATATTATTCAATTTAAAATACGTATCTCTTTTCTCTGTTAAAAATCTACTATATTAGTGTAACTTCAAAAATAAATTTTACTTTTTCAAACTGATTATAAATATTGTGAATTTACTGTGTTACTATTGTTAGCTCCCAACATCGATTTTGCTATTTCCGACAACTGACTTGTCTTATGCTTTCAGAGATTGCATGTGTAAAGAATAGAGGAACCTGAATGAACATGAAATAACGAATTAATAATCACAGCACCTTTGATATGAAGGGTTTTAAATTTAGAATACATTTATTATAAATCTTTGCACTTAATACACATTTACGGAATTAGCACAATAAGTACTTATGACGGTCTGATCTATAAAATCAATAATTTCATGTTCCCCATCAGTTTTATGAAGCTCATGATTTTTTATCTGAAGAGAAGAACTTTTCAAGTTGGAGTTGGAGATACTTTGTCACAGAATAAAGTAATACAAAGAGGAGTCCTGCAAGGCTCAGTTATCGCACCAAAGCTTTTTAATATTTTTATAAATGACTTACCTAATCCATTGGGGTCTAAAACACTAAAATATGCAGATGACACTGATTTTGTCGCAATCAAGAAGCCCACAGTTAGCTCTAAACACAGTGGCGTAGCTAGGGAAGGGCAAAGGGGGACATCTGTCCCCGGGCGCAGCATCTAGGGGCGCCAAATTAATGGTACACAATTTTAGAATGAAACTTTTTACACTTTTGGTACGCAGAAAGGGGCACAAGATCGTCAGTTGTCCCCGGGCGCTGAAAACCCTAGCTACGCCTCTGTCTAAACAACCTCCAACTCTACGTGAACGTTGTCGCCGCCTGGTGTCAGCCCTGGAAGGCAAAAATTAATACCATTACAGGAAAAATGAGAGAACAAATAGTGATATAAAAATTGAAAATGATATCATCCCAGTCTCTTCGTCTGCTAAATATCTCGGAGTGATTCTTGATGAACGACTTAGCTTTAAAGGCCATGTAATTAACCAAGTTAACAAAGCAAACAGAGCTTACATGTCTCTCTATAATCTCATAGGATGGAAATCTAAACTTAGTTTTAAAATTAAACGTACTCTGTATATTTAGCACTTATTAGACCAATTTTGCTTTATGTAACCCCAGCCTGGGCCACGGCGTTAAAGACTGAACGAAGGAAAATTAACCTCCTGCAAAATAAAATACTAAGAGCAATGGTTAATGCACCTTGGTATGTTAGAAATACGATCATTTATGAAGATTTAAAAATTAAATCAATATCGGAGCAGATCCTAATGGATGCTCACAACTTTTTTGAGAAAATGGAGAATTCGCCAGTCAATACTTTGAGAGAACTTACGAACTATGATCCCACTGTGGAAAGCATCGTGAAACGACCTAGGTCAATTCACCACAATGTAAAGTGGTAGCTGTAAATATGTATATAGTTTTATCCAACTTATCTCATTTTATTCAAGAATTTAATCAAGCATTTAATCCCAGTATTTATCCAAGTATTTAACGAAGATTTATTTCCCGTGTTTGTGAATTTGTGTTTGTGTTTACTACTAAGAATATGGACTTTGTGCCTGGACACGCAAAGACTTTTAGTGTTATTTCTACGAAGTGTAAATAGTAATTGAACTCACCACGCCTACCAATGTGGATGCAACCGTATTGGCTAGTACCTGTCACGTGATACTCATACCCTGAATTCTCAAAAATTAGATATTATTCTCTCAAATCTCTCACTAAGCACTTTTATGTTCTTCAGTCAGGACTCAGGTGATTTTCATGACTTAAAAATTGAAATTTTTGCTCTTATGTTAGTGTACGCCACCTTGACTTGCCACTTTAAAGCTCTGATTGCCTGATCTCTCAGACTCTTATTTTCGCCTTCGGGTGAGTGGCGTGATAGCGCTCTAAGTTTTTTTACAACCGTGAATGGTCGTATGGCAAGTTAGAATGATCAGGTTTAAACTCTAAGAAGTTGATGCCTGTAGTGAAAGTAAAGCATAAGCATAAGAAGTACTTTTGCTTTCTGGATAAAAATAAAAACCACTATATTTTTTATTATTTGGATCCTAAATTCTGCTGCGTAGTGCCTTCCTAAATTCTAAATTTTGCCATTTCTAGATTTTGTTGCTCGGTGTGTCACTAAATTTTAAAAATTCTGCCATACCAGCTCTGTAACCGGCCCTTACCATGTATCATTTCATATTTATTCAGAATTCTCAAATTACTAAAGAAATAAAATTAGTACCTTTTCTTATACATTCTAAATGCATTTAGTTTTTCAGAATAACAAAAACTTTAATTAAAATCACAAATTCTAAAATAAAGAAGAAACGTATTGAAGAAAGAAACCGAATGCCTAAAGAGAAAGAAAATTATTTTTCAAAGATATGTACAGTTATTATTATGCAAGTTAAGCAATTGTTTACAATTTCAGTCTTTGCAGTCCTTCGCTTGCATGCTGCATTAGTTCCTTCCAGCTCTGGTAATTTGTAATTATTCGTGTTTGAGTTATCGCTGCTGATATTTGAATTTGTTATGCGATTACTATATGACGAGTTACGAGTATGCTACAACATGTTACTGACATGTCAATTTGACTTATCTTCTAAGTCCTAGTTCCGACAACAATTCAGTCAAAAATTCCGAAATACTGAAGCTGAAGTAAAAGGTTTAGTATATATTCACTGTATCTTAATAAAGTAATCAGGGTGTAATAAAAATATATTATAGAATTTACGCTGATCCAACTTTTTGTCTGAATGAACAACATGTAATGGAAGAGAAGGCTTGTAGAGGTCTGTTTTTGACATACCTCTAAAAGCAAATATCATACTCCTTTTGTCTCTTCAATTTAAAAAATCTTTCCTTTGAGAGGCAACTTTAGTTTTTGGGAAAGAAAAAAAAATCACAAGAAGACAAATTTGAAGAACAAGCAGTACGATTGAGTACACATACTGATTTTTGGAATACAAGCAGTCTCCGATTGGTTATTGAATAATGAAAACATGCATTGCTGTGCAATACAAAGCATTTGGAATACTTTTTCTGACTGAATAACGTAAGATTAAAAGTCATCTGCTTAATTCACAGCCATTTACAAGTCAACTACTCGGGCAATTGCAGAATCGTTTTGATTTTGAGCTTGTAAGACAGACCTAATATCACTGGTTCTTTAATCTTCCGAGAACATTCTTTCTTTAGCTCATATTCCGAGAATATTAAGTGAAGACAATTATTGCAAAAGAAATTGAATATTCATTTGCACTACGGCTTGGTAGTTTACTAACGAGTTAACAAAACTTACCATCGAACTTCCATTAATTCGTTCTCTAGAGGGTTGTATGTTTATATCATAATTTGACTTTATAAATGAATAATAAATTTATAATGAATTTATAAAAATGATTAGTCTAAATCTTATATTTCTATAAAAATATACTCTGCTTTAAAAATATTGGATGATAGTATCAGCCGCTCTTTCAGCCACTTCATAAGCAACAGCTTGTTTAGAAATAAATTATGCAGTTAATGTCATAAAATATTTTCGTAAAATTCAAATAAACATCAAGCGAAAGTTCTCAGTTTTAGACAATTTGATTTAAACGAAGTTAAAGTAAAGTAGCAGGCTATAAAATGCCGAAGATAAAAATTTACTCTTACAAATATTTTTTTAAAAAAAGGAAGAGAGAGAGAGAGAAATTTAAAAAAATAGTTAAAAATTTGAATAATATCATCTATAATTTAAAAAATCTGATGTGTACACCACATGACTTCCTTGTACGGAATATTAAATTATATGCATTTTTTCTTGCATTTCATTTAAACTTATTGGATTGAATTAAATCTACTTCGCCTACAGCGCATAAACCACAATAGAATAAACGCATTCTTTAAAATTCACTCTAGTATTTGTGTACCATAGCGACATTCTGGCGCTAGATTCACTTAACAGTATTATATTTCGTTCATATTATAACTTATAATGCACAAAATTTATATCATTTAAAGAATAGAATTATCTAATCGTTCCCACATGTTCTATTCAAATACTATAATAAAGCTAGAATGATGTATAAAAGAAATTAAGCAAACAAAACAAAAAGAAACAGTTTTTCATAGACGATTGAGTATTTCTCATTCAATTAATTCAGTTCTCACTTCGCGAGAAGGCAAAAATACATAAAAACTCAAAATATCTATATTATAAAATTACAAAGTAAATCTTAAACACTTATTTCCTCGAAAAAATTCCAGAAAGGATTAAGCATGATTTAATTGGCAATAATAAATGAAGGCGTTATCTTTGTTGTTGCGAAGCTAAGTTTCTCTAGATTGGCAACAAATCCGCTAGTCTTCTGTTTTAAATGTAAACAATCAATGGCCGCCATAAAAAAATAGGCTTAGTGGCACTTAAACAACTTTACAATTGCTGATAATTCTAAAAATATTGCACACAGATTTACTAAAGGCATAAAATCCTTAACCGGAAGATAAAAATATAATTCAATCATTTTTAAAGAAAAAAAAAAAATGTACAATTTACAAGCATATAAGGGTAAAGAAACTGAGATCATTGAGCCGGGTAATAGAGTGGATATATATATAAATATATTTATATACGTTTGGTGCGGCCGATTGCAACCAAAATACGAGGTGCACATCTACATGTTATAGCAGTCCTATATACAAAATTTCAACGTTCTGAGGCTACTCGTTTTCGAGTTATGCGAGGAACGTACGTACGTACGTACATACGCACGTACAGACGCCACGAAAAATTCTCTTCAGAATTAATTTTAAAGCAGTTTTATAATTTTTTTGAAGGAAAAGAGTATTTTATTCTGTCCTTACGTACAGATATCACGCAAAAACATCGTTAAATTGCATTCGATAGCGGTCAAAATGGATATTTTCGTTGAAATATGCTGCCTGAAACTTTTCGCGATTACTTCCTTTTTACTTCGTACAAGGAAGTAAAAAGATATCTTTTCATATAGCATTAATAAATATTTATTACGCATCATTGAGGGAAAAAATTTCATATAATTAATTCTCCGTAAAATTTTACTTGAAATTTAAGGTTAAAAATAGCTGTGGCAATTCACTGTAACTAAAATCCATAAATCACGTTTGGCGTTATTATCGCTCAAAAAGAATATGCCAAATTTGAAAACGCGAAAATATGTAAATTCGTGTATATCTTAGAAAATTTTGAATAAAAAAGTCTAATTTTTTGCAGGTATGCTTAGAAATACACCTACTTTAAGATGATGGTAAAAATTTTATAGGTTATAATTCAAAATTTTTTTCGAAAAATTTATAAAAATTATTTAAAAATAGAAATTTAAAAAATAAAACACAAATAATGGGTAAATTTTATTTGGAAAGAACGTAAATTTCGAAATGTGAAAGGAAAAAAAAAAAAAAAAATTTAATAAAAAAAGAGATATTAATAAATATTTGCCAAATTCAATTGAGTAGCTAAAATTTTGAGAGTTAATATCTTAATCGTACGAGTAGTTTTTAAGTTAATATCTTAAAAACTACTCGTACGATTTTTACAAAACTTGGTATTCTGGCATAATTTGAGTCGTAGAATCGAAATATGGAAAAAAAAAATGGTATGTTATTTCAGAAAAAGTCCGATTTTGTGTCAAAATACCTATGTTAGAATAGTGCTATATATAAATCTAATATATATCCTAAGTCGCGCTTTCGAGACATGAAAAACGCAGTTTGAATTTTGTCAATCGGCTTTTTTTTTTTTTTTTTTTTTTTTTTTTTTTTTTTTTTTGAGCAGTGTACATGATGCAACGAGAACATGCTAGAAAAGCCGTTGACGAATACAAATGTGCCAGAAAAAAGGAAAAAAAGATCCACCCTATTGAAAAGACGATCTTTCATAAAAATTTCTTAAAGGATGTTGAACGTCTTAGGGGAGTAAGGGAAAGCAGAGCTTTTTTCATGAGATTAATCGTGGACAAAGAAGTTTCAAGACTACACTATGCATAGGAACTACTACACTGTGCATAGGTGTGACAGGAACTACACTGTGCATAGGAAAAGATGGCAATATTTTAAGTGCAAAAGGTGACATTCTTCAAAGATGGAGGGCGCATGAATCTTGACCTCTCTTCAGAAGTAAGTGGATCAACAATCAGAAATTTAGAGCCTATTGATCCCCTCTCTTTGATAGAAGTGAATAATGCTATAAAAAACTGAAAAAAAAAAAAAAATCTCCTGGACCTGACAATGTACCGTCAGAAGTTTTAAAAGTTGTGAGACCTATTTGTGTACAGCTTATAAAGAATTAATTCAACATATTTTGGAGAGGGAGACATTCCCAATAGAATGGAAACTTAGTACCATTTGCATGATACACAAAAAAAGGTGACATACTAGACTATAGTAATTATAGAGGAATTAGTCTTCTTTGCGCACCCTATAAAATCCTGTCTGCTATTCTTTTTGACAGACTTTTGTTTGCTGTTTGTCAATAACTTGATGGGCGACTATCAATGTGGATTTCGGAAAGGACGACATACAAATGAGCAAATTTTCAACTTAAAACAGATCCTTGAAAAATGTAGAGAATTTGGAATCGAGATTCGCAATCTTTTTATCGATTTTAGAACAACATATGATTGTATTAACAGAGAACTCATAAAAGCTGTGCGTGAATTGAAAATTCCAGAAAAACTTGTTGCACTTGTAGCCTTGAAACTCAAAGAAACCATAATTCAAGTATGCATGCAGGGTGATTACACAGAACAGCTTGAGGTAAAAAGTGGAGTGCGACAGTGGAATGCATTAGCATACCTCCTGTTTAATATAGCACTTGAAAAAGGTATTAGAGGCTCAAAGATCAATATTAGAGGACATATTTTTACTCAGTTCAAATACTGGCTTATTCTGATGACATTGGCATTATTGCCCGAACCGCACTGGCTCTCAGACTGCCATTTATGGCATTGGAATAAAGTTTTAAAAGAATACTTTATGTATAAACCAAAATAAAACTAAATATTTACCTTGCTTAAAGTATGACTTACAACTTAGTCATTAGAAATTGGCAATTATAAATTTGAAAAAGTTAACAGTTTTACTTATTTGGGAACAGAGATAAATAATAAAAATGTGTTGCCCCCCTCAGAAATATATTAAAGAATCATTGCTGCAAGTAGATTTTTTTTATACCCTGAAGAGATATTTAAAATCCAGCTTTCTTAAATTAAGAACTAAATTGCTTCTTTGCAAAAGTTTCTTGACTTCTGCATTGACTTTATGTGAAGAGGAAGCTCTGGGAATTTTTGAGCGAAAGATCTGACATTGCATTCTTGGTGTGGTCCAAGTGAATGGATCATAGAGAAAATCTAATTTAGAATTCTATAAACTTTACAAACAACCTGATATTATAAAATTCGTGAAATTACAGAGACTTATGGACTGGCCATCTGGCTAGAATGAATGAAGATCATTGCTGCAAGAAAATCTGTATGGCAAAGCACATAGGGAGTAGTAGACCTGGGGACAGACCCCGCTAAGATGGATTGATTGTGTCGAAAAAAATCTTAATATTTTAAAGGTTAGAAACTGGAAAACAGTTGCCAAAAGTAGAGTTGCCTCTAGAAGATTTCTGATGAAGGTCAGAACCCACCCATGGCTCTGAAGCCATTGAAGAGAAGAATCTTCTTTCAAAAATGTCCAACTATGTCCAACCATTATAAGAGTAAAATATTTAATGCTACGTGATAAATTTTATAAAGGTAGTTTTGTTCTCAATTTTTTTTATAATTATGTTTAATAATAATGATATTGGCATTATTGCCCGTTAGCATAAACTTGTGGATCTGTTTTATTCTTAGGAAGATATCACAAAAGTGTAGTTCAGGCGTAGCGAATATCTTTAATTGAATTTATTCACTTCCCATTTATTGATGGGTCCTTAATTTTTTCATTAATGGTCCTTAAAAGTACTTAATTTCCATGCGCAGACATGTGTACGAACCCTATGTATCCCATATATAATCATCTAGGGTTTCATTTTAGAATTTTAAATCAGTGTCCTTTAAACTTATTACTGACATAGGAGTTAACGCTTCAGTCTGAATTAAGATGGCCGAGTCCTATGAAAATTAAAGTAACTTTTTCATTAACTCTTTAAATTTGACAGAAGGCACCACTTGTGCTTACAAACTAAACTCCGTCACTTGCGCGTATTTAAAACAACTTAAGTTAAAACTTAAGTTCACGTAAAATAGTAAGAGACTATACTAAACGGTTTATTTAAGATGGCTCAAATATTTTTTAAGGTCATGTTTTTAACATCAGCTAGCAAAATGGATAAAGTCAGAATAATATCTGGCAGAGCAGGCAGTAGGATGTAAACTGCTGCTAAAAGCGCTAACACCGAAGCATTCAAAACCCTCAACTTAAGTACGCAAATAATTAATTTGCATTCTTGTGAGGACGATGGAAAGGGGTTTAAATCATAATAATTGGTTGATTAACATAAAATACTTTATAACCATGTTATTTAAACTGAGCATGAACTTTATCAGGTTTGTGACATTATCAGGAATGCACATAGTAGGATATATGTGCTGTAGATTGATGCTATTATGAAATGATTGCTACTATGAAAATGAAAATCCTTCCCTTAAAGGTTTCTAATTATAATGTATTTTAATGAAAAGTCGCCGAACTCCATCTACTATAATTCTTCATTTTAATTAAGTGAAGTTGTAAGGATTTTAAGTTTTACTAACGTTTATTTTATTTTAAAACTTTGCTATCCTCTCTTATTTTCCATTTCCGGCCAGAATAAGCGCGCGTAGAATTATTTTGCTTACGAGGTTGCAAACTGTGTAGGTATTTAAGTTGTGTCTTTTAGCCAAGGGAGAGACTTCTTGCTGCCTTAGCACGCGTGTGCTTTTCAGTCAGTTCATGTCTGCCTTTAAGGCCAGAACTTAGTTTTCGCTGATATTTGATGACGTACTGTAGTCTTTTGCATTTCGCTCACTACATACGTAGTGTCAAAAGTCCAATCTTCGCGTTACTAGTCTCTGTAAAGTATCTAAATTTAGTTCTTATTTTGGGTAAAAGTATAGTTTAGGGTACCCCTTGGCGAAACTTGGCGATTTTTGACGGTACATGGATACCGATTTTGTGCAATTCTTTGAGTCGTTATTTTGACCTGCGAAGCGGCGATTTTTGGATTTTCGGGCCAAAAATCGCCGCTACGCTAGTCAAAATAACAAGATAAACAATTGCACAAACTCGGTATCCATGTACACATCGACTTATTTTCACTTAAAAAAAAATCCCCGAATTGCACAAAAATGGCATTGCGCACTCCTTTGACTTTATCCATGTACACGTCGACCTATTTTCACTAAAAAAAAAAAAAAAAAAAAAAAAAAAAAAAAACAGAATTGCACAAACTAGCATTGCGCACTCTCTTTACTTTGTCCATGTACACATCGATATATTTTCATTTAAAAAGTCAAAGGAGCACAAAATTCTACAATATAGGCAAACAAAAAATACATAATTTCAATAAAATACATTTTAAACCAAACAATAAAATAACATAAAAAAGGAAAAATATGTTATAAATTTAAACACTACCAAAAGCAAATATTCACTTACCATGATTTACGAGTTCGCTTCGTACACCCAGAGCCACATAAAAATCAAAATATCAATCATATTCAAATGACTTTTTTCAAACCAGGTACTCTTTCTGATCGAACGCTTCACATAGTGACCATCTGAACCTTTCTTCCTACAAATCCATTTAGATCCATCTAAACGGTTTTTACGTTCGACTAGACACATAGCCTTCCTACATACAGGACACTTATAATGGCTACTAAGGAAACCTTCATTTACACACCAGTCAATAAAAGCTCTTTTCCCCTTTCGCTCCAAATCGTACAGAAACTTCAAATTAATCTTACTACATTTGGCCATTCTACCGTCTAAAGAATCAAACCAACACACACCACAAAATCGCTTACAAAACATACCATGATTCAAAATTTCCCAGAATCATGCACCCGATTACGTCACAATAGGGTTTCCATAACATTCAACTACTCAGGCTACCATAAATGAAACAACAACTTGGCGATAAATCAAACAACAACTTCGCCATAATACAAGGGGTACCTTAAAGTCTACTCTACTTCTTATTTTGTTAAGTTAGTTTATTTCTTTTTTTCTACGTTTTAGACCATAAGTGCTGGTCTCTGTATCCTGAAGGCTGTACGCTGTGAGAAATAAAGGGTCTTCTTATTTTTTGTTATCTTCTACGCACGCACGAACATAGTTTTGAGTAAGTTTCCTGTTCCTACTCAGGACTCCAGTTATATTTCCAAAGGGAATTAGGAGGAACAGAAGTCCGGACAAGGTGCTTGAATCAAATGTTTTCTTGTATTAAAAATTTGGCAAAATCAGATGCTTTATATTTACAGAGGCTGTTTGCACACTTTTTAGACGATTTTCATAGCATTTACAGAAATATTTTATCAAAATTTATTATGTTTTAAATGTTCCTTTTGAGAACCCTTATTCTTCACTATCTTTCTACACCATAATTTCCATGACAGTAAAGCTTTTTTAGTATTAAAAGAGGTATTTTATCCCATTTTTCTTGAACAGCTTTCCAAAGTTCAAGGAGGGTTGTAGGTAGACGTTTCGATACTTAGCTTTTTAGAAGTCTAAAAGCGCGAAAATCTGTGGATATTAGTTAGTGTTTGTATATGAAGTCATGTCCTGTCTAGAGTCGAAAATTTGCCGTAAAAACTGCACGGGGAATGTCCATTGGGATAGGCAAAAATGCAAGAGTAATCCACACTTTATCAGTTGAAAGGAGTTTATACTTTTGTTTTAAGAGTTGGTTCACCTTCCTTTTTATCTCAGAACTGAAGTGATGGCTGGATAGAAGAAAAGATGGCTGAGGTAGCTTACAGCCATTTTTAGCCAAAAGATCCGTCTTTTTCGTTTCCATGCACCCCACAGGGCTAAGGATCAAGCTCCCAGCCAGAGGCAATTTCTTTGGATACATTTATCTTAGCCTTTTCAACAAGAAAGTAATCACTAAGTATATAGAAGACAGCTGCCATAATGGCAGCCTCAACAAATATAACTGCCTTGCTAACGTTATCAGGTTCAATGTTCCGTCTTACTTTCTTTGGGAACATGCAAGGACCTGACTCGGAACAGAGAGCTTACTAAAGCTATGTTCAATAACTGTGGGAAGTAGACAGGATACACAAGAAGGGTATACAAAACCCTTTATTTTTCTCTCTTTACAATATTTTCCGTACTTCGGAATACAAAGACCCACTACTTGTGGTCTAAACGTAAGAATATAAAAATATAACTAAACTCTAATTTAATTTTAAAATAATAAACGTGGAAGATTGGCCTTATATTAACAGGAAGCCGTATGTAGTACAGAGAACTGCTAACACTACAATACGTTTAAAGTTATCAAGAGGATTAAACCTCTGGCCTGAAAGGCAACCAGCAACTGAGTCAAACTTCTAAGGTAAGCGGCCTGCCTCGACTAACTCCTTCCTCTCTCTCGCTTGGCAAAAAGCCACAACTTAAATACTTGGCGTTCGCCAGACAAACTTTGCATAAATAAGTTAACGCTTATAATTCTGGCCGGAAGTAGAAAATAAGAAGTGATAGTAAAGATTTAAAATAAAATAAACGTTAGTAAAACTTAAGATCCTTACATACTTCCCGCCAGAGTTAATTAGTTTGAAACTGAGGTCTAAAACGACTTTGTTGAAAACTTTTAGCTCTAGAATCTAACGCGAGGCCAATCTTTTACAAACATTTTTCGCTAGAAACTAGAAATTTAAAAGAAAGAAATTTGTTTTTACTATAGCAGCTCCCAGGACACGCAATTTTTTCATCTGTACTGCATCTAAACAGGAGCTTTTATTCAAATCTGGTTCCTTCCAGAGATCTGGAAGGAAAACTAGTTTAATGAAATGTTACACAATGAAATGGCAAGTAACATGTATAATTATATTTCTCTTAACATTCTTATTTCATTCATGACTATTTTAATTATCTCTCCCCGTGCTGTCTGACATGTGTTGTAAAAGAACACCAAACACGAATGTGTTTATGTCTACGTGTTCAACACTTCCTCCTACAATCAAAGCACTAACGTGTTAAAAATTCAACATACCAAGACCTCGTAACACACCCTAACTTGAACTCTAAACCCTGAGGTACTATTCTGAAAGTGCCTAACTCTGAAGTGCAGCGTCAGAGAGCCTAACTACATTCATTCAACCTTTAACACATATTCACCATGATTTGGTCTTTTTACAGTCACACGAATAACAAATTTTTAACATTACTTTCACTTTTACCATATCACGGTATTTCTTAACATTTGAAATAACAGTTCACATTGTATATAAGAACATATTAACATGCCGTTAATTTTACGCATTTGACAACATACATTAGTAGTACATTGTTCTTCTATTCTTTTCAAAGCAAGTGCCAATTTTTCTACGTTGAAAACTACATTTCAAAAAGTCTTTCAGACTAAAACTTCTTTCTTGCCAGAATGTTTTAAATAAAATTTATACAATAACTTTTACAATATTTAAGTCTTTACATATTCCTATTATACATCAACTTTAGTTTTACGCGCGAGTAATTGAAAAACATAATACCAAAATCGGTAACAACTCATTTCTCGCCCTTTTGGTGATAAAAGTACACCTCGCATGAGGTAAAACTTCTTGAAATCTGCCACTTGCAGTAAGAATGAAAGATTAACTTAAGTTTGCAAAGTAACATAAAATTTTACTTATCTTTGTGATATTCGGACATTCTTTTGTGAGCCCAGTCTTGGAAGGTATCGTAGATTCTTGTTTGATTTATCCTCCTTCTTGTACGGGCTCGCCCTTCATTGCCTTCCTCTAGAAGCTTTCTTTTTTCTCCAGTTCGGTCACCCTTGAATACCTTCTTTTTCGCCTCTGCCTGTGGTCTTGGCCATTTGATGGCAGCTGGTCTTGGCGGAACCGGGAAACTTCTTTCGCGTTCCTGCTTGGCCCTCGTTGCTGGCCGTTCAAACTTTCCTTGTAATTTTTCCTCCGCCGCTGGTGGCCCTTCCGCAGTTCGGCGACATTTGCTGAGGAGAGTCCTGTTGGATGAGTAGATCTTCCGTTTTAGAGCCGGGTTATAGATGCCGTCATTTCTCCTGGCTCTCTTTGCATACGTCGTCCTTCTCCCTTCTTCATTCTGGAGGTGGTCGTGAGCTCTCTTTTCTGGACGGTGGAACGGCTTCTTTTTCTTGCTACCTTCAATTTTCCCGCGGGGAAACTTTTTTTTCACTTGCTCCTGCCTCTTAATGGCTTGCCGTTGTACTTGTCGTTGTTCCACCTCTGGAGCTTGTGCCTGCGGTGTCTGCCGTGCTGGATCCTGCAAAAGATCTGTAAATATTTGCATTTTATTACGATCATAGTAGGGTTTGATTTGATCAATGTTTGCGGAGCAGGTTTCACCATTCCTGGCTTTCAACACTACTACAGCGTGAGTTATTTTTTCTATGACGTATGATCCTTCAAATCGTGGAAAAAATTTGGCAGTTTTATCTTCTGGTGCTGAAGAAAGTGAATGCTTAATTTTTAATACTTCATCCCCTACTTTATAAGTTACTCCCCGTCGTTTCAAATCGTAATGAAGTTTTCGTTTTCTCTGTGCTATTTCCGTATTCTTTTTTGCTTCTTTAATTAGTTTTTCTATATCACCCATTTTAAATTTTGGGGCTCTTTGTTGCACATAAAATAATTTATCTAACGGCGTTATAATCTTTCTGCCTAAAAATAACTCAGCAGGAGTTTTGCCCGTTGTATCATGTTTTGCGGTCCTAAGGGCGAAAGCAAATTCATTGACATAGTTATCCCAGCTTTTATGAAAATTTTTAACATAACTACGGATAATTTTCACTATATTTCTATTGACCCGTTCCGCTATATTTGATTGCGGCCGATACGGGACCATTTTTAAATGACGTATGCCCAGTTTTTGGCACATGTCTTCAAATACATTACTTACAAATTGAGGACCATTATCCGATATAACTTTTAGGGGCGCCCCGTATTTTAAAATATATTTATTTAAAATAGAATCAGTAACTAATTTCGCGGAGGCTCGTTTTAAGGGAACAATTTCGGTCCATTTACTAAAATGATCACCCATAACAAGGAGATAGCGACTTCTATTTAACTGACTTTTTGGGAAAGGGCCCAATAAATCGATGCCAATTATTTCATTTGGAAATTCGGATTTAATACTATTTAGAAACCCGGCCGGGCGGAAATTAATATAATTAACTGCTTGACATGTTGGGCAAGACTGGACATACGCCCTTGTTAGCTTTTGCAGTTCAGGAAAGTAGACTGCCTCGCGTACGCGTTGGATAGTTTTTCGAATACCAGCATGAGAAGCTAAAGGGCTGTCATGGAGCTCCTGCAGGATATTTAACCTAAGACTACCTGGGATAACAGGTCGAAATTCGTTGTTGGAATTCGTAGTTTTTGTATAAAATAATGGACCATCTATTAGTTCGTAATGGGCCGCCCTATTTCTTATCGCCACAATATCTTGGTGGCTAAAATTTTCAGGATCCTTCAAATACTCATAAATGCTTCCAAACTCAGGATCCTTACCCAGTTCGGTTATTACAGTTTCTCGGGAATTTATTGTACATGCTGTGAGCATTCCCACCTTTACAGTATTACCTTCTTCATCTATTTTAATTCTGGATAGGGCATCTGCTACGATATTTTCCTTTCCGGGGGTATGCTTGATTACCAGATTATATTCTTGTAGCTTGAGTGCCCATCTTATTAACCTTGGGGATAAGTTTTTCCCTGAGTACAATCTAGTTACCGCCGCATGATCAGAGTAGACTGTTATTGGCGCCTTTCCAAAATAGACTCGGAACTTTTGCACTGCTAACAGAACTGCAAGTGCCTCTCTCTCGGTCGCGGAATAGTTTCTTTGTGTTTGATTTAAAGTTCGGCTAAAAAATGCCACGGGCTGCTGATTTTGCGAAAGTACCGCTCCTACCGCATAATCCGAAGCATCCGCTGAAATTTCTAAATTCTCATCCTTTTCACGAATTTTCAACACAGGGGCTTGCGTTAATGCTTGTTTTAATTTTTCGAAAGCACTATTGGCTTCGGCCGTCCACGAGAATCTTGCCTTTTTCCTTTTTAATTTTAACAATGGTTCAGCAATAGCTGCAAAATCTTTTATAAAGGACCTATAATATGAACAAAGTCCTAGAAAAGAAGAGAGCTTCTTCGCCGTGTTTGGAGTCGGATACTTTTGTACAGCGATTATTTTTGATTCGTCTGTCTCGATTCCTTTCTGAGATATTTTGTAACCTAAATATTTTAATTCAGGGGCTGCAAATTTGCACTTTTCGACATTAACTTTTAGACCGGCCTCATTTAATAAAGAAAACACCTGTCTTAAATCCTGTACATGTTGGTCCAGATTATCACTAGTAATAATGATATCGTCTAAATAGATAAATGTGGACTTTCCAAGAACAGGCCTTAGCACAATGTCCATACATCGCTGAAATGTTGCCGGTGCCCCTGAAAGGCCAAACGGCATACGCAGAAATGCATAAGTGCCAGACTTGGTTATAAAAGCAGTCTTAGGCACGTCCTCAGGCCTAACCCATATTTGAAAATAACCAGTCGTTAAGTCTAAAGTCGTCATATATTTGGTTGATGTTATGTTCCTTAGAATTTCTTCAATAATAGGTAACGGATATACCGGATATTTAGTTATGGAGTTTAATTTACGATAGTCAATTGCGAATCTCCACCTTTTTGGATGTGTCAAAGGATAGTCATTATTTTTCTTATATAAAACCACCGGGCTAGCATAACTACTTGAGATGGGCGTTATGATCTTTTCACGTAGCATATCGGTGATATGCCATTCTATAATTTTTTCTTTATTCTTATCATACCGGTATGCTTTGTGGCGAACTGGCATTGAATCTCCGGTGTCAATACTATGGTTAGTAACCTGAGTAAATCCTGGAATATCACTAAATAACGAAGCAAATTCACTAACCACTTGTCGGATTCTTCGTTGCTCTTGATTAGGCAGGTGGTCAAGATTTAACATCGGCGGTTCAGCCTTTTCTTCACGAACTGGTTTCATCGTCAGCTTAAGGGACGCTTCATCAAAATCCAGCGTTGCTTGTGCCTCTGAAAGAAAATCTATCCCTAAGATAATATGTGCTTGCAGATTCTTTACTATGAAAAACATAACCTTTACTTGTTCGTCCTTGATACGGACATACAGCGGTAATTTACCTATACACTTACATTTTTCTCCTTGCTCCGCTAACACTGTCGTATTATCCGAATTATATATGCGGTATTTCCGAAAATACTTCCTAAAAAAATCTTCTGCCACACAGGAACACTACGCGCCTGTATCCAGGAGTGCGGTGGCTGGAATATTATTCACCAACACTTCAATCTTCGGAACAGTCAAATTTTTCACCATTACTGTATTTAACTTGAAGGAAGAGGGGTTTTCGTGGCCTTCGGATTTCCGCACCCTCCCGTCAGCAGAAATCCGTTTTAGTTTAAATTATTTTTCATTTCCGTGCTTTCCTTCTTTTTCCACTGGCCTTGAGACTTTTTTCCTGGATTGCTATTGAACTGTCGACGTTCGCCGGCTGTTTTTGAATGCTCGGGTTTCCTTGCCCACTGATTCGCTTTGCTTCCGTAGCCGTGTGCTTGAGTTTGCTGTAGTCTTGGCGCACCAAATTGGTTTCGCTGTTGATATTGATATTGATATTGGTGTCTTCTTTCAATGTCCGCCGTTCTACTTTCAAACTGGATTGCTAGCTCAAATAACTTTTCCAGTGTAGTCGGATTTCTTAATTCAATAAAGTCTTGCACTTGGGGCAGTAAGCTCGGCAAAATCACTTGAATTATCTCAGGATCCGGACGTTTTCCATACAAGAGTTTGAAGACGTGAATTTTTCTTAAAATAAAGCTTGAGAGGTTTTCGATTCTTTGCTGATATATACTGAAAAGTTCCGTTTCTAATTTCGCACGATCCCTTACAACAGGGAAGGCTTTTAGTAGGGCAGTCTTGAAATTTTCGTAAGTATAGGTGGGACTTCCTGCTTGACCCAAGAGACTTCTGCCTATACATTTGAACCAATTAAGCGCTTGGCCCCTCAAAGCGCTGGTAGCTAAGGTAACTTTTTGAAATTCGTGCACGGGGTAGAGCATGAAGTGGTCATCCAATTTTTCCAAAAAACTGGTTACCGGTGAGTTTTCATTAAATGTTGCTTCTGGTTTCATCGAAGCGCGCATGGTCTGGACGATGTAACCAAATCCTTCCAGGGCGGCAGCTGGCATTTCTGGATTCTGAGCCGCTTCTGCAGGCAGCACAGGTTCTTCTTGAAACTCGGCCATGGTTATTCTTCTTCGTCGGGCGCCACTATCAGGTTCAATGTTCCGTCTTACTTTCTTTGGGAACATGCAAGGACCTGACTCGGAACAGAGAGCTTACTAAAGCTATGTTCAGTAACTGTGGGAAGTAGACATGATACACAAGAAGGGTATACAAACCCTTTATTTTTCTCTCTTTACAATATTTTCCGTACTTCGGAATACAAAGACCTACTACTTGTGGTCTAAACGTAAGAATATAAAAATATAACTAAACTCTAATTTAACTTTAAAATAATAAACGTGGAAGATTGGCCTTATATTAACAGGAAGCCGTATGTAGTACAGAGAACTGCTAACACTACAATACGTTTAAAGTTATCAAGAGGATTAAACCTCTGGCCTGGAAAGCAACCAGCAACTGAGTCAAACTTCTAAGGTAAGCGGCCTGCCTCGACTAACTCCTTCCTCTCTCTCGCTTGGCAAAAAGCCACAACTTAAATACTTGGCGTTCGCCAGACAAACTTTGCATAAATAAGTTAACGTTTATAATTCTGGCTGGAAGTAGAAAATAAGAAGTGATAGTAAAGATTTAAAATAAAATAAACGTTAGTAAAACTTAAGATCCTTACAACGTTAGTAAGTCCAAGAAGAGTTAAAATTGCTTTTTCCGTGGCAAAAATCTCTGTATCGAAGTTAGAGGCATTAAGACCAACAGCATAGGGATATCTCAAAATATCCTTCATAGTACAATTCGGCACTAGTATTTGAGTGGCAAATTGAAGTCTCCAGCAATTACGGTGTTTCTATCAAGAGCATTTTCCAGGATAGAGATACTACATTACTAAAAACTTTTGTATATGACTAGGATGGTTATATACAAAAATAAATTTAGTTCTCAGCGATCCCTTCCATACGTTTAGCTAAACTGCCTTTAATATGTTGATTTGCATTGTTGGCGCGAGTAACCTATAATCCAAATGTATTACATTCGGATTATGGGTTACTCGTAATCTTTACAACTGTGACTTAACGCTCTTTTCTTGTTCTTACAAGATATTCTGCTTTGGTTTCTGTAAATGTCGGGCAGAGTTTCTCCAAATTCAAAGATCATCTGAGCTTAGTGTAAAAAATGCATACGTCTGTATTAAATCGGACTGTATTTAAGATAATATACTGACAGCATGCTTCAATACAACATTTATTTTAACGACAAACGCCAAAGATGAACACTTACATGTATACAAATATGACATCACAATTTTTCCTTTTCATACAAAAACATTACTGCCATCTATTGGCAAGCTACATAATCACAATATATTATATTTAACACTCCCTCCCCCATGCTTCTGTAACGAATGCATCAGGTTTACTAAATTTCAAGATTATAAAATCTTTCAATTGGTCTTCAAAAAACACCTTTATCAAATTGAATCAAACAACATCTAATTCTACCATCTCTTACATTAAATAATTCTTTAATCCTACCTGACTACTAATTACAGCATTTCACATTATCATCTCATAAAATGTTTAACTTCATTAATTTTAAATGTGGGAGAATTTTGTGGAGTTTTTGGAAACACAACTGGTCTTAGTTCTAGGAGATATTCTTTATAAAACCTTTTCAAAAAATTTTGTAATAGTAACTGCCCTTGTTTCCATCTTTCAATTGAGATCTTGTGGATTCTAATTTAGATTCTGGTGAAGATAAAGCAGTCAAGCTAAATACAGTTATAAAATGAGATGGTGAAAGAAGATTAGGTTCATTGAATACGTAGGTTATGGGCCTAGAATTAAAAGCTTTATCTTCAACTAAAATAATATACAGTTCTTCATAAAATAAGAAAGCTTTACCTAAGATACGTTTTAAATACGTTTTTACAGATCTTTACCAAATGTTCTCAAAATCCACTTCACCAAGGAATACCTTCTACAGTAAATTTCCATTCAAAATCGTTTTTCTCAAGAAAATTTAGAACTTTCTCATATTTACGCAATTTATATAAATACTTTAATTCACAATCTGCAGGTTTAAGGGTCTTAGCATTGTCAGAATAAATACCTCTGCACGTCAAATATCTACCCAATGCTTGAATAAAGCACTCTGTACTTAAATTTGATACCAATTCTAAATAGACTCGAGTCACTGTGCAAATAAACAATGAACTATAAACTTATGTGCCATCTTTTAACTACAAAGGCCCTGCAAAATCTGCCCCAATTATCTCAAATGGCTCAGCTTTCTCTGCATGGTCAGCAGAAAGAGAAGCTGATATCTTGTGACTAGCGAAAGCATTATATATTTTACAAAATCTACAATAATATAATACAAATTTTATAAAATATCTATCTTTTAAAATTTAGAATTTCTCTTTTACTTGCACTACAGTTCCATTTACACTTTTATTATTAAGAACCTTTTCATGACAGTAAAAAAGGATTAAATGAGAAAAATAATTATTTGGGAATATTACAGGTTGAATTCCATCTACAGCTAACAAGATGTTATTAATAATTATAAATTAATTATTAATACATTAATTATTAAGTATTATAGATATTAATCTACTCCCAACTCTTAAGCAACGCCTTTCATTAATTGTTGGATTTAACCCAAGCAATTGGGACTTCTGATACAATTGTTTTTTTACACATTTAACATTATTCAGTTCTGGGGAAGGGAAAAAAAAAAAAAGCTCACTTTCTGATTACGTACCAATAACACATAGCATTACATATTTCATTTTCGCCACATGACCAATCACTGTATTTTGTGACTTAAATTGTTAATGAATCTAAATATATATGACATCACTCTTAAAAGTTTACCTTGTAGAGACTTAGGTTAATTGGAAAAGCCAAAGAGATGAAAAATGAGCAAGCACCTTCGCCAGGAATCGAACCGCGGACCTCTGGAATACGGGCCCAGCGTGCAGAACCACTACACCACGAAGGCACGCCAAGAAGATGGGAGAAATATCTTATATACTCCCCCATTTAAAGGGCGACTGGTTTTTTTTTAGGGGACCCAATCGCCAAATCCTGGGTGGGGAGAAATCAGCATCCACCACCCTTTTAGTTCGGGCGCCACTGTAGAGACATTAGGTTAATTGCAAAAAGCCTGAGAGATGAAAAATGAGCAAACGCCTTCGCCGGGAATCGAAACGCGGACCTGTGGAATACGGGCCCAGCGTGCAGAACCACTACACCACGAAGGCACGTCAAGAAGGTGGGAGAAATACCTTATAACCTAAGTCACCAAATTTCCCTATCGTTAACAGAGGTTGTAAGGGTTGAGCGCTGTTAGTAACTTGAGTCATAACTTTCTCTTCAACATTATTCGTTATGTTACAATGTTAGTTCAGTTTGGACCAATTTATTTCATCTTGATGTAACCATGGTAGTGTATGCCACTACAAGCTCGCTCCCAGTAACATCACGATTTTCATGATTTTGACATCAGCATTATCTGATCCAGGACAGTGAAGCCACGTACTACATAATGTTTTATCTTGAATTTCCGACAGGCAATTTTGTACGAAAGTTTTCTATTGCCGCCGTGGGTTCTTTATCCAGTGAAGTACAATAAGAGAATGTTCACAAATAAATCTTTGCTCTTGAGGAAAATGCACATGAACTGTACCTAATAATACTGCCATGAGTTCGAGTCTTGGTAAAGATAAGTTTTTTAGGGTAGCCACTCTACTCTTGGCGATTACTAAAATTGCTGCAGAAGCTATTGATTCAAACAATGGAATTTCACATAAACTGCTGCTTTGTAAACATTTTGAGATAAACAAAAACAACGTAGCTTCAACACTTTTGTTTGTCAACTGTTTTTGGATTTGATAAATCCGCTATCTATTGGCAAGCTATATAATCACGACTTATTTTATTTAACAGTTACAGCACCAGCAACTTAATCCTAAGACATGGAAATGTTGAATGTTATTTAGTATTATAAGTTTCTTAAAAAATTAAAATGCAGCAAATAAAATTAAAAAATGGTTGCTTATGGTATTGATTATAATGTGCAGCTACTCATATTACTGTTTTAAAAATGAAAAATAATGTTATACTAATTGATAACAAAATATTTATTCCCTTCATAACCAGAAATATATTTTATTTAAAGTTAAATATTAAAGATGTAACAATAATACAATGAAGAAATCTTACTTTTTATATATCTGTATAAACACCCTAAGATCAAATAAATAAATATGTAGAAACTGTGGATTAAAATTTTGATAGTTTTTTGAAATTTTTTTTTTTTTTTTTTTTTAATTTACTTACGTGACTAATTTTTCTTAAAACTTATAGGTTGTATGTGGTCTATATGTGGCATCCATGATCAGGGCTGGGCTGAACGTGCTGTTTTTGGAAAAATACGATATATGAACTTTAAAGGCTGTCAAAGAAAATTTGATGTAAATGAGTTCATCAGAAAATACAAAGAAAAATGATGTAAAAAGTAGCTAATGAAATTTTCCATTTTAACTAAACCGTACAGGAATGTTTTAAAATTTTAACTTTTTTAATTCATGTGTCAAATTAGTTTTTATTTTTTAAGACATTTATTGCATTCATAACTTTTTATTCATTTGTTACCTTTTTAAAGTTAGGTTTTATCTTGCCCCCATCTTCTGGGGGAAAAATAATCAATAAAAGTTTTTGTAAGAGGAATTTGAATTGCCTTTCTTTCTATCTCTATGTGAGCGCAAATAATATTTGTAGATATTGTTGCGTGCGTATGGGTTCATAATGGATTAAATGCACACGGAACCGACGAGAGCTTGATAAAATTTATTTTCGCAAAAAGAAACACTTTTAAGAGTTCTGAAACTTTCCACAAAAGTACTCGTACAGCTTTTCTCAGTAGGACAGAGCACAATCAGTAGTTATCATTTCTCGGACATTTTGATCATTTCGGTATTCTGAGGGCAGCTACGCTGCATGACGGTTGGAAAATGTACTTGCTCTGTAAATCACTTTTTTCGCTCGTTTCTCCTCTAAACTGATGGCTAGTACCGCATCTGGAGAGAATTCCATCCGTTGGATTACGCCCAACTCTGAAGTAATGGGAGATGACGACCAGTCCTACTGCTTTAGTTTTTGTAACGCTGATTTGGCTAAGGAAATAGAGAAGAAAATGCAGAAACTCCGGAAGGAAATAGATTTCCCTGGCAGCACGGCAGAACATTTACAAAAAGTTTTCCCAAACCTTTACAAAGGAGCTGTTGATGCGCAGAAAAAGAAAGACTGGAGAAGAGAGACGTTTGTGTTCCGTTGATCCCTCATTACTTGATGCAACGTTATTAATATTTTGAAGATTTGATGATTAAGGTGAAAGATCTCTATCTGGAATAACAATATTTGATAAAATAGGGATTAAACATTTTCACTGAAATTGAAATCGTTGTCAAAACAGTGATTTTTTCTACGACCTCAAATATTCCCGCACGAACAATCTTTGGTGAAATGAATGATGATCTCTACCTAGGACCACCAAGGTATTATTACGAAAGATAGAGTTTCATGTGGGAAAAGTGTTCATTAAGCAACTTATTGGGGTGGTTGCGAAATCTGAAGCATTGCATAAAAACATGATTTGCTTAGAGATATGGGATTAATTTTGAAGCAATTCCGTAAAAAAGGAAATAAATCTCCTAACCAGGTAAGAGCTGCAAGGTTCATTCCATAAAAAATAAAATCATCGTAAAATTCTTTCACAGATTAAAAGAGGTCTATATGGGCGAAACACGTTTCTTCAGCAATTACGCTATTCAAGAACCGAATAAAAGTTGTATCCTAAAACTATCAGGTTCAGTGTTCCTCCTTACTTGCTTCGGGAACATTACATGACCTGACTCGGAACAGGGAGCTTACTAAAGCTATGTTCAATAAATGTGGGAAGTAGACAAAAACACACAGGAAGGGTATACGAAACCCTTTATTTTTTCTCTCTTTACAATGATTTCCGGACTTCGGAATACAGAGAACAACCACTTGTGGTCTGAACGTAAGAATATAAAAATATTAACTAAATTCTAACTATACTTAACTTTGGATTAATAAACAAGTGGCTACTTGAAGATTGGCCGTATATTAACAGAAAGGCTGTATGTAGTACAGAGAACTGTTAACACTACGATACGTTTAAACTTATCAAGAGGATTAAACCTCTGGCCTTGAAGGCAACCAGCAACCGAGTAAAACTGCAATGGCAAGCGGCCCGCTTCTAAGCACTCCTTCCTCTCTCTCTCGCTTGGCAAAAAAGCCACAACTTAAGCACTTGGCGTTCGCAAGACAAATTTGCATAAATAAGTTAAAGCTTTTAATTCTGGCCGGAAGTAGAAAATAAGAAGTGATAGTAAAGATTTAAAATAAAATAAATGTTAGTAAAACTTAAGATCCTTACGTACTTCCCGCCAGAGTTAATTAGTTTGAAACTGAGGTCTAAAACGACCTTGTTGAAAACTTTTAGCTCTAGAATCTAACGCGAGGCCAATCTTTTACAAACATTTCTCACTAGAAACTAGAAATTTAAAAAAAAAAATTCGTTTTTACATTATCAATTCCATGGACAATTACTTTTCATCTGTACTGCATCTAAACAGGAGTTTCTAGTTGAAATCTAGTTCCTTCCAGAGATCTGGAAGGAAAACTAGTTTAATGAAATGTTACACAATTAAATGGCAAGTAACATGAATATTTATATTTCTCTTAACATTCTTATTTCATTCATGACTTTATTTAATTATCTCTCCCCGTGCTCTCTGACATGTGTTGTAAAAGAAAACACCAAACACGAATGTGTTTATGTACAAGTGTTCAACACTACCGCCTGCAATCAAAACACTAACGTGTTAAAATTCAACATAACAAGACCTCATAACACACCTTATATTCATCTCTAAACCCTGAGGTACTATTCTGAAAGTGGCTAACTCTGAAGTGTAGCGTCAGAGAGCCTAACTACATTCATTCAACCTTTAACACATATTCACAATAATTTTCTCTTTTTACAGTCACACGAATAAGTTTAAAATTTTTGGCATTATTTTCACTTTTAACATATCACAGTATTTCTTAACGTTTAAAATAACAGTTCACATTGTATATAAGAACATATTAACATGCCGTTAATTTTACGCATTTTAAAACATACATTAGTAGTACATTGTTAACTTCTATTCTTTTCCAAGCAAGTGCCAATTCTTCTACATTGAAATACTACATTTCAAAAGTCTTTCAGACTAAAACTTCTTTCTTGCCAGAATCTTTTAAATAAAATTTTATACAATAACTTTTACAATATTCAAGTATTTACACATTCCTATTATACATCAACTTTAGTTTTACTCGCGAGTAATTGAAAAACATAATACCAAAATCGGTAACAACTCATTTCTTGCCTTTTTGGCGATAAAGGTAGACCTCACATGAGGTAAAACTTCTTGAAATCTGCCACTTGCAGTAAGAATGAAAGATTAACTTAAGTTTGCAAAGTAACATAAAATTTTACTTATCTTTGTGATATTCGGACATTCTTTTCTGAGCCCAGTCCTGGAAGGTAGCGCAGATTCTCGTTTGATTTATCCTCCTTCTTGTGCGGGCTCGCTCTTCAGTGCCTTCCTCTAGAAGCTTTCTTTTCCTTCCAGTTCGGTCACACTTGAAGACCTTCTTTTTTGCCTCTGCCTGTGGTCTTGGCCGTTTGATGGCAGCTGGTCTTGGCGGAACCGGAACACTTCTCTCTCGTACCTGCTTGGATCTCGTTGCTGGCTGTTCAAATTTTCCTTGTTTCTTTGCCTCCGCACCTGGTGTTCCTTCCGCAATTCGTCGACATTTGCTGCGTAGACTCCTGTCCGATGGGTAGATCTTCCGTTTGGGAGCCGAGTTATAGTTGCCGTTATTTCTCCTGGCTCTCTTTGCATTAGTCGTACTTCTCCCTTCTTCATTCTAGGGGTGGTCGTGCTCTCTCTTTTCTGGTCGGTGGAACGGCTTCATTTCTTGTTACCTTCAATTTTCCAACGGGGAAACTTTCTTTTCAATTGCTCCTGCCTCCTAATGGCTTGCCCTTGTGATTGTCGTTGTTCCACCTCTGGAGCTTGTGCCTGCCGTGCCGGATCCTGCAAAAGATCTTTAAATATTTGCATTTTATTACGGTCATAGTCTGGTTTTATCTGGTCAATGTTTGCGGAGCATGTTTCACCATTCCTGGCTTTTAACACCACTACAGCCTGAGTTATTTTTTCTATGACATATGGACCTTCAAATCGTGCAAAAAATTTGGCGGTTTTATCTTCTGGTGCTGAAGAAAGTGAATGCTTAATTTTTAATACTTCATCTCCTACTTTATATGTTACTCCCCGTCGTTTCAAATCGTAATAAAGTTTTTGTTTTCTCTGTGCTACTTCAGTGTTCTTTTTTGCTTCTTTAATTAATTTTTCTATATCACCATTTTAAATTCTGGGGCTCTTTGTTAAACATAAAATAATTTATCTAACGGTGTTATAATCTTTCTGACTAAAAATAACTCAGCAGGAGTTTTGCCCGTTGTATGATGTTTTGCGGTCCTAAGGGCGAAAGTTAATTCATTGACATAGTTATCCCAGCTTTTATGAAATTTTTTAACATAACTACGGATAATTTTCACTATATTTCTATTGACCCGTTCCGCTATATTTGATTGCGGCCGATACGGGACCATTTTTAAATGACGTATGCCCAGTTTTTGGCACATGTCTTCAAATACATTACTTACAAATTGAGGACCATTATCCGATATAACTTTTAGGGGCGCCCCGTATTTTAAAATATATTTATTTAAAATAGAATCAGTAACTAATTTCGCGGAGGCTCGTTTTAAGGGAACAATTTCGGTCCACTTACTGAAATGATCAACCATAACAAGGAGATACCGACTTTTATTTAACTGACTTTTTGGGAAAGGGCCCAATAAATCGATGCCAATTATTTCATTTGGAAATTCGGATTTAATGCTATTTAGAAACCCGGCCGGGCGGAAATTAAAATAATTAACTGCTTGACATGTTGGGCAGAACTGGACATACGCCCTTGTTAACTTTTGCAGTTCAGGAACATACACTGCTTCGCGTACGCGTTGGATAGTTTTTCGAATACGAGCATGAGAAGCTAAAGGGCTGTCGTGTAACTCCTGCAGGATATTTAATCTAAGACTAGCTGGGATAACAGGTCGAAATTCGTTGTTGGAATTCGTAGTTTTTGTATAAAATAATAGACCATCTATTAGTTCGTAATGGGCCGCCCTATTTCTTATCGCCACAATATCTTGGTGGCTAAAATTTTCAGGATTCTTTAAATACTTATAAATGTTTCTAAACTCAGGATCCTTACCCAGTTCGGTTATTACAGTTTCTCGGGAATTTATTGTACATGCTGTGAGCATTGCCACCTTTACAGTATTACCTTCTTCATCTATTTTTATTCTGGATAGGGCATCTGCTACGATATTTTCCTTTCCGGGGGTGTGCTTGATTACCAGATTATACTCTTGTAATTTGAGTGCCCATCTTATTAACCTTGGGGATAAGTTTTTCCCTGAGTACAATCTAGTTACCGTCGCATGATCAGAATACACTGTTATTGGCGCCCTTCCAAAATAGACTCGGAACTTTTGCACTGCTAACAGAACTGCAAGTGCCTCTCTCTCGGTCGCAGAATAATTTCTTTGTGTTTGATTTAAAGTTCGACTAAAAAATGGCCCGGGCTGCTGATTTTGCGAAAATACCGCTCCTACCGCATAATCCGAAGCATCCGCTGAAATTTCTAAATTTTCATCCTTTTCAGGAAATTTCAAAACCGGGGCTTGCGTTAATGCTTGTTTTAATTTTTCGAAAGCACTATTGGCTTCGGCCGTCCATGAGAATCTTGCCTTTTTCCTTTTTAATTTTAACAATGGTTCAGCAATAGCTGCAAAATCTTTTATAAAGGACCTATAATATGAACAAAGTTCTAGAAAAGAAGAGTGCTTCTTCGCCGTGTTTGGGGGCGGATACTTTTGCACAGCGATTATTTTTGATTCGTCTGTCTCGATTCCTTTCTGAGATATTTTATAACCTAAGTATTTTAATTCAGGGGCTGCAAATTTGCACTTTTTTGACATTAACTTTTAGACCGGCTTCATTTAATAATGAAAACACCTGTCTTAAATCCTGTACATGTTGGTCCAGATTATCACTAGTATTAATGATATCGTCTAAATAGATAAATGTGGACTTTCCAAGAACAGGCCTTAGCACAATGTCCATACATCGCTGAAATGTTGCCGGTGCCCCTGAAAGGCCAAACGGCATACGCAGGAATGCATAAGTGGCAGAAGTGCCAGACTTGGTTATAAAAGCAGTCTTAGGCACGTCCTCCGGTCTAACCCCTATTTGAAAATAACCAGTCGTTAAGTCTAAAGTCGTCATGTATTTGGTAGACGTTATGTTCCTTAGAATTTCTTCAATAATAGGTAACGGATATACCGGATATTTAGTCATGCAGTTTAATTTACGATAGTCGATCGTAAAACGCCACCTTTTTGGATGTGTTACTGGATAGTCATTGTTTTTCTTACATAAAACCACCGGGCTAGCATAACTACTTGAGATGGGCGTTATGATCTTTTTACGTAACATATCTCTAATGTGTATGGTTTGTGGCGAACTGGCAGTGAATCTCCGGTGTCGATACTATGATTAGTAACTTGATTAAATCCTGGAATATCACTAAATAACGAAGCAAATTCACTTACCACTTGTCGGATTTTTTGTTGCTCTTCCTTAGGCAGGTGGTCAAGGTTTAACATTGGTGGTTCTGTTTTCTCTTCTCGAAGGTTTCATCGTCAGCTTAACGGACGCTTCGTTAAAATCCAGCGTTGCTTCTGCCTCTGAAAGAAAATCTATCCCTAAGATGATATGTGCTTGCAAATTCTTTACTATAAGAAACATAATCTTTACTTGTTCGTCCTTGATACGAACGTATAGCGGTAATTTACCTATGCACTTGCATTTTTGTCCCTACGCAGCTAACACTGTCGTATTATCCGAACTATGTATGCGATGTTTCCGAAAATAATTCCTAAAAAAATCTTCTGCCACACAGGAACACTGCGCGCCTGTATCCAGGAGTGCAGTGGCTGGGATGTTATTCACCAACACTTCAATCTTTGGAAGTGTCAAATTTTCCACCATCACTGTATTTAACTTGAAGAAAGAGGGGTTTTCTTGGCCTTCGGATTTCCGCACCCTCCCGTCAGCAGAAATCCGTTTTAGTTTAAATCTTGTTTTTTCCTTTCCATGCTTTCCTTCTTTTTCCACTGGCCTTGAGACATTTTCCTGGATTGCTATTGAACTGTCGACGTTCGCCGGCTGTTTTTGGATGCTCGGGTTTCCTTGCCCACTGATTCGCTTTGCTTCCGTAACCGTATGCTTGACTTTGCTGTGGTCTTGGCTCACCAAATTGGTTTCGTTGTTGATATTGGCGTCTTCTTTCAATGTCCGCCGTTCTTCTACTTTCAAACTGGATTGCTAGCTCGAATAACTTTTCCAGTGTAGTCGGATTCCTTAATTCAATAAAGTCTTGTACTTGGGGAAGTAACCTCGGCAAAATCCCTTGAATTATCTCAGGATCCGGTCGGTTTCCATACAAGAGTTTGAAGACGCGAATTTTTCTTAAAATAAAGCTTGAGAGATTTTCAATTGGTTTCTGGTATATGCTGAAAATTTCCGCTTCTAATTTTGCACGATCCCTTACGACAGGGAAGGCTTTTACTAAGGCAGTCTTGAAATTTTCGTAAGTATAGGTGGGACTTCCCGCTTGAACCAAGAGACTTCTGCCTATGCATTTGAACCAATTAAGCGCTTGGCTCCTCAAAGCGCTGGTAGCTAAGGTGAATTTTTGGAACTCATGCACGGGATACATCATGAAGTGGTCATCCAGTTTTTCCAAAAAACTGGTTACCGGTGAGTTTCCATTAAATGTTGCTTCTGGTTTCATCGCTGCGCGCATGGTCTGGACGATGTAACCAAATCCTTCCAGGGCGGCAACTGGCATTTCTGGATACTGAGCTGCTTCTGCAGGCAGCACAGGTTCTTCTTGAAACTCGGCCATGGTTATTCTTCTTCGTCGGGCGCCACTATCAGGTTCAGTGTTCCTCCTTACTTGCTTCGGGAACATTACATGACCTGACTCGGAACAGGGAGCTTACTAAAGCTATGTTCAATAAATGTGGGAAGTAGACAAAACACACAGGAAGTGTATACGAAACCCTTTATTTTTTCTCTCTTTATAATGATTTCCGGACTTCGGAATACAGAGACCAACCACTTGTGGTCTGAACTTAAGAATATAAAAATATTAACTAAATTCTAACTATACTTAACTTTGGATTAATAAACAAGTGGCTACTTGAAGATTGGCCGTATATTAACAGAAAGGCCGTAGGTAGTATAGAGAACTGTTAACACTACGATACGTTTAAAATTATGAAGAGGATTAAACCTCTGGCCTTGAAGGCAACCAGCAACGGAGTAAAACTGCAATGGCAAGCGGCCCGCTCCTAATCACTCCTTCCTCTCTCTCTCGTTTGGCAAAAAAGCCACAACTTAAGTACTTGGCGTTCGCAAGACAAATTTGCATAAATAAGTTAAAGCTTTTAATTCTGGCCGGAAGTAGAAAATAAGAAGTGATAGTAAGGATTTAAAATAAAATAAACGTTAGTAAAACTTAAGATCCTTACAAAACGAATAACAAATTTTCCAAGTGGATCACAATTATTGTGACCAATGGGATCGCACAGAAGGAATGTAAGCAGATTATCCGTGCAATAAAATTAACTTGTGAGAAAAAAATATTAGCATTGTGTTTTAAAATAACTTCGTATTAGTGTATTCCAATGACTATTACCTGTTCAAAATTTAACATAACCAGAACAGTAATTACCAGAAATGGAACTATTTGTAATTTTATATATTTGTTGCTCTGACGATAAACCAGCAGGAGACAGTTTGAAATCTATCAAATATTTGCATACATAATATCTGAAATTTAAATAGCGATTAGTAAAGAAACGTGGCCCTGCATTATTTCTATTTCAAATTCCATTTATATTAAAAAATTAAAATATATTTATTCAAAACAAGTCGCATTTCAGAGGACAAAGGATCGCAATAGTTCGCGAGCCAAAGTTAAGGTGTCGGAGAGCTGCAGTTTGGCCATGCCTGGCATATACGGTTAAAGTTATATATATATAAGTGCCGGATACGGTTCGCATACATAAATTAAATGCAGGAATCAATTACATACAACTCGGACTGCCAGTTATAATCATGCAGGGACCAGACTAAAATATCGCCAAATGGTCGGCAAGTTTGGCGAGATTTGGTGATTTCTCGGCAAATTTGGCGGCAAAAACTTGCATCCGAAACTATCGCCAGTTTGTCGGGAAAGTTATTTATCTCAATCTTAAATAGGCTTGCCGGTGTAATCTTATTTTTCCGTTCGGATTTCAGAGCTTCAACGCTTCAGACTTTTCCTGTTACATTATACAAAAGATACTACAATTTTACATATAAGTAGTTCACTAAAATTATTTACATATATACAAAATTAATAACATTGTTCCCTTCCCAAGGACTGCACGTCCCGGAGAGAAATCCGTACTTACAACTAAGGCAAATTAATGGAATACAAAAAATAATTTCAATAAATAACGTACAACAAATGAAATATTAAATCAGTAATTAATTGCATGAATTTACAAATTTAATTACAAATAAGACCATGGTCTTAGTTTATTATTTACATTGCATGGAGACTAGGTACTATGGCCATAGTAAGGGGCTAGCCTGTCGTAATGAACGATTTTAGGCTTAGCATATGATGACTTATGGATCCGAATTACGATGTCGTTTAGCCTGTTTAGGACTATGTAAGGACCGTCTCAGGATACCTGAAGTTTAGGAGAAATTCCTTTTCCTCAAATCGGATTCTATAATCACAGATTGTGACCTTCGTTGAATCGACGTCCTGCAGCTGTGGTGTCGTATCGGGTCTTCATCTTTTCCGTCGCCAAACTGATTCGCTATTCCGCAAAATTCTGCATCACTTCAAACATTGCTTGGAGATCTTAAATGTATTGCACAGGCGATGAAGGCGCATCCGGAGGGCGATCAACCAAGAGTTAACAATGCAGACGAAGGTTCCGACCGAAGAGTATCTGGGATGGGGGATAGCCGGTAGTCTCGTAGACAACACTGAGCTAGGCCAGTCAGAACAGAAGTAACTTCTGGTCCCAGTCCTGTTGGTTTCTGGAAACCATCAATGAGAGGTTGTTAAGGATGGTTCGATTTAACCTCTCTACCATGCCATCTGACTGGGGATGTAAATGTGTGTTCTACGGCTATGCTGAGTCGTTACCAAGTTCTTTAATTACAGCTGAGACAAAATTATTTCCTTGATCAGAATGTTACTGAAGAGGCTCTCCAAAACTGGAAATCCTATTTTATATCATTATCTCCGTTATCGTAACAGGCTCTTGATCAGGAATAGAATACGCTTCAGGTCCCTTGGTGAAGTAATCGATGGCATGCATTTGCCATCAGTAGTTCATGGCAGAGGTCCTAGCATATCCGAGGTGAAACGTTTTAAAAAGCTTTGGCATTTTAACGTTCTCTCGACTTCGTTTGTTCGGTCCTTTCCGACCCGCACAGGCATCGCAAGATTCTCAGCACTTTTGCATGTCATCCTTTATATTACTCCAGTAGAAGCGCTCTCAAACTCTGTGCAAAGTCTTCAGGCACATTACATAATCTAAACGCCATCACCTTGAACTGTTAAAGTCCTTGTCTGGTTGTAAATGCCGTCTTTTCTCGGTCATTAGGGTGTATCTTTAAGTGCCAATAACCAGACTTTAAGTCAAGCGTCGAAAACAATTTTCTTCCAGAATGTTGTCAGTTCTAGGACGAAAGTTTGTTTCTTTCTTCATAACCTCGTTCAATCGGCGATAGTCAACGCAAACTCTAGTTGAACCGGCGTTCTTTCTGATCAGGACGTTGGGAGAGGCCAGTGGACTTTCTGAAGGCTCGATAACGTCGCTTTCTTGCTTGTTCTTTAGAAGTTTTCCTATCTTTTTCTGTTTAGCAATTAGTAGACGTTGTTGCTTGATTGATGGATGATCCCTGGCATGGATTGTATGCTGTATCAAACTGGTTCGTCCTGTCTCAAAAGGCTAGCAGGAGAAAACGAATTCTTGAATGACACATTCGGCAGCACTTCTCTGATCATCGCTTAGTTGTGCATTCTGCAATTACTCCGACGTAAGGCTGTCTGAAGACACGGATTCTGGAGAATTACTGTTTCGTTTAAAGCTGGTCACTGGAGTACATGCTGTAAAAATTTCACTATTCCTAACGATTTTCGCTTTATCATTGACGTTGATGACTCTCACCGGTATAACTATTTTCTTAAGTGGACGAGTGCCCAGTCTACTAGTACTCCTTGCGGGGTGTTACAGTTCTTGGCGTTTTCCAATACCCGGTACCGGAAATTTTTGTTTTGGGCTGTGGATCCAGGAAGTTAAAATTCTGTTCTTGCTGATACTGTGATATCATCTTGAGCTATGATTTGATGGACAGATTTAACTCCGTCATCATTAATTCCGAATAGGGTTATATCTTCAGAGGCAGAATGCTGTTCGTTATTTTTAAAGTTCAAGAGAAAATTGTATTTCGTTAGAAAGTCCAATCCGAGTATAGAAAGATCTGTAATGATATTTCCCAAATATGCCGTGTGATAGTAGGCGGCACTTCCAAACGTGATTTTCCATGGATGTCGGTCTTCTCCCCAGACACAGTCTGGAGGGTGGAGCTGGGCGGCGTGCAGATGAGTTTACCTTCCAGTTGTTGACACAGATCTTTTCGAATGATGATAACATTGGCTCCGGTATCGATGGACATATTGCAAGGAGCTCCATTGATATGTCCCATAATGAAAAGTCCATTACTGTCACTAATCATTGCGAAAATCTGAAATGCTTAAAAATGGGGCTTTTTAATATCTTTCAAACTCCGCTCCGCGAGATGGTCACTAATTTGTTTCTTACGTCCTTGCTGGGGAGCTGTCTTATTTTCCGTGTCCTTGGATGTTTTGCAGTTCCTTCGTACATAGCCTTCAGCATGACAGTTCCTGCATTTTATTGTTGGTTTGTTGCAACTCCTATTCCGTTTCAACGCATTTACTTGTCTGATTAAATCGTCTAGACTGTCTGATTAAATCATCCATTTGATCCACTGCCTTCTGGACTTAAGCAGCTCTGATTGGGTGGCGGCCTCTACGGATTGCTTGCTGGGCTGCCTCGAAATTCATAGTGTACAGTAAAGCGATTTTTAGACCCTTGACATCTGCCATTCGCAGAGCTTTCTCTATCTCAGGATTCCGGATGCCATCGATGAAGTACTGCAGAGACAAGATTTCCCCTTTTTTTCTGTGAGATAATCTGAAAAAACGAGATATGACAGCCTTTCAACATCCGTGGCGAAGCACCTGGAGTGTTTTCGTGGACTTCTGTCAGCGAGATTTCAACTGAATCTTTATTAAATCTTTTAAACATTTCTCGCGAAAGCGCGGCTCCAGTGCAACAATAGAGCTTTGAAGTCCAACCACACATGTTGGGCAATGAAACATAAATTCTCAGCTTTACACACTGATTTTTATTCCTCAGCGTCATCTTTCGTTATCGATCAGGCAGGCTATGCAAAAGTGAATTGTAAGTGAACTGTAAATAAATGAATAACACGAGTGACTACTATGAATGTAACAAGCAAATATTACATAGAAACTCTGCAAATATGTGAACAGCACATATGATGCATATAAATACACCCAGTTGATATTGTTCAGTATAATACATTTGCATAGCTTCTTATATCGAAGTTACTACTGACTTCTAGAGTAAATATTCTCTGTAAACTCGTAATCACAATGCATAAAACATTGCTAAATTCCTCTTTCAGCACAGTCAAAGTCTTGACAGGGTTCCTTTAAAATAAGCAAGCACAAATATCCAATTTCCGAAGTAACTTTACAAATTCCGTTACAAATATTAATATTCCATAGAGATTTTTGTTTTGGCCTAGCGACAACAGAAGGCTCGACCACTTTACTACAGTAGTAATTTAAGAGGCGGTACAGCAACTCAACTAGTGGCAAGTAGTAGAAAGTAGTCTTTGGCTTTCGGGCAGGTCTTAAAGATATCCGTTGCGTCTGCTCTCAGACAAGCGGCGAAATGGCAGACTTTTGTTTCCGAATCCATCATTTGCGTTTGCCCAATGTAGAGAAATGAGTCTTGTACACTTGCCAGGAAGTCTTTCCATCATAAATGTATACCTTTAGATTGGGCGGAGATGGCTTGGGTAGAAGTTTAAGGCCATGATAATTGCTTCCTGCTATCGTTATGTATTTCTTTAAGCTGTCGACTTCCTCTGCGACAGCAGAACCTCTGTCATTGTTTTGTTGTTCGACACCAGAAACTCTTTCTCTTATCTGTGTTTTGGCAGTAAAAGCGTTTTCTTCAGTTTTTCCAACTTCACTTTTAATCATACTTTACTTTCATTTCTGCTTTCGATGGCTTCGAATTGTTTTCTTATTATCTGTTATAGCACTAATTTATCTTTTCATTTCATCTTGACCTGCTTCAATCTCTTCTTGAACTGATTTAACGGCATCATCTGTCTTTTCTTGGTCTTCTGTCATCTTGTCTTGGCCTGCTTCCATCTTTTCTTGAAGAGCTTTCGCACTTCTTGAACGGATTTGATGGCCTGTTCCATATTCCACTTCAAAAAAATCTTGACATATTAATAAATATTTTCTTTTTTCGGTAAATCAATATTTAGTAGGATATCCATTCACACAGCTTTTAAACGTCTGGGAATAGATTTTATTTATTTATTTATTTATTTATTTTTTGTAATTTCTGTATCAATGTTTATCCATTCTTCCATCAAGACTGTTTTGAGTTCGCTTTTCGTTTTGATGTCGTGTTTTCGTACTTTAACCCCCAGTTCTTTCCAAATGTGTTCTACGGTGTTTAAATCTGGCGGCTGAGGTGGTAATTTCAAAACTTGTGTACAATTATAGAGACACCACAGGCGAATGTTGAGAGCCGTATACTTAGGATCGTTATCATGATTAAAAATAAAGTTGTTTCCAATACCCAAATTTTGGGCTGATAATTTTAAATTGTCTCTTAAAATATTTAAATAAAAAGAATGATTCATTATGCCATCAATAAATACCAAATTACCTAGTCCTGATTCTGCCATGCACCCCCACATAAGAACACCTCCACCGCCATGCTTATCTGTTCCAACTAAGTTCTTAGAATGAAGTTCCTCATTTTTTTCCTCCATACAGTTATTCGACCATCGGAACCAAAAATGTTAAATTTGCTTTCGTCAGCAAATAGGACATTATTCCAGTACATTTCGGGTGTACTTATCATGGATTTTGCGAATGAAAGCCTAAGCTTTCTGTTTTTCTCACTAACAAAAACATTTTCACGGGCAGAACGCCCATGTAATCCAGCTTCTTTGAGAACTCGTCAAACAGTTTCAGGTGAAACTGAAGTAGAAAACTTTGCATTAAATTCTGCAAAAACTTTTACAGCACTCAAACGTGGGTTTTTCACAAATTTTCTAATAATAAATCTCTCCTCACGTTAGTTAATTTTCTCGGTCGACCTTTTCTTACCTTGTTTTCAATCCGATTTTCTTCTTTAAAGAGTTTTATCACACACTGCACTATAGAATGGGATAAATTAACTAATTTAGCGATATTTCGAATTGATTAACCACTACTACGGTGAAACATTATCAATTTTCGAAAGCTGTTTGTAATTTCTTTCCCACTGTGACCCATTTTTCAATAATAAATAGAATATTATGAAGTAAGCAATAAAAAAATTAAAGCAAACGATATTTTAAATGCCACCACAATGTAAAAATTAAAAAAAGCGTCAAACGATAATTCTAATTTTGATTTTATCCAAAAACATTTCAGTGTACGAAGACTTTTGTGAGATAAAATGTTTGTCATTTTTTTATTACTAATTTCTTAAAAATAAAGTTTCGCTATATTTAAAAAATATTTCATGTAATTTTGTTACGAATAGATTATAGATCTTATTATTAAAATATCATTCAGAAAGTTTACTTTTAATTAATGGATAGAGCCTTATTTCAATGAAAATCATAAGTATACGAACATTTTTGGGAGCCACTGTATGCTCATTTTAAAATTATTTTGCGACATTGCTGTTGAACTGAATTTTATGGTTTAAGTGCAAAGAACATGATATTTAATAAATAAAGTTAACACAGAAGACGTTAAGAACACGCCCCTTTGGACGTAATTTAAAATCTGAAACCTTTCAGTTTTTTTTTTTTTTTTTTTTTTTTTTTTTTTCCATTCTGAGTTATAAAGTGAATAAGACGTAACGCTGTTAAGTGAACCTAGCGCCAGATTATCACTACGGTAAATAAATACAGTGAATTTTAAAAAGGGCATTTATTCTATTGTAGTTTATGCGCTATCATCTAAGTAGATTTAATTCAATTCAATAAATTTAACTCAAATGCAGAAAACATGCGTATACTTTAATATTCCGTACAACGAAGTCTTGTACACATCAGATTTTTATCTTTATTATTAGAAATTAATTGGCTAAAGAAAGGCAAGGCTTTAGTTTTCTTTTCTGTTTGGTGATTTATTTTTCTCAAAGAAAGGTCGAAATCAAAATGTTTATTCGAATTAGGTCATGTATCACACCTTTCTTTCCATTTTTCAACCTGCTTGAAATGTTTCTAAAAAACGTTAACTATTACAGTTTTAAAGCACTGTTTTATGAAATTCAAATAAGCCCAGAAATAAAAATTAGCCAAACTTAAAACAAATATGAATTACACTGTACTAATAAATATTTAAGCAAACGAATTACGTCTGCATAGCTAAAACGCAACAATCAATTCTACTATTAAGCGAATAAAATGACAATCACTTTGTTTTTTGCAGCTACACAGCTATCGAATACATGTTGTTGTAGCTTATCCAGCGGCGTAGCTACAGGGAAGTTACGTAAGGGGAGACATAATCTGTTTTTCTCACTAACAAAAACATTTTCACGGGCAGAACGCCCATGTAATCCAGCTTCTTTGAGAACTCGTCAAACAGTTTCAGGTGAAACTGAAGTAGAAAACTTTGCATTAAATTCTGCAAAAACTTTTACAGCACTCAAACGTGGGGTTTTCACAAATTTTCTAATAATAAATCTCTCCTCACGTTAGTTAATTTTCTCGGTCGACCTTTTCTTACCTTGTTTTCAATCCGATTTTCTTCTTTAAAGAGTTTTATCACACACTGCACTATAGAATGGGATAAATTAACTAATTTAGCGATATTTCGAATTGATTAACCACTACTGCGGTGAAAAACTATCAATTTTCGAAAGCTGTTTGTAATTTCTTTCCGACTGTGACCCATTTTCCAATAATAAATAGAATATTATGAAGTAAGCAATAAAAAAAATTAAAGCAAACGATATTTTAAATGCCACCACAATGTAAAAATTAAAAAAAGCGTCAAACGATAATTCTAATTTTGATTTTATCCAAAAATATTTCAGTATACGAAGACTTTTGTGAGATAAAATGTTTGTCATTTTTTTATTACTAATTTCTTAAAAATAAAGTCTCGCTATATTTAAAAAATATTTCATGTAATTTTGTTACGAATAGATTATAGATCTTATTATTAAAATATCATTCAGAAAGTTTACTTTTAATTAATGGATAGAGCCCTATTTCAATGAAAATCATAAGTATACGAACATTTTTGGAAGCCACTGTATGCTCATTTTAAAATTATTTTGCGACATTGCTGTTGAACTGAATTTTATGGTTTAAGTGCAAAGAACATGATATTTAATAAATAAAGTTAACACAGAAGACGTTAAGAACACGCCCCTTTGGACGTAATTTAAAATCTGAAACCTTTCAGTTTTTTTTTTTTTTTTTTTTTTCCATTCTGAGTTATAAAGTGAATAAGACGTAACGCTGTTAAGTGAACCTAGCGCCAGATTATCACTACGGTAAATAAATACAGTGAATTTTAAAAAGGGCATTTATTCTATTGTAGTTTATGCGCTATCATCTAAGTAGATTTAATTCAATTCAATAAATTTAACTCAAATGCAGAAAACATGCGTATACTTTAATATTCCGTACAACGAAGTCTTGTACACATCAGATTTTTATCTTTATTATTAGAAATTAATTGGCTAAAGAAAGGCAAGGCTTTAGTTTTCTTTTCTGTTTGGTGATTTATTTTTCTCAAAGAAAGGTCGAAATCAAAATGTTTATTCGAATTAGGTCATGTATCACACCTTTCTTTCCATTTTTCAACCTGCTTGAAATGTTTCTAAAAAACGTTAACTATTACAGTTTTAAAGCACTGTTTTATGAAATTCAAATAAGCCCAGAAATAAAAATTAGCCAAACTTAAAACAAATATGAATTACACTGTACTAATAAATATTTAAGCAAACGAATTACGTCTGCATAGCTAAAACGCAACAATCAATTCTACTATTAAGCGAATAAAATGACAATCACTTTGTTTTTTGCAGCTACACAGCTATCGAATACATGTTGTTGTAGCTTATCCAGCGGCGTAGCTACAGGGAAGTTACGTAAGGGGAGACATAATCTGTTTTTCTCACTAACAAAAACATTTTCACGGGCAGAACGCCCATGTAATCCAGCTTCTTTGAGAACTCGTCAAACAGTTTCAGGTGAAACTGAAGTAGAAAACTTTGCATTAAATTCTGCAAAAACTTTTACAGCACTCAAACGTGGGGTTTTCACAAATTTTCTAATAATAAATCTCTCCTCACGTTAGTTAATTTTCTCGGTCGACCTTTTCTTACCTTGTTTTCAATCCGATTTTCTTCTTTAAAGAGTTTTATCACACACTGCACTATAGAATGGGATAAATTAACTAATTTAGCGATATTTCGAATTGATTAACCACTACTGCGGTGAAAAACTATCAATTTTCGAAAGCTGTTTGTAATTTCTTTCCGACTGTGACCCATTTTCCAATAATAAATAGAATATTATGAAGTAAGCAATAAAAAAAATTAAAGCAAACGATATTTTAAATGCCACCACAATGTAAAAATTAAAAAAAGCGTCAAACGATAATTCTAATTTTGATTTTATCCAAAAATATTTCAGTATACGAAGACTTTTGTGAGATAAAATGTTTGTCATTTTTTTATTACTAATTTCTTAAAAATAAAGTCTCGCTATATTTAAAAAATATTTCATGTAATTTTGTTACGAATAGATTATAGATCTTATTATTAAAATATCATTCAGAAAGTTTACTTTTAATTAATGGATAGAGCCCTATTTCAATGAAAATCATAAGTATACGAACATTTTTGGAAGCCACTGTATGCTCATTTTAAAATTATTTTGCGACATTGCTGTTGAACTGAATTTTATGGTTTAAGTGCAAAGAACATGATATTTAATAAATAAAGTTAACACAGAAGACGTTAAAAACACGCCCCTTTGGACGTAATTTAAAATCTAAAACCTTTCAGTTTTTTTTTTTTTTTTTTTTTTTTTTTCATTCTGAGTTATAAAATGAATAAGACGTAACGCTGTTAAGTGAACCTAGCGCCAGATTATCACTACGGTAAATAAATACAGTGAATTTTAAAAAGGGCATTTATTCTATTGTAGTTTATGCGCTATCATCTAAGTAGATTTAATTCAATTCAATAAATTTAACTCAAATGCAGAAAACATGCGTATACTTTAATATTCCGTACAACGAAGTCTTGTACACATCAGATTTTTATCTTTATTATTAGAAATTAATTGGCTAAAGAAAGGCAAGGCTTTAGTTTTCTTTTCTGTTTGGTGATTTATTTTTCTCAAAGAAAGGTCGAAATCAAAATGTTTATTCGAATTAGGTCATGTATCACACCTTTCTTTCCATTTTTCAACCTGCTTGAAATGTTTCTAAAAAACGTTAACTATTACAGTTTTAAAGCACTGTTTTATGAAATTCAAATAAGCCCAGAAATAAAAATTAGCCAAACTTAAAACAAATATGAATTACACTGTACTAATAAATATTTAAGCAAACGAATTACGTCTGCATAGCTAAAACGCAACAATCAATTCTACTATTAAGCGAATAAAATGACAATCACTTTGTTTTTTGCAGCTACACAGCTATCGAATACATGTTGTTGTAGCTTATCCAGCGGCGTAGCTACAGGGAAGTTACGTAAGGGGAGACATAATCTGTTTTTCTCACTAACAAAAACATTTTCACGGGCAGAACGCCCATGTAATCCAGCTTCTTTGAGAACTCGTCAAACAGTTTCAGGTGAAACTGAAGTAGAAAACTTTGCATTAAATTCTGCAAAAACTTTTACAGCACTCAAACGTGGGGTTTTCACAAATTTTCTAATAATAAATCTCTCCTCACGTTAGTTAATTTTCTCGGTCGACCTTTTCTTACCTTGTTTTCAATCCGATTTTCTTCTTTAAAGAGTTTTATCACACACTGCACTATAGAATGGGATAAATTAACTAATTTAGCGATATTTCGAATTGATTAACCACTACTGCGGTGAAAAACTATCAATTTTCGAAAGCTGTTTGTAATTTCTTTCCGACTGTGACCCATTTTCCAATAATAAATAGAATATTATGAAGTAAGCAATAAAAAAAATTAAAGCAAACGATATTTTAAATGCCACCACAATGTAAAAATTAAAAAAAGCGTCAAACGATAATTCTAATTTTGATTTTATCCAAAAATATTTCAGTATACGAAGACTTTTGTGAGATAAAATGTTTGTCATTTTTTTATTACTAATTTCTTAAAAATAAAGTCTCGCTATATTTAAAAAATATTTCATGTAATTTTGTTACGAATAGATTATAGATCTTATTATTAAAATATCATTCAGAAAGTTTACTTTTAATTAATGGATAGAGCCCTATTTCAATGAAAATCATAAGTATACGAACATTTTTGGAAGCCACTGTATGCTCATTTTAAAATTATTTTGCGACATTGCTGTTGAACTGAATTTTATGGTTTAAGTGCAAAGAACATGATATTTAATAAATAAAGTTAACACAGAAGACGTTAAGAACACGCCCCTTTGGACGTAATTTAAAATCTGAAACCTTTCAGTTTTTTTTTTTTTTTTTTTTTTTTGCATTCTGAGTTATAAAATGAATAAGACGTAACGCTGTTAAGTGAACCTAGCGCCAGATTATCACTACGGTAAATAAATACAGTGAATTTTAAAAAGGGCATTTATTCTATTGTAGTTTATGCGCTATCATCTAAGTAGATTTAATTCAATTCAATAAATTTAACTCAAATGCAGAAAACATGCGTATACTTTAATATTCCGTACAACGAAGTCTTGTACACATCAGATTTTTATCTTTATTATTAGAAATTAATTGGCTAAAGAAAGGCAAGGCTTTAGTTTTCTTTTCTGTTTGGTGATTTATTTTTCTCAAAGAAAGGTCGAAATCAAAATGTTTATTCGAATTAGGTCATGTATCACACCTTTCTTTCCATTTTTCAACCTGCTTGAAATGTTTCTAAAAAACGTTAACTATTACAGTTTTAAAGCACTGTTTTATGAAATTCAAATAAGCCCAGAAATAAAAATTAGCCAAACTTAAAACAAATATGAATTACACTGTACTAATAAATATTTAAGCAAACGAATTACGTCTGCATAGCCAAAACGCAACAATCAATTCTACTATTAAGCGAATAAAATGACAATCACTTTCTTTTTTGCAGCTACACAGCTATCGAATACATGTTGTTGTAGCTTATCCAGCGGCGTAGCTATAGGGAAGTTAGGTAAGGGGAGGAGACATAATGGTCCCGCTCTGTTTGATATTTACCCTTTCTTTTTCTGTTACAACTTTTGAGGTTGAAATGCAGGCTCTCGCTGATGCTTCTGACGCTGATGCTGTTCAATCACCATCATAATCTTCTTGAAAAATCTTCGAGGAAGAAGCATCTGCACAGTTCTTGCCATCTGTTAAATTATTTCGTGATTCACGCAATGGAATTGATTTTCAGTTATTTCTACAAATGCGATGAATTTAGTTATAGTCCAAGCACTTAATCTTTACCAAACAAATGAAAAGAAAAAAAACTTTCTGTAATGTAATAACTATTGACCGGCTGATTTTCTTGAATTATGTATTTTGCTTCAAATTTCTAGGAAAAATAGTCCCCTTGTCTTACTGTATAATACATTGTTATATGGAACCTGGAAAAACTTTTAATTCAGCCTTAATTTTGAGCTGTTTAATTCAATCTTAAATTAAACGCAAACCTTAAGGACGAAAAAAAAAAAAAAAAGTTTCATTTTAATTTACGTCCAAAGGGGCATTTGTGTGTTACATTTTTTTATTAAAAATCATATTCCTTGCATTTAATTCATAAAATTCATTTTAATAACAATGTCGCAAAATAATTTTAAAATGAGCATACCTTTAGAATTTCCGATACACAGCTCCGCGCGCGGGAGATAAAAAGGTTTCCCCCTCCCCCGTAGTGTGTTGCCATTGCTCACTTTTAAACCGTTGAGTTTGTTAATCAAAAATTCGTTAAGTTTTACAAAAAATGAAATATATAATAAAACTAATTCCAAATTTCAAATTTGGGCTTCCAAATGCCCATATTCCGATGGAAACGTACGTTATTCAAAATTTGATGGCTCTAGGTACTGTCGATTTATCAAAATGCAAGAAACATTCACACATTTATGCAGATTCTTTATTATTTAATTTCTTTAAATATAATACAGGGCTTTGATATTTGATGGCAACAGTTTGAAAAGTGAACCGATATATATAATGTTTTCAACGCAAAATGCCAAAATGGAATTAGAAGCCCTTCTGGGCTTGACGCCCTTTGGGCTAAAAAAATCTAAAAGCTTTCAAATTTTATATTATCCCCAAAGGAGCGGTTTTTTAACGTTTTGTGGGTTAACTTTATTTATTAAATACCATGTTCTTCACAGTTAAACCATAAAATTCAATTCAACAGTAATATCGGAAAGTAAGTAAGTTTCCGATACACAGTCTGACAAGCTAGTGATAAAAATGTCTTTTTTTTTTTTTTTTTTTTTTTTTTTTGTACAGTGTTGCCATTGCTCGCTTTCAAATCATTGAGTTTCTTAATCAAAAACTCATAAATGCTTTACAAAATATGGAATAGATAATGTAAAAAATTCCAATTTTGGGATTCCAAATCCCCATATTCGGGTGGAGATGTATGTTATTCAAAATTTGATGGCTCTAGGTGACATTGTTTTATCACAATGCGAGAAACGTCTATATATTTATGCAGATTCTTGATTATTTATTTTTTTTAATGTAATACAGGGCTTTAATATTTGGTGGCAACAATTTAAAAAGTGATTCGCCGTTATAATGAATCAACGCAAAATGACAAAACGAAATTAATAGTTCTTCGGAGTAAATTGCCCCTTTGAGCTTTAAAAAAAAAATCTAGCACACTAAAAGAAAAATTTTGTTTTTCAAAATTTAATGGCAAACAATGAATATTCTCTCCTTGTCAGCTGTTAAGACAGAATACTAGAATGTTAAATTCGTCCAATCCCTCACATTGCAGAAGGAAGAAGTTCACTGTGTCAGGAGATGTATGTCACTTCACTTGCTTCGGGAACATACTGTATCCTGAATAAGAACAGGGAACTTACTAAAGTTCTGTTACAGATTGTGTGGAATAGACGACACAAGCAGGAAGGGTATACTAAACCCTTTATTCTCTATTACTTTACAGGTACTCCAGTACTTCGAGATACAGAGACCAACCACTTGTGGTCTAAACGTAAAAATATAAAACTACTAACTATAACTAAAAGCTAATTTTGAATTAGTATACAAATGCCTAGTACTAAGACTGGCCTTTATTTAAAAGGGTACTTATGTAGTACGCTGAGCTGCGGAAACTACAATACGTTTGTCAAATATCAAGAGGGCTAAACCTCTGGCCTTCAAGACAAACAGCAACCAAGTGAAAACTCGTAAAACTGCAGTGGCAAGCGGCTCGCTTCCCTAAATCTCCTTCTCTCTCTCACTCTTGGCAAAAAGCCACAACTTAAATACTTGGGCGTTAGCAAGACAATTTGCATAAACAAGTTAAAGTATTTAATTCTGGCCGTAGAAAATAAGAAGTGATAGTACAGTTTTAATATAAAATAAACGTTAGTAAAACTTAGGATCCTTACAACCGTACTCGTATAAAACATTTCATCGACTGAATGCTGATGCTCTTCAGCATGCTATCCGTCCTTTTATTAACGTCGGATAGACAGAGAGACAGAGGTTGGTTTATTTAGTTATGGATAAGCATTCGAGGGCTATCTGACTAAGGGGAGGGATGCATTCATGGAGGATGTTTTCTAAGGAAAACTGGTTCGTGAACACTTTACACATGAGGAAAAATACGAAAACATCCATGCAGTAAGTCCATTCGCCGGAATTCGAACCCAGGACCGAATTACCAGTGTTCAGCGACTTTACAGCTCGGTCACTGGTGAGCCAGAAAGACAACGTGACAATGCACAACTCGTTTTGTTTTTGAATCCTTGACTGTATAATCAACGATTCTGTGCATAGTTACGGATTAAAAGCAGTTCATAAGGATTTTATCATATGATAAGAGTAAAACAATAATGCTTTTTTCTAGTTTTTAAATTTATAGGCATCTTCCGCATACTCTAAAGTGACGCCCTGATTGTATGAATATACATATTTTACAACAGCGCATGTGAAATAAGAATTATTTAATTATATTTGTATATGACCACATTAATTACACAAAAAGGGCAAAATTCTCATTTGTTCACTTATAGTAAACCAATAAAGTAGAGTTTGAAGTACATAAATTAACATTTGAAGTAACACTCTCTTTTACTACTTGAAAGACAATGTAAATAGTAGATACAGCTATAAGTATAAATGAACAGACACTAACACAAACACTACCGGCCATGTAAATATGTTGATGCAATACGATCTTGCAACTTCCCGAATTATAATACATTCTTATATTATATATACTTACTGCCATAAAATCTGACCTTTTCTGATATATAGTAATAGAAAAATTCCATGTGACTAATTCATATGAGTACAGTTAGTGTTCTATGCATTCGATGGTCAGAAGTGAGTGATAAATATAATAAATGAATAAGTATTCGGAGGCAATGAAATAAGTACTCAAATTGTACAAACATACTATATCAAAGCGTAGCGCGTATAACATTTATTTTAATAGCATTGCATTAATATTTAGTACATAATATCAAGGAAGTACCACGTTTTATCCAGTGTTCTTTAGGTTTCTTTGTTTTTAAATCAACACTAAACAGATATGAAGAACATCCATTTTCATCTGTCCTCTTTGAAGTATAGTAACAAGGGCAGTTATACAGTCCTGAGAAAGAAACAAAACTTTAATGATATACAGTATAAGCATCAAACTTTCGAATATAAGTTATTAAATGCTATTCGAAGGGAAGTTCTTTTTTCATATACACGCAGCTTGGTACAAAAACCTTATAGCGCCTTAAAATATGTTGGAATTTGAACCCCCTTAAAATGCTTCTGTGAATAAATAGTGCATTATTTTGAAAACGAATATCACAAGTAATTTAAAACTTTTTGTAAATTTAAATGATCTGGGCTCTTTTGCATATTGTATGTAAGAAGTTGGATAGGTGCTGTAAATACAACAATTTACTTTTATAAATTACATTGCGTATGGTTAGTGAATGTCAGACATATTATATAATAGCATACATTTAATTAATAATGAATTAAGAAGCCTTTTTTAACATTTTAGTAATAGCATTCATAAACGTTTCACGCTGTTCACTTTAGTGTTAAAGAATGAACTGCATAAAATTATGGTTTTGAATTATAGCAGAATTCCAGTTACCCAATAAATAAGAACTAGGAAGGAGGGATTATTAACTAGATTCACTAACAAAAAGCGACACTTTATTACAAGTTTGGCACAATTATAACAGACAATTACTGCACTTCGGAATTTAATATATACAGTACTTGAAGCTTATTAAAACCGCTTTTGTTCCAAATATACTTTAATTTATTAAGACTGAGTTTAATAGATGGCGATTTGTGTATTACATCCTGTGACATCAGTTTTGAGCTTAACTAGTAGGACAATAGCTAACAACTAATTCAATAATTAATCCTGAAATTATAATTAAAAATTAATGCTAAAATTAAATTATTTATGCAATTTGAAATTCTTTTATAAAAATATTTTCATGATTACATTCTCTATTTTACCTTTAATAAACAATTGTTTTATACGTGTTTGTTTTGTATTGTTTATCAATAAGTTTTCAATTTTATTTACAATTTTGTAAGACTGCTGGTAGCTTTTTTGATCAGCACATGCTAATTCAAGAATTCTTCTCAGAATCTGTAGTGCTTTTTAGATGCGACTGATAGCGACATGTCATCATTTTTTTCCGTATGACTTTACTGTTAGTTTCTGCAGTTTTTTAACACTTTCTATAACATCAGTAGTCAGTTTTTTACACACGTTGTCTCAATAGTGTTATGAATTGACGTATATTCTAAAAATTGATCTTCATAACTTAACCTTTTTCTGAAATGACATTTGAAATTTTTTGCAATACCCTGGTTTGGAAACTGAATGTTAGAAATTGTATTGCAGGAAAAGACACTAATAATTTCCAAAGTCAGACAGACGTACGTGTGCTGTGCTGTGCTGTTATCTAATTAATAAAACTATTTCTTCATTTTTCAGTTCGTTGTCTAATTTCAAAAGAAAATCAATAAAAATATTGCTCGTAATCCATCAGTTCTTTTTGCTATGGTAAGTTAGAGGTAAATTAACTCTTCGAAATTTTTTGCTTTGATCAATAACCAGTGCGATCCTCTTAATTGTTGGATTCCTACTGCATGTTATCAACACAGTAACATACTCCTTCAGTTTCTAAAATTAGCTGTTAATAAGTGTTACTTTTAATATGTGTTGAGGTAATGTTCTGTAACACACTCCGGTTTCATCTGTATTATAAATTTCATGTGGCACATTTATTTAGCAGCCTATGTAAAACATCTTTTATCCAGTTATGAGCCGCATGTCTATCTGCCTCTTCCTTTTCTTCATGCAGTTTCTAACGAAAAATGAAAATTTATCTTTTTATGAATTGTAAGCCATCTCTCAGTTTGTACGAAACTCTCGCCTAGCATTTTAACGAATTCTGTAAATTTAATAATGAAAAGAGCTGTAGATGTTAATAAAATTAACAGAATGAAAATATGATCTCTTTAAGACCATCAGAGTAACCTGGAAACGCAGGTGGTCGTTTTAGAGAGGGTTTTTACTAAATATGCTTATTTATTTGATTTAAAAATTGTTTTTCGGAAACAATAACAGTAATCATATACACCACACACAACGAGGTCTCTCTAAGGCGACCAGCCGCAAATAAAAATTCGTCTTTGAAAGTGGTCGCCTTAGACAGGTGATGTTCAATACCAATATATACTCACGTTCTCAGAGATACGGTTATTTTTTAGAGGTGGTCGTGTTAGGGAGATTGCATCTACGGAATGAATCTCTCTAAGGCGACCAGCCACACTAGCAGAATTTTCTTTGTGAATGGTCGCCTTACAGAGGGAATATTTAATGCCAAAGTATACTTATGTTTTCAGAAATGCTGGTTTCTTTCAGAGGCGGTCGTCTTAGGGAGGTGGTTTTTGCTACGAGTTGGTTCTCTGAATACACACACATAAGCACTTACATTTCTGATATCACAAATAAACACCGGTATCAACCAACATCTCTTTAACGCGAACAAGTTCATTCACAATCGCAAAACTTTTCTCTCTGTTAACGCTGACGTGAAGAAAAAAATTCCCCATCCCTCCCCCACTCTCAGAAGTTTCCCAAACAAGCAATATGGCGCCGCCCTAGTTATTGTTGTGCGATGGTGGTGTTATTTTCTTCGTGGTTGTAGTAATGCAATATATTATTTACTATGCTTTACTGTATTACAAATTTTACTATGTTTTACTGTTTAGAAATTAATAATAAATAATAAAATACCAGCACTGACTATGAATATACCACTAAAGCCATGCACGTGTAATCGTCTCTAATGTTTGAGAGAACGTTGCTGATAACTGACTAGTTGTGAAATGGAGTTTCTGAGCGTGTAATTGATTTTCCATCTTTACTTTTTATCCTGAAAATCAATGTGCTTAAAGACTGAAAAGTGATAATTTCAGACTTGATAATTTGGTTCAGTGATCAGATGCAGAAATATAGTTTTTGCATTCTACTGAAATTGTATTTTGGAAAATTTATTTTTTGATTACATTTTAGAAATACTTTTTTAAAGCTTGTTCATGTAAATGCTTTATCATTTGAATATTATGTACTAATAAATTTGAGCATACCTTACTTAAAAATGATCTTGCATGATTCAATTTTCAATTTTTCGACTAATGTGATGTGGCTGAGAAAAAAGAATACTTTTTTACGTTTTAAAAAATGTACTAATTATATTTCGCGAGCAAAAAAGGTAAGTTTTATTAATGAAATAAACATTGAAATATTTAATGTGTTTATTACTTATTGAATGGGGTAGACATGACATACAAGCTTAAGGAATCTTTTTTCCACTACTAAAATTATGTGAAAATTTAGATGATCATAGTAGCTTACATTGTTTTTTCTTTTTGGTCTATTTTTCTTTACAAGTATGAGACTAGAACCACATTTTTACATTAAATATTTTCTGCTATTTTGTTAAAACACATATAATCATTTTTATGCATACTTTAATTTTCATTATTATTTGTTTGATGAAGATTAAATTGCTTTTGAAATAGAAATAGATTTGTGAATAAGATTTATGTAATATTAAATGTACTAGTTTTGGGAGTATAAAAAGTGAATTATTTATTTGAAAAAAATTACATTAAGTTGAAACCTCATAGTGATTATTTTCTTAAATGACCACCTCTGGTAATGGCACATTTGTCAGGACAATAATTAAATAACAGGACTTAAAAAAATCACTCATAGTTTTGTCAGGCTAAAGGAAACTGCCATTATCTTGAATTGTGGAGTTGATTGTTTTAGGAACGTTTTGCTGTATAATCAGATGACTTCGGTGTAGTAATTTTTACGTGGGTATGAATTTTGCAGAGGTAATTGAAAGTTTTTACGAGACAATTAAAACCAAAGCTTTTCGGATCATGGGTCTTATAAGGGCACTGTTATAGCATTGCTTTCAAGTATAGTTAGATTAATATTTAAACATTATTTTCGGAAGCACTTCCACAGATAATCCGGTTGCTCTCTGCGGATGAAAACCCATATAAATAAATCTTCTGTACAGCCTTATACAAATGCAGTTAAAATTACTGTCATTACAATTAAGCGAATATAGCTATAGTTTTTTACAAAAAGTTATTGTTGCTAAATACTGCACTATATAAATTTCATTTGGCATTGTAATTTCAGAAAATGCTTAGCATGAGGTATTTTTATATTATATAATCTACTGTCAAAAACATTAGCTACCTTTTCAGTACTTTAAATTTTACTCTTTAGAATTTTTATGGTTCAAAATAATATTTCTATACATTTTCTAAAGTATTCTTTCTTCAATAGAAATCTAAATAATTTACACCTAAAACACTGACTAAATTTATTCCAATAATGCATCGCTTTAATTAAATTTATGTTCCTTTGAGATGATATATGAAAAACCTTGTGTAATAATAAATTATTAATATATATAGGTAAATGGTATTTTTATATATTTTTTCGGGTAAAGTGCATAATCGCCTACTTATTTATTTGGTACTTTTTACTAAAGTAAAAAGAATTGGATTTTTGTCAATTTTCTTTTGACTTTTTAAGTGAAAATAGGTCGATGTGTACCTGGATAAAGTCAAAGAAGTGCGCAATGACATTTTTGTGCAATTCTGGGATGTTTTTTTAAGTGAAAATACATCGATATGTACATGGATACCGAGTATGTGCAATTCTTAAAAACACGCCAAGCAGTGGGCGATTCTACACTTTCCCCATTTTTCTATAGGAATTTAGTTTCATTAAATTAGTTATTTAGTATAATTATGTGTACATGAGTATATTCATACTTATTCACATAGATGGAATTTTTACAGTACGAAAGTTGATCCTTTTTACATCAAGAACTACATATAGTATAAATACCCGTTATATTATAGATTTTATTTATATAAAATCTGTGGAAGATTGTATAGCACTAAAAGTGAGATACGGAATAAAACATTATACGCTATGAGATATTTCCTTAATTCCCGAACTGTGCGTTGAGAATTGGTATTTGTTGAGACTTGAAAATTTTTTAAAATTCGTTTTGTTACAATATAATTTATTGTATTTTGGGTATTATTAAGTTTATTATATGTTATCTTCATGTTTCATATATCTTTTGAGAGATACAGGTAACATTCAAAGTATTGTAATAAGGGGTCGACACAGTGTTTGTATATTATTATGGTTAATCTTTGGATTATGGTAACTTGGCGAAAATTTGGCGACCAACCCTGCTACAGCAACCTGCTAGTTTTGTTTTGGACGCCATTTTGTTTTCACGAAGTAAAGGCATTTTTTTTTTTTTTTAACTCAAAATTTTTTCTAACAATCTGCTAGCCAAATTACTCTTATACTAGAACTTTTATAGAACAAAAATGCTTAATCATGACGAAGATTAGGTGCGAAATTCGGAGACAGCGCAGAATCGTAAACTGCTTGCCGCGTTTTTAAGAATTGCACATACACGGTATCATCCATGTACACGTCGACCTATTTTCACTTAAAAAAACATCCCAGAATTGCACAAAAATGGCATTGCGCACACTCTTGACTTTATCCATGTACACTGCTAAAGTCCTAGCTAGTAACCTTTTCGCCTTACCAAAATGTCGCCAAACTACCTGTTACCATATTCCAAAGATAAGCCATTATTATTTCTTCGCTACATTATATTCTAGGATTCATCCTTTCTTCCACGCAAAACATCTATGTGTATGCGTGTCATAATAAACTGTAGGGTGTTACTATCAGTGGTAAGCGAGCCTTAAGGGGATAGCAAGTATGCTAAATTTGAACTCTACGTTAAGTTACTAATTTGCAAGTCCCGTATTCTTTTTGCTTGCTTTTAATAATGTTTCTTTTCCTGAAAATTTGGGTTTCTTCTAATTTTGTTTTTTAATTTGGTTTAGTGCATTGTAGGTAACTTAAAATTTAAGCAGATGCTAGAAAGTCCCATCCTTTGGCAATACATTTCTCATTAGGTATCAAATTGTTAAACAAGCTGATGTGATTAAATACAATTGTTTAATTTCCCAATTAAAGAACTGAAATACAAATATATGCAGTGAGATACTATATGTATATATTTATAATGAAATCAATAATATATATACAGTCAAAGTAATGATATGTATATATATGTAATAGATTCTGTAGTCGAATACAAGCAGTTGAATCCGTAATGAACAGCAAGAATTTTGTCGGCTTAGAGATGTTGAAACTCCAATTCACATTGAATAAGAAATTTGACAGTCGAGGTAGATTTAATTCAACTTTTCTTTCAGCAAATATGTTGCAACCACAAACAAGTTGGCACATTATTTATGCCTATTCCAAAAATTAACATTTTTGATAAATGTGTAGTAAGAAACAAGGAGCAGACAGACTGCAATCCAGCTAGGCCAAAGCGTAAAAAGCAAATACGTTATGTTAAGGGTGAAATCTTAATTCATACCGAGTTAATTTTGGTTCTCGATGCATTTTTACTCGTATTTGATAGTTAATACTGCTATAAAATTACTATTGGCTGTTTGAGTTTTAGTTCCTTTTACAACATCAAATTATGTAAGAGTCATATGACATGAATTAATCTCGAAGTGATGCAGTGCAGAAAGATTACTGTTTTTAGAATAGAGAAGGAAAATTAATTTTATGCTGCTAATTTAATCTTTTGCTTATTCCTTATTTTTCTTACATATATGTACATATATCATTCGATGGTTGTGAATCATAACTTTGGTTATTATCTTTCTCTTCATTTTATTTTCAAAATTATATAAAGGTAGTTTAAAATTTTGTAAAGAGAATTTATACAAATATTTTGTAATATGTTTATAGATATTGACGTGCATTAAGGACAGGGGCTCGTAGGCTTCTAGATATTTAAAAATTTTTATTTGCATTGAATTTTATTTAAAATTACTTTACATGCTTTCTCAGCCATTTAGTTCTGTACATTTCAGTGCTAATTATGTACTTCTGCTGGTTTATGTTTTTATGGAAATTTGATTTACAGTTCTATTTTTGTGTATTGTTTTTTTATAGGGATTCTGTATATGAATACCCGTGGAAATTTGGCCAATGGATATGCATATAAAGTTCTGATTTTTGGCTATGGGTTTTTACTGGGATTTTATTTATAGTGCCTACAGTTCTACAGGTTTCTACAGAGATTTGGCCTACTCATATCCGTACAATTGTACAGGTTTCTGTTTACAGGTATTTGGCCTACAGGTAGGTACCCGTACAGCCATGCAGGTTTCTTTCTATGGGTTTTTACGGGTATTTGGCCTATGGGTACCCGTGCAACCGTACGGGTTTCTTTCTATGGGTTTTTACGGGGATTTGGCCTACGGGTACCCGTACAGTTGTACGGTTTTCTGTCTATGGGGTTTTACGGGGATTTGGCCTACAGGTACCCGCAGAGCTGTACGGGTACCCGTAGGCCAATTCCCGTAAAAAAAATTTATGGGTTTCTACGGGGCATTTTTAGCAGGGTTGCAACTCTGTAGATTTTGAGTCATCAAAAATTCTAATTTTTCGAATAATCTGCATTCTGTACTTTGTCATAAAGTACATACCGTATTTGACGGCATATAAGACGCACCCTTATCTAGACGGCCACACACAAGGAAAAAAGTTTCAATAGCGTGGTTTCTTATAGTTCTCACGTTTCGTAAAAACCCAAATAAACAATTATTGAATGCAATTACCTTCACGCATAAGACTGTGTCCTTCACGTATAAGACGCAGGTAACTTTTTTGAGACCAAATTTAGGAAAAAAAGTGCGTCTTATATGCCGTCAAATACGGTAATTCATTTAACTGTTTACAAATTAATCATGAAATTAATGTAGAATTTGACAACACTGTCCTTAGATATGTAATAATCCTAACAATAATACTGTAGTTGACAGATTATTTTGTTTTATATTCTAAGTTTAAAGTATAAGAAATAGAATACATCTACATTTTCCAGATTCTGATATTAGACTAAGTTTCTTTCAAATAGTTCTGCAAAGAATTCACTTTATTATAGAAAATAAAAAACACCTTTACAGCTGATGAGATTTATGTGAAATTTTACTCGTTTCAGAAAGGGTATGATGTACAGTGATGGAAATCTAGAGCTTTGGCATAATACAGTAGCAAAAACTGACAGTTTCTGCAACAATAATTTCTCATAATTAAGGAGCATTTTTAAATGCATGTTTCTCACACTATTACACTAATTCCTTGATTCCACCAGGAAATAAGTGGTTTTAGTTGTGTCTTTAGTCAGGAGCTTATCATTTGTTTGGCCTCAGTATTAATGAGTAATTGCTAATTTGTCGTTTTAAATTGTTATTACAGAATTTGAATATTTTACAGTAGGAAGAAATAAACTCTAAGCTATGGAGAAGATATTATAAGGTATCACAGTTTCTGTTTGGTGGCAGAAATAATAGTAGCACTGTGCTTTAGATTGTAAAGACATAAGGTATTTTTTAGAAGCAGAAGAATTGAAAAATTAGCAACCGCCTTCGCCAGGAATCGAACCACGGACCTCTGGAATACCGGCCCGGCGTGCAGAACCACTACACCACCAAGGCACGCTAGGAAAGTGGGAGAAATACCTTATAAGATTTCATAGCATTTTTCCTATTGCCCATAATTTGATCTTTCCAAATATCGCATATGTGGGTGCTGAAGATACTGTTAATGAAAGTATGAGAATTCCTGTGGTGCTAAGGTTATGAAAATGAAGTATTTGAGACTTTTTGTTATCCTTCCTATAGCCCATATCTTGGTCTTTTTGATAGTCATGTGTAGAAGATGCTTTGACTAAGAAAATGAAGAATTCGTAGTGATACTGAGATCTAAGAAACAATTTCAATATTAGTGTAAAAAAATCCATGGGTTATTGACCTCATATACTTTCTATAAGCCAGACCTTGCTCTTTCTCAGACTGTCATGTGTTTGAGTGTTGTAGATGTTCTGAAAATACATGAATTTAGTAGCGATGAAGATAAAAGTGGGATGAATTCCTAGCTGCCTGCAATACTAAAATTACTTTTTTTAATGCAATAAAAAATTTACATCAGTGTGAGAACTGCATATAGAAGGACATGGGAATATGTAAATACATGGCATATATGAGTTGCATCTGTCACTAAATTATATGCCTCATAATTTTAAATCTGTTACATTTCGAAATACACTTTTGCAAGATTACACGTTAAAATATGTAGCAACTTTTTAGCATAATATTTCCTATAGTGATAAGCATATTAATCATGGCAACTGTGATTAAAATAATGTATGTGGATAGATTTGATTATTTCTTTTCCCTTTCAAAAATAAGAGTTGGTATGACATGTGATATTATTTTATATTTTCTTTACTTAATACGCGGCACTACTAACATCTTATAAAATAAAATCAGCAAATATATTATCATAATTTTAGTTTATTGTTAGAAAATCTTAAAATTATCACCTCTCATTGAAGATTCTAATACCGGTTTGAAATGAATCACTGGCATAGGTGTAAATAGTTGTAAAGGCTCTGGCTCAATTAAAATGCTGTTAGTTTTGTCCCATCCAGCTCCTTCTAAAAACAGGCCCCGAGCATAAATTCCTTCCTAAAAGAATAAAATCAGATAAAACATGTAATATTATCCAGAAAAAGCTCTTGCAGAACATTTAGTAAGTAAATGTGTTGACTTTTTAATTGATTACAAATGTACTATGTAACACTTGTTAAGAGTTAAGTAGCAGTTGTTTCCTCTCTTTTCTTTCAGAGACAAGCCTTAGGAAACATGCTATTTGGGGGAAAAAAACAAATTTGCAGTAAAAATTTATGTAATGAAGTAAAACGTGTACACAATTTTAATGCAAAAACATAAATTCCAAAGGAAAACATTACTTACATATATTGAGGAAAATTGACTTAACTTCTTTGCCGCTATAGGTTTTAGGCAATCTCCAGACTTTGAATAGTCAGTAGATTTACTATCTCATTTTTCAGTTTATTGTTTTCTTTGTTGATTGCTTCTAGGCCATGCATTTCATTTTAGATTTTATTTTTAATCTTTCCAATATTTATGTTGTTAACTTTACATTTCAACCAAAAGGAATTTTTTTTCTTCTAAGTCTTGATTTTTACAATAAAAACAAGTTTAAATAGTGTTCATTTCAAAATGAGTTTTTTATTAATAATATTATTTAAACTGCCATTCATTATACTATGAATAATATGCAAGGTCATAATCAAGCTTCACTTTTATTTAAATTAAAATCTCAAAACATGCAAAAAAATCTCAAGACATGACTCCTATAAAAATTATTTTTATAGAAATATGTATAGTGTATTAATATTATCTCATGTGATAATTCCGACGTAGGATTTATCACGAGACAAGGTAAATAAGGTGATGGGTTGTGGGTGTAACCTTTGGAAGCTCAAATGTTAGAGACTCATAACATATACAAAGATATTTTTAAATGCGATATTTTTAACCATATTTAATTTATAATTAAATTATTATTATTACTAAATTATTTATTATTAAATTACTATTAAATTTTTTATTATTTATCATTAGTCCAAAGGGTGTCCCTGAGGAACAATTGTTTTCGTTTTGTCATTTTGCGTCGAATCACTCGGAATGTCCGTTTCACTTTTCAAACTGTTGCTAACAAATATGATCGCCTGCATTATATTTGAATAAATTAATATAATAATCTATAGCAGTAACCGAACTCACTCTTACTCAAATACCGTAATCTCGTGTAACACACAAGAGATTATTTTCTTGTTTTTCACCCCCCCCCACAAAAAAGCAAATGAAAATCAGAGGTGCAGTTCATATGTGCTAATGATTACAAGTAAGTGCATACAAACATATGGTGACATAGCGCAAAGTTTATTTAACGATTGAGTATGAAATCCAGTGTTGTTGGATTAATGTTATATGTATATTGTACGAGTTTAGCTTTAGTTGGTTGATATTGGTAGTGCAGAAAATTACTCTTGTAGTACTGACAGTGGCAGTGAATGAGAGGTGGTGCTAAACTCAGAAACACGTTCCTTTTGACCGATAATTAAAAATGCTGTCTTAGTGTGTGGTAGTTACTGTTTTTATTTTAGTAGCTTTCACGCCTCCAAAACAAAACAAAAAGAGTAGATGATTTTTTGTAATAATTGTCTATTAATTTCAAGCTTTAAGTAAAGTGCTTCTTTTTCAGTTTGATCCGTAATTGAAGTTATTAATTTTTGTTTTTGGTTAAAGTTGGTTATATGTTTAAACTGTAATTTGGTAAACTTTAAATTTAAAGTTGGTTGTTTTAAAAGTTTTTAAGTGAAGTTGGTTAACTTTATTTGAGTTTAGGGACTTAAGTTTTATTTGATTTTGTACTTGTTTGTTTCTGACCCTTAAGGTTGTTTAACATTTAACTTTAATTTTTTTTAAAGTTTTGTTGCTTCACTTTTGGTGTGTTAATTTTATTAAGGTAGCTTAATTTTTACCCCTCTTTCTATTGAAGTTTCTCGAATTCATATTTTCTGACTGGTCAATCAATTGTAAAAGAAACTCAATCTTGAAAATGAATACGTATACTTATTTATATTTGATATCTATATTTGATGGATTATAACACGCTATTAGCAACAACGGCTTTAAACGATGAATACTGGGTATGCATTAGCATATTTGGTGGATAGTTTTTAAAGAATGAAAAAAAAAAATGAACCTATCATTGCAAATGAAAACATGCTACAGATTTTTATGCAAACATCTAAGTGAATATACGATAGCGAGTGAATACATGCTATGTACACATTTTAAGAAGAAATATACATATATATTGACTGGTTTGTTTGGAAAAAGAAGATATTGAATGCTTCCTTCTTATATTAAAGATTTCCCAGAAAATATTCAGGCGTATCTTAAAGCTTTGAAAGATTTATTCAACTATTACTTTTTGTCATCTCAGGCGAAAGTGCTTGGTGACTTTAAATGAGTGATCAATGTGTTTAGTATCGATATATTGCGGGGGGGGGAACCCAGCTTATAACTCAGCAAAAAATCTCATAGATCTGTTATCTTACAGTAAACAAAAAATCGCTTTTGAAATCAAAATGTGCTGGAAATTTGGCTCCATTTAAACGATGGGTTCAAAATCTTGTTCATTAAAATTAAAACAAAATTAGTATTGCTGTTTTTCTCAATCAAGACATGATGCGATGCTGGTATAAAATGTAAAGCAGTTTTCGTCATATATACAAATACCAAAATAAAATACTGAAATGCAGAACTAGATAGTTACCTGTAATAAATTAGTATCAACTGAACTTAAAAATAAGACGATGGTTAAAAAATTGCAATCACTAGTGTTGCAATAAATTTTTATGCATTACTTTATGTCTTAATTTAGGCCTACTGTTGTAGTACAGTGCATTCTGTTTCCATTATAATCAGTAAAATAAAATTAGAATAGTCTTTTATAATAAATAATTAAATTTCGAATGACAAGTAATGAAAGAATATGCATTTGAATTAAAATGGAGAAACGTTTCTGTAGAGAAATCTTTTGTTGTAGCTCTCATCATCAGTGCAAAACCTATTGTAACACAATTAATTTGATTTATTTAAGTATGGAAGGACATTTATGTATGGCCACATTTAGACAATATCATATATACTGATGATAATTAAGAACAAATTGAGATATTATGGTAGAAAGTTTTTTAAATTAAATTCATCGCATGAATTTTGTGTAAATGTTTATATCTTTCTTTACTTTATCTTTTCCCTTATATACCTCTACTTTTTCTCCCTCCATACCATTACTCCTAAATACCATTACCTTGTAAGACATAAGGAAGGAAAAGAGGCTCCACCATAGCAATTGATTCTAAAAATGGCTTTTAGAATCAAAGTTTGGGAACCGCTGGTCTATAGAAATCTGTTTTAGAATATACAATTTTGGAGGAGATCTCATTGGGAGCCTACATTTTCAAACTTGCAGAAGGCCATGAAATTACTTAAACTGGCCTAGTGATACGGACTATAACAGGGATGTGGCAGGATGCCCACCCACCTCTATGTGACAGATATTATTGAATTTTATGTTGTCTGTAAAGCCTGGTCAAAATTTGGGAGCTTGAGAGTCTATCCCAAACTGAAAATTTTATAACAACTTTTTATTCCATAGAACAAAGTACTTCCGCCGCCTAGACACGGTATAGTGGTTAGAGGAGCCTGAGTGCGATACCGAAGGGCCCGGGTTCCAACCCCGGAGAAGGCATGGATGTAAAAATTGTCTGTCCCTTCATAGGAGGCAGTGGTGGCCCACCTATTAGGTGCCTCCATAATAAAGAGACCACCGATTTGGCCTTAGGAGTGGCCGAAGCCGGCACAGGCTCGCCATTTTAGGAGGCCCGCCATTTTAGGGGGCGAAAAGTACTTCCTGCTTATTCTTCACTTCCACAGGCAGCATACATGATTGATAAGATCGATAAGATCGAGCTTTCACTCAGTATAGGTAACATGACATTTTGAATATTCCAAAGTCGGTTACTGTGCTGCAGAAAATACTGCTTAAAAAATCCAAAAGTCTCAGTCAAATTTGATTGATCTGTTAAGGATTATTGCAACGGAATATGTAATAAGGGGGATTCAACATTTTAAAGGAGTATATAAATATTTAGAAAATTAAATCTTTGATGGCAGGAATAGAGACTTTTAACATCAAATTTTTTAAAATAGGAATTTGTTGCATATAATTTTTTTTAATGCAACTAAGTTCTATCACCACACTTTTTATACAAAAAACATTTCCGTAATTTTTTTAAGAGATTTCCAAACTGATGCCAGTGTACAATTTTTGTGTTTCTTCAATTTAATGAATTTTACTTTCAGTATTAAAAATGAAAAATTTGAATTCCTAAGCTAAAGTGTTCTTTGGCTTGGGGTTTCAATATACCTGTAAATGTAACTTTCAGTATCTTATTAAGGAATAAAATCTAGATTTTGTAAATATATACCTTGTCAACAAAAATGCTTGCTCGGCTATTACATTCGCAATTGTAGATACACTCATGTCCATAAATTAAAGATAATGCAAAATCAGGCAAAGGAAGAGTTAGAAGCAAAACAAATTTGACTTATTTGTAAAGCTTATTTATTAAACAAAAGGTAAAGAGCAAAAAAAGATGCTATATGTTTGATATTATTAAAAAAATTAGCGATTTTTCTCCCTGGAGCAAATTACAAAAAAAAAAAAAAAACCTATTTACGAAAACCCAATGTTAAATGGTTGGTATGATTGTTAGTACATTGTATATCTCCCAGACGATGCAATACAGTCCGTTCAACGCCTAGGCATGCTGAGTATCAAATTATCGATCTGATCTTGGGGGATATTACACCACTCAAAAAGCAATGCTCTCCGAAGTTCCGGTAGACATGTAGGAGGAGGTTGACGAGCTGCAACTCGTCGGCCAAGCATGTCTCACACATGCTCTACTGGATTCAAGTCCGGTGACAATGCTGGCCAGTCCATACGGGTGATATCCTCCGTTTGAAGGCATTCGCTTACGATGTTTGCACGGTGAGGACGGGCTTTGTCATCCATAAACACAAACTGTGCGCCCATGGCGCCCCGAAACAAATGTACATGTTGTTCCAGAATGACGTACCGATAGATTTGGCTTGTCATGGTTCCAATTTGAACATGCAGGTAAGTTCTGAAACCCAGAATAATTCCACCCCAAACGAGCACTCCTGCACCACCGTAACGGCGTCGTTCAATGATGTTTTCTTGGTGGTAACGGGTACCTGGAGCTCTCCATATGAAAGTCCGGCGAGAATCAGAGTGCAAGCTAAACCTGGACTTGTCGGAAAACATCACACAAGTCCACTGTTGCGGTGTCCACAATGCATGCTCTCTACTCCAGGCTAACCGCAGGCGACAGTGAGTTGCAGTAAGTGGAACACATCTGACAGGTCTACGAGCATATAGACCAATCTGCCCTAAGCGTCTGTACAGGTTCTGCCTGGAAATTGTCGTACCAGTGGCTGAAGAAAGCTGACGAGACAGGTCTGAGGCTGTGCTCCGTCTGTTTCTTTTGGGAGTAACTGCCAAATACCGGTCCTCATTTGGCGTTGTAACTCTGGGGCGACCTGTGCTGTAACGTCTACTCACATTACCATCATCTTGGAATCGTTGCCAAAGCCTGGAGATGACACTCTGGGCAATTCCAAGTTCGTCTGATACTTCCAGTTGGGTACGCCCGCATTCCAAACGGCCGATAATTCTACCACGTAAAAAATCATCCAAATGCGTCTTTTCTGTCATAACTATTCGGTTATTGCACTGAAATGCTTATAAAGCGCTTGCGAACGATAATACTTCTTTGCCTGCATTCCTTATACAGGGTTCGTACAAATTTCCTTACATGAAAATTAAGGACTTTTAAGGACCATCAAAGAAAAAATTAAGGACCTATCAGCAAACAAAAAAACGAATAGAATAAAGCAATTATCCATACAACCGACTTCGTGCTTGTAATTTCACTTTAAGAAACTAACAGAAGTGTGTATTATGCATTATTATTAAATTCAATTTAATACTTACCATAAAACAATTTTGAAAATTAAACTAACTCCCTACAAGTTATGAAGCAGATAACATTAAATTAGGAACATAATTTCTTGAAAAACATGTATAAGTGTATTTTACACTAATAACAGTCACTATTTTAGAGATTTACATGATTATTATTTAACTTATTTGATATTTATTTAAACACAGTCAACTACTATTATAATCACAATGTAAGAATATTTTGCAGATTAAAATAACTGATTTGTAAACATATAATTTATTTCCTTGGTTTTTTGAAAGATATTAGAATAATAAACTGTACAATAAAAGATACAAAACATTTGTGCTTTTTTTAAATCTGAAATATTTTCAGCTATTTTAACATCTAATTTATTTATGTCTATTTCCTTTTCTTTAACTATTCTTATAAGTTTATTTGCTTTGATAAACAAATCAATGTTCCTGCTGGTCTCAGCTTCATCTGCTAAAGCATCTACTTCTTCATTAATATCTTTAATGTCCCTTTGAAGAAATTTTTTCTTCTGCTTCATATAATCAATTTCTTAATCAATAATATTTCTTTTCCTCTTTGAATTTTCAGATTTAGTTAAAGATTTTTGTTATTCTAAATACTGCATATATTTAGACCTTGCAGAAGCTGCTGCTGATCTCATTTCTTTATTAATTTCGATATTAAGAACATTTCCAGAAAATTTTATGTAATCAAATACTGTGCGTTGAAAAATGTATGATGAGTCACTTAAATTTTCAATTTCAATTGCTTTATTTACAGAGAAGCCCCTTTCCACAGAGGCCTGTTCATGTGACCAGATAAGAATACTTGTCACAGTGAATACTTGAATAGGGAAAGTATACATTATATATATATATATACATACATACAGTACAAATATAGTATATATATATATATATATATATATACATACATACAGTACAAAGTCCGAGATCCGGACATCCAATATCTGGAATGATCTAAAATCCGGACCTCAAAGCCACCACCAACCAATTTTTTAGGGCTTTTTTGAAGGGAAGGGGTATGCTTTACGCACGCGCATTAGATTTTTTTCCTCATCATAAAAAAACATGTCGGAAATCACGATTCTTAATCTCAGTTTGGCGCTAAATAAAATATCTCATTATTGAAGAAATAATTATTTTAGCATAAATTTGTGTGATTAGTAACTTGACTCCATAGCTGCGTATCTGCTTGGCATAATCTCAAACCGAAACATTTGTTAATTTTACACCAACTAATATTTTATATCCTTGATGCCGAAATCGCGAATCATTATTTATTGTATTTTGCTTTCATCACCGCATGTTTATCAACGGATGACAACCTGAGTGATGACTCATGCAGCGACGCCAAATAACAGAGTATTATCCGATTACAGATTTAAGTTTAATGCGCTAAAATGTTGACAAGGGGAGATTTAGCAGAAATTTCTTTCCTTATGCTAAAAATAGATTTTGTTAATGATACTCATAGGACAAATGATTATATTTAGTGCTATTTGAATTAAGAATAACTGATTTGTTATTCACATAAACCTAGAACCAGTGCCAGAGCTCCCATGGCCGCACCAGGCGGCAGAATTTAGGGAAGTTAAACAGAAGTTTTTCATTGCGATGACAATGCCCAATCATCAATCAATTAACGGAGGGCGAAATCTCTAGTAAGGTTCTAAATCCAGAAAATACAGCTACCGATAGTGAAGAAAGTAACAGAGAGGTTACTGAACGAGAAAAAATTTTGATTGACAAGTTATTCGGAATTCTCCACACAGCAATTACAGGACTTGAAAAATGGAACTTAATAACTGAACAAGAAATTATATGTCTATAGTATTAGCAGAGAAAACAAATCAAACAACTCACATTGAAAGAAATGTTTAATAAAGTAAACATATAAATATTAAGCTCTTTTCTTTTGTAAATTTTGATACCCTTTAAATCATAAATGCTTCATTATTTCATAAATCACGATTTCATATTTTCAATTTTATAATTTCTACGTGCCATCTTAGTAGATTTAAAATGATCTAATATCCGGAAAAATCTCAAATCTGGAATCGCCGAAGTCCCGACCTCGGACTTTGTACGGAATGTATATTTTCAGTTAAACTTCTACCCAATAACTTTAGTAATTCATGAAAGTTAATTTTGCGTCTAGTTAATTCAGGAAAATTAGTTTCAATTAGTTGTTTTCAGCTTTAAAAATATTAAAAATTTTTTAATTAATTAGTTATTTTCAACTAATAATTGGATTGCCATTAGCAAAAATAATGCATTACTATCAACAGCATAGGATTAAACCAAATACTACTTAATTGTCTATTGAAGCTTCAAAACGTATTTCCGAACTTCACTTTTTCTCGGCTAGCGTTACCGAATTTGCCCTTGGCGACCTAAAATCGAAATGGAGCCAACAGATTTTCCGCGAAATCGATAACAGACCCTCTGTAGAAATAAACCCATAATCCCGATATCCCATACATATTACTATATGTGCAAAAGAGAATAAACTCCGTAGAAGGTGATAAAAAATTAATTTATGGCTTAATTGAAACAAACACAGAAATTAAGCTAAGTAAAACCGTGTAAAAACAAATTGAAATGATGAAACGAAACTTAATTTTCATGTGAATTTTCAGCGCTGACTCTCCCATTCTAGAAATTTCAATTTGTTTCAGACAAAGACCACATTTAAGGATTGCCATCCATCAATATCCAGTCTTTGTAATCAGCTTGATGAAGCCACAGTTTATTGAAAATGCACTTTCCAGGCATCTCGTTCCTATTGGCGTCGGAAGGGTTGTGGCCTTCCTGGTTGGGATTGCTCTAATTTTGGCAAATATTTTCAGAATCCCCCCCTTTTTTTTTCTCGAGCACCTTCATCATCACTTTCGCCTATTAAAGAACTTCTGGGTTCACGCTTTCGTCACAATCTGCCTAAATTTATGGATAACACCTGTTTCGAAAGATTGGGTGAGTAGCCAATCAGACACCGATACTTTCGTTCGGATAGCTAATTGTTTTTTTTTTTTTTTTTTTATCGTTTGCAACGCAAATCCGCCAACAGATTGGTTAAGAGCCGTGTAATTTTAATTCCATATTCATGAGAAATCGTAATTCACACTTAGAATGGCAATCATTAGAAATGATAAGAAATGTCCAATGAGCAAAATTAAGGACCGTTTATTCATTTTGGCCAAAATTAAGGACTTTTAAGGACCAAAAATCATTTTTGAAAAAATTAAGGACTTTTAAGGACCGTACGAACCCTGCTTATATATCACTCTCTTACACTCTCGTCATTGTGACGTACCATCGGTGTCATCTGGTTACTTCCTGAAATTTGCATATGATTCTTGAAGATGTGTGTAGTGATTTTACAGGTGATATATTTATTTTAGAGTTCGATTTCCGCGTGACTCCGAATTATTCTTAATTTATGGACATGAGTGTATATACTTTCGATTACAAAAATGTTTTAAATGATGGAAAGATTCAGGTTTTAGTATTGTTAAATTTTTTTAAATTAAATTTATATAAAATATGAAATCTAACTTTTTACATGCTCCTTTGGTCCAGATACATAATTACTTATATTTAGAAAAATATTATACTGTTGTAAAAAAAAAAAAAATTCAAAAATTGACTGAGATATTTAATTTTAAATTCTGCGATATTTGACACCATTTTGAATTTGCACTGGGGGTCAGTTTTCAGTTATAAATTAGGATAATTCGAGGTTGTTTCTTTTCCCTCTTAAATGCCATTCAATAATATAATTTTGTGATTTACTAGTGTCTTTACTTATAATTTTGTTACAACTGGTATGGAAGTATTTTCACACAAGTAATTTATAAGTTTTCGATGTCTAAAAATGTGTTATTAATTTAAAGCATTCCTATACTCGTGTGCGAAATTAAGAGAATATGCACATTATGTTGAATTTCCGGAAAACTAGTGGACAGATTTTAATTTAATAAAATTTGGTATGAATATACATGTACAAGAGAGAAATGTACCATTCAAACATATTAAACATTTTATATACGCATAATTAAAATAAAGTTTATAGTGCCAGATGTCCAAAATCCACTTTGTGATATCGAACTGAAATTGAGTCTAATATGGGATGTGGTCCCCTCTCACAAGTAGGAAAGTCACGCAGCGTTAACAGCATACTGGACAGGAGGCAACTGAGGAGTTCCTGTGGAAGTCGACACCACTCTTGCAGCAAGGCAGTTTTCAATTCCGGGATGATTCTTGAAAGGGAATGGCGAGATGAAATGTCTCTCGCAGAAAAGCCCCAGACATGTTCTATAGGGGAGCAGGAGATCTGGTTGTCCAATCCATGCGGTGAATATTCTCATTTGGCAGATAATCATCGACCAGCTGAGGACCTATGTGGACGAATGTTGTCGTCTATTAACAGGAACCCAGGACTAACTGCGCTCCTGAAAAGTCAAACACAGAGTGCTAAGTTCTCCTTTCTATACCTCGTAAAAGTCAGCAAGCCTTTGTCAAGGGTGTGCGGCCATCGAGTAAATTACCTGCCCAAACCATCACACCTCCTCCACCATAATGATCCTTGTCCTTCATGAGGTAGAGAAGGTATCGTATTCTAGACTCTCTTCTGATACAGGTACACCGAAAATCAGTATCCAGGCTGAGTCTCGACTCATCTGTGAAAAGCATAGTGCTCCATTGAAGTCTGATCCAAGATGCATGTTGTCTGCATCATGCGCTCTCCTGTGTGCTGCGGAGATCGGGACCAAAGAACGGGTCTTCTGGCATACAGCCTTATCTTATGAAGCTTTCAGGCAACTGACTCGTGAAACTCAGGTTTTAGTGGCAGCACACATCTTGCGTGACAGCTGAAGCTGCAGCAGCCCTGAAACGCTGCCATGAAAGTGCCAAGTAACTATTTTCATTTCTCGTTTTGGTTCTTGGTTGACCTTCGACCTTGTCCAGGTATTCCGGATATAGATCCAGTGTCCTGAAACTGTTTTCGCAAACTGCAGATGCTACTGTGCGTTATGTTGAGCTCTAAAGTCACCTGCGCTTGTGACTGGCCTGTCTCCAATCTACCGACAATTCTCCATCTTTTTTTCGTTAGCCATACGTTCGGGGCTACTCATTTTACTTGATACCTTTAAAATTTACTTAACTCTTGCGAGAAACACGCCGAGTGTTGTGAAGGACAGCGAACACACAAATCGCCAAAAACCCCTCGTGAGCCCCTCCACAATCACAGCTTTGCAGACTCGCGTGTGCGCGCTTATGTATTCGAAAATTTGTACAATACTTCGGCGAGATATTTAGTAAACATTTCATAAAAATTGGCATAATTTGAAAATTCTTTTAATTCTGCACACGAGAACAAATCTTTTTTCATTTTAGAATCATAATCTAGTAATCGTAGGTAGGTAGGTAGGTGACGGAAGACGGGGACGCCTGGTGGCTACCAGAGATAAACAGGCATGTGTCCCCCGCCTTCCACTATCTAATGGCAACAATTCCCTGTGGCCTCAAGAGTCCACACCGGGAGCTTATTAAGGGTGCAGGAGTTTACATGGCCAAACAGGGGCGACTTAATAACATTGCTTGACTAATTACATAATTACAGGTATGAGACTTGTGGGACGGATTTACAGGTGAGGGGCTCAGAGCTAGGTACTAAATGTATGAAAACACAAAAACATGAAAATATACAGAAAACACACACGCAGAGGGGGGAAAAGGGGGGAGAGGGATACACTTGATTAACACTGAAGACTTATGACAAATAAAGCACACTTAAAAATAATAATACACATATACCACATGTCAGATACATATTTGGCCTCATTAATCACATATACTGTACATTGTGGGGTGTGTTTACAGACGAGGGGCCATAAGATGGGAATAACATGTGATTGCTGGACATTGATATGGGGGACACGTAGAGGTCCGGCGAATATATATTTGTGGAGGGCATAGGTTGCTGAGTATAAGAGCATGCCGAGCGCGGTGACATGTTAGCAGCACAGGGTGATATTCATGTTGACTTCTGTTAGTGGCGGACGTTGTGGGATTATGCAGCGTCGCATATATCTTGGCCCATAGCGGCGAGCTGGTCAATGACCTTACAGATTTTATTGATTGCAGGTTTGTTTTTAATAATGAACCGTTGAAAGGCGTCTGTAGGAGGAGTGGGATGCTTAATGTGGTTGTCTGCTGTGAGTGGGCAAGAGTAGATATAGTGGTCTGGTGATCCAAGTTGGCCGCACACGCAAGCATCTGTAGTGGAGATGTGTGCCTATAATAATACGCTGGATAGGGGCCATGTCCCGTTATGAACCGGGTGAGTTGGGGTATAGCTATGAGGCGTGATAGAGAGACTTTGGGTAGGAGATTGTAGGTCCGTCGTCCGGTGTCACACGCGTTCCATTCCTCTTGCCATATTTTGAGTAGGTCTTCTTTGAGAAGCCTCTTTAGATGCGATGGTGGTGCACGGATACGGATTTGCTGAACTTCAGAACTGATGGCGGCTTCTTTGGGTAGGGTGTCTGCTGCCTCGTTTCCAACTAGACCAGCATGCGCCTTGACCCAGGTGAGGTGAATGCGTTGCTGGTGGTTTACAGAGAGTAGCTTTTGGATTTCGGAGATAATTGGGGAGATGTGGCTTAAGTTTTGAATCGCCAGGAGTGAAGTTTGGCTGTCTGTACAGATGCATGCTTGGTGGTAGCCGTTACTTAGTGTGTCGTTGGTCGCGTTGAGGATGGCCAAGGCTTCTGCCTGGAACACACTATTGAAGTGCCGAAGTGCTGCCTTCCAACGGGAATGTTCATCATTTTGGTGGTAGCAAATGTAGGCACTACCAACTCCGTCTTCAATCTTGGATCCATCGGTGTAGTAGACGTACGTAGCGGTGGGAATACTAGAATTGCTAGTGTTGTCTATGATGATGCGGAAGTTTCTTCCTTGAATGCCTGGGTGTGGGCGTTGGGTGAGGCGAGGGTTTTCATATAAGGTCGGACTGTGGGTTGTATCGTGGAAGGTGGCGTCTTTGCGTAGTTGCAGGACTCTGGTTATTGTAGCTTCTTGCTTGGCTCTAAGATATAGTGGCGGTATGACAGCAAGGATGATGCCCGCAGAGGTGGCTGTGGTGCGAAAACCTTTGCACATCATTAGTGCGAAAGGTCTTTGGATGGTCTGTAGTTGTTTACGTTTCCGGCTTTGCATCGGCTTCGCCCATATTGCGGCAGCGTACAGGACTATGGGTTCAATCACTGTCGTGTACAAAATCTTGTTAATATATGGGTTTCGTCCCCAATTTATACCTTGAAATTGACGGGCCTTGCGTGCAATGGCTTGTGTCTTAATTTTGAGTTGCTGTAGATGTGGGATCCATGTAAGGCCTCTGTCCCATATTAAGCCTAAATACTTGAGCTCTTTGACGATTTTTAGATTTTTCTGTTGGAGTTTAATACATGGATTTCTGCTTGGGTTGGTGCCTGGCTTGGGAATGATAAGAGCGGTTGATTTGGCAGTGGAGATGGTTAATTTAAGTTCTTGACAGAGGAAGCTGAATTTTTGTAATATTTGAGTGCTTCTGTGTTCCAATTCGTTTCTGGTGCGACCCTGGATTAGGAACGCAACGTCGTCTGCATAGGCAACTAGTTGTGTATGCTGTGGCCAGTTGGTGGAGATGATGCTGTTGAAAGTTAGATTCCAGAGCACTGGGCCGGCGCAAGATCCTTGCGGGCATCCTCTCTCCTGCTGTTTGATGGTTGTCCCGTTGTTGTGTGGGACCAGGAGGAAACGATTCTGGAGGTAACTGTCAAATATGCCATAGATGTTACGGGGGCATCGAGATGAGCGGAGAGCTTGTTTAATGGCCGGCCACCAGAGGGTGTCAAAGGCACTCTGAAGGTCAATTGAGACAAAGGCCGTGTGAAGCTGTTGTTCTTTGTTATGATGGATTATCCGTCGAACTTCCTCCAGAGCATGCAGTGTGGAGAAGCCGGAGCGGAAGCCGAACTGCCTGCTGCTTAGGATGTGGTTGTCTTGCAGATGAAAGATGAGTCTTTGTACTATTAGTTTTTCGTAGACTTTCCCTAGAGTCGGCAACAGGCAGATCGGTCGGAGAGAGCTTGGGCTTTGGGGATCTTTGTTCTTTTTAGTGAAGAAGACTACATGACCAGTTTTAAAGGCGCTTGGGAAGAGCTCATGTTTCAGTAGGTTGTTGAAGAAGTGAAGAAAGAAGATGGGATGTGATTTGTAGGCGACCTTGAGGATGCTATAGTCTAGGCCGTCAGGGCCTGGTGCTTTCTTCTTGGGCAGGGTACGATAGATTTGTGTGATTTCTTGCCTGGTGAAGGGAATGTCGTCTTGGGTCATCGGTGCTGCGTGGTTGTTTCTAAGAAGCTTTTGTTCCGGTGAATCATCAGCTGGGTTATCTGAGGGAAAGACGGTGCTCAAGATAATTGCAGCAGTGTTTGAGGTAAGGCTGGTGTTCGAGTTGGCAGTTTGTTGCTGCAAGTAGATTTGGTGGGGTCGAAAAACTTTGCTTGTTGAGATTTTGTGGAGAATTCCGAAGGGATCAGAGTTCTCGCTGCAGAATTTCTTCCAGGTGGTAATTTTTGCAGTCAGTATGCTTCGTTTGTATGTAGCTCTCTCTTTTCTGAACTGTGTTAGGAAGAAGGCGCGTTCCTCTGGGGTGTCTGCTTTGGTAAGGCAGCGTCTTAGTGCCCGGCATTTTTGGCGTTGCTGGCGAAGGTCCTTCGACCACCATGAAAGACCTTGGATTTTCTTGGCTGTGCGGATGGGGAGAGTACTGTCACAGCATTTTTGTAGCTCCTGCGTTAGATGGTTTGTGTACTGGTCGAGGTCTGCGACGTTGTGGCAGCTCTGCAGTGAAGGAAGTTCTCTGCTAAGTAGGTCGTGAAGTTGCCTTTTCAGTGTCTTGATTTTTGCTTTCGGTAGTCTGTAGCGTTTAAGTATTGGGATGGTGGTGCTGGTGCTGATACTGAAGTGGATGTATTTGTGATCCGACAGGCTACAATCGTCTGACACCTCCCAGTTTTGCAATAAGTGGCTGGCGTTGTTGCTGGTAAGGGTCAGGTCTGGCCATCCTTTGTTGTAGGTGTTGTCAAACGTAGGGGGGGCATCTATGGAATTGTGAAGGTGGAGGTTGTTGGCGGCTATGTAGTCTTCAAATTCTTGACCTTTCCTATTGATGTCGGTATAGCCCCAGATTGTGTGATGGGCATTAAAGTCACCGCTGAAGATGGTGGGAGCGGAAGGGCATTTGAGACGAATTCTGTCCATTGCGGCAGTTGCTTCTGTGATGGTGTCCGCGGGGGAGGAGTAGATGGAGCTGAGGATGAAACTCATGTCTGAAGTTTCGAGGAGGATAGCGACACAGTCTCTTTCTGTTGTTACCACTACGGGAGTCCAAATCGGGTTGCATATTATGATAGCTGCTCGTGGGGCTTGGGTATTTTCGGTCACTTGGATTGTTCGCCAGGAAAGCGGGAAGGAAGCTACTTGGCCGTTCTTGCAATAAGGCTCCTGAATGAGAAGGATGTCGGTATCGTTTTGAATGGCATGTGCTGTTGCTTGTATGGTTGCCGCCTTTGCTCGTTGCAAATTTATTTGAATGCACTTGAGGAGGCTGTCTGGAGTTGTGACTGTTAAATTGCATATAACTGGTGGGGAGTGACCTGGCGGCAGATTGTGACACGATCTGCAGCTCTGAAGTGGGAGATTGTAAGCTTGTGCAGAATTTGGGTAAGACTGACTTGGTTGGGGAATGGTAGGATTAGTAGTTGATGCTGCGTCGAATCCTCTCGATGTACTTCTGGTAGGTTGGACAGCTGGGGTGGTAAGCTGGGTGTCCACAGGGGATTGTGCCTTTTGTCTTGTGATTGAAATCTGCGCAGTTGATGCATGTTGGATGGATCGCGGCGCAGTCTTTGACGTTATGTGCGCCGGAGCAGAAGGCGCAGTATTCCTTGTTGTGGCAGTCTTGTTGTAGGTGGCCAAACTCTTGACATCTGTAACAGCGTTTGGTACTGAAATATTCTGTGATCCTGTGCGCATGCCATCCGATGTAGATGCGGCCAGTTTGCATAATTTGTCTGAAGGCAGGTGGTTGGCATTCGGCGATCCACTTGACATTATTATTCTTGTCTTTAAGCCGGTGTAATAGTTTGAACGCTGTTTTGTTGAGGCTGAATTCCAATTCTATGATGTTCGCGAGTTCTTCCTTCTGCAGGGAGGTTGGGATATTGTGTATGGCTATGCGCGGGGATCTTGTGACAGGAAACTTTGTTGAGACGAGCTGTTTGCCTTTGTCGCTTTGAAGCGTGGTGGAGAGTTTGGAGAGGTCTGCTTGGGTGGCACACTCAACAGCGATACCTCCGTTCTGTATATGCCGGATCTTGCGCACCTTGATGCCAATCTGCGAAAGGGGAAATTCTTCTGCGAGTTTATGTCGTAGTGTATTGCTCGTGGCTTGTTCTTGTGGGTAGATGAGCAGAGTAGGCGGGGGTTGAAATGCGTGGGACAGAGCCTGAGCGTAGGTTGGGTGACAGGCTGGTTTGAGCCTGCTGTTTTGGTTGGTGCTGGCCAATTCAAAGTCCGTAGTATTCCTTGGTGGAGAAGAGACGTGGTCCGTGTTGGTCGTGCAATCTTTTGTTGTCTTTAGATTGGGGCCGCTTAGGGCTAAGGTCTTGAGCGCTTGCAGGAACCGCACTAAAGTTTCTCTTAAGTTGGTTGGCAGTAAGTGCCGGCCGGTTCGTTTAGATGTACAGATTTCGAGGCACTCCTCGTGCAGGGCAGAAATTTTATCTTCGTGTGAGAGAGAGGTGGAGTCTAGGATTGCGTCCAAATTGAGTTTGCTGACGTAGTATGAGGTATCTGTATTTGGCATTTTGTGAAGGAGCACCGTTGCGCTGTGCGCTGCAAGGACCAAGCTTAGAGTCCCTAAATGTGGTAAGCACACTAGGAAATTGCTTGAGAGGTCGTGTCACTAGAGTTGCGCACGCACTATTGCACGCGCAGTTGCTGAATAGTCCCAGTTGAAGTGCTATATAATTGGTAGTCACTACTTCGCAAAGTCACAGAGACGATGGCAGACGCTGAGAAGTTGTTATATAGTTGGAAGTCACTAAGTCACTAAAGATTTACAGATGATTAATATGTGTGGTAAGTTGTGTGCTCATCGATTGCGGGTGTTTGAATGGTATGAAACAGGTATACAAGGAAGAACAATATATTGCGGGCAATCAATTAAATGTAGCTATACAGATTAAATCAATCATATAACGATAAGAACAATCAATAATAATCTAGATACGATATAAATCAAATATGAAGGACAAGGAATGGATTAATTCATATATAAGAATCAGATATGGTGAGATTAACCAGGGTCCCTGAGTACGATGCTATAATGAGTGAAACCGCAGGGAAACAGAGAAATATACGGTCAACTTAATAACTAAAATGAGATATTACTAAAGCAGTGCGCATAAGGAGCACGTGGAAAACACTACAGAATCAAGTGCGTAAGAAAGCGTTACACACAGAAATACTTTTGGCATTAAAATCTGAATGTGCTGAGAGTTATTTAAAAATGTAAAACGTATTAAAATGTAAAATAAAATGTAAAATGTAAAATAATGCTAATTTTTACACCATAACAGTTCTAGGCAATAGTAACAAAGATAATACTCCTAGCCACAAAATCACTGAACGGAAGCATATAAAACAATCGTGAGTGAAGGATATGAGGATAATAAAACAGTTATAAATAGCATATAAAACAATCGTAACTGAAGGAAATGTGGACAATATAACAGATATAATAAAAACAAGTGAAAGTTATTGCATAACCTTAATACGAAACAGAATTTCAAAGATTAAGAATTATATAACACATTTGTGGGAGTTATTACAAATCATAAACACAGTGCACAATACAAAGGATTTACACACAGAGATATAAAAATAACAGTAATATTAATAGTTATTAATATTAGAATAGGTACTCATAAAGCAACGGTAAAATTTAAAAAAAAATAGTAATAATAATAAATAAATAAATAACAATTAACAATTAGAAAAACATCCACGTAACAGTAGGATAGTGGGAATGATAAGTGCGTAGATAAAGTCGCTAGAATGTCAATCGTAAACAACAGAAACGTATCAAAAGGAACACTGGTGGCGAGCTACGCTCAAAACAGCAAAGTACTAAACGTAAACAAACACACGTGCAGGGCGACTGTCAACCACACTCCACTAGACTAGACGCGCATGCGCTCTAGAAGGGTGAAGTCGTCAGACAACCGCGATAAGTGACCTGTCCTGCTGGTCCGACCCTGCGCCCCTACGACTAAAAATCAAGTCGGGTCTGTGGTGCTGGGGAAAGTGCAAGGTCACACAGAAGATATGTAATTAAAACAGATGACACTCAGCTACTAATTATGCTATTAAGACAAGTGAGGTATCAAATTAAAGACAATTTTATGGCCTAGGCCGGAGATGCAGGTGTATTAATCCAAAATTATCACTAAAACATCACAGAATTAACACACTGTACTAAATTGCACAAACACTTCACATACACGGCAGTGGTATCGTTGAAAAGAGCAGGTCTTTCACTTTTCGATGGTACTTAGATTGAAGTTGGATGCCTATTAGATCCGGAGATATCACTTTGGAAGTAAACACTGCAAATCCGCACTTCGCTCCAAAATCCGCATTCCACAATAGGCGTCGGAGGTCGCGAGACAAACAATGACTCCCCTTTTAATATGCTTGATATTAAAGCACGAATAGGCGGATTCTCATAAATTTTATATCAAAATGCGCAGCTTGTGAGGAGCTAGCCGATGATATTATTTTCGCTGTGATGCAATTATTATATCGTAGGGAAAAACAGTAAAAACGGGAGCTCGCGAAAACACGTCGTCGCCCTTTTCACCTCGTGGGGTTCCTCCTCTAGTAATCGTACAAAATTCATTGAAGTAAAAATCTTTTTAACTTTTAATTAATGCAAATAATACTTCGAGCTGGGTACGTGCCAACACTGAAGCCTGCCAGTGTTTTTTAGAACATGTATTCTATAAGATTCTGTGAATAAAATTTCCTTTTTGAAATTAAAAAAAAATATCGTGATCAATAATTTTGACAATAATCTGCATAGAAATCCTCGTAACTTAATCTCTTAACATCAGAAACTTTCTAAATGACTGTTTATTTTCAATGACGTACAAATGCAAAAATTTCGTTCTTCAATTTGTGCACGGTGAGAACTTTTGTAGACATGGCGTATAAAGTTGCGTTGAAGGTTTATAAAGCATCCCAAAACATACAGTACTGAAGTTTATGCATTTAAAAAATTCTTGAATTAACAATAAAATAGGAAGAAGTTTTTTTTCTGCGCTCAACAAAAAAAATGCTTTTAACATTCATGTAACTTTCCACTATAAAGTTAAAAAATCTGATGTGTACACCACATGACTTCCTTGTACGGAATATTAAATTATACGCATTTTTTCTTGCATTTTATTTAAACTTATTAGATTGAATTAAACCTACTTCGCCGACAGCGCATAAACCACAATAGAATAAATGCATTCTTTAAAATTCACTTTGTTTACCATAGCGACACTCTGGCGCTAGGTTTACTTAACAGTATTATATTTCATTCATATTATAACTCAGAATGCACAAAATGTATATCATTTAAAGAATTATCTAATCGTTGCCACATATTCTATTCAAATACTATAATAAAGCTAGAACTATGTATAAAAAAGAAATTAAGCAAATAAAACAAAAAAGAAAAAGTTTTTCACAGACGATTGAGTATTTCTCATTTAATTAATTCAGTTCTTACTTCGCGAGAAGGCAAAAATGCATAAAAACTCAAAATATCTATATTAAAAATTACGAAGTAAATATCAAACGCTTATTTCCTCGAAAAAATTCCAGAAAGAATTAAGCATGATTTAATTGGCAATAATAAATGAATGCGTTATCTTTGTTGTTGCGAAGCTAAGTTTCTCTAGATTGGCAACAAATCCACTAGTCTCCTGTTTCAAATGTAAATATCAATGGCCGCCATTAAAAACAGGCTTAGCGGCAATTAAACAACTTTACAATTGCTGATAATTCTAAAAATATTGCACACAGATTTACTAAAGGCATAAAATCCTTAACCGGAAGATAAAAATATAATTCAATCATTTTTAAAGAAAAAAAAAATGTACAATTTACAAGCATATAAAGGTAAAGAAATTGAGATCATTGAGCCGGGTAATAGAGTGGATATATATATAAATATATTTATATACGTTTGGTGCGGCCGATTGCAACCAAAATACGAGGTGCACATCTACATGTTATAGCAGTCTTATATACAAAATTTCAACGTTCTGAGGCTACTCGTTTTCGAGTTATGCGAGGAACGTACGTACGTACGTACATACGCACGTACAGACGCCACGAAAAATTCTCTTCAGAATTAATTTTAAAGCAGTTTTATAATTTTTTTGAAGGAAAAGAGTATTTTATTCTGTCCTTACGTACAGATATCACGCAAAAACATCGTTAAATTGCATTCGATAGCGGTCAAAATGGATATTTTCGTTGAAATATGCTGCCTGAAACTTTTCGCGATTACAATACTTCCTTTTTACTTCGTACAAGGAAGTAAAAAGACTTAATTACTCTGTTGATTAATAAAAAAGACAAATATCTATCTTTTAGATCTATATTTTATTCTGTGTGCTTGTAATTAGGATACCAAATTTACAAAATTTCAAATATTAAGATTTCTTTCTGAATTCTTAACATAATGATAAAAATTGTCACTAAGTAAACATACTATCATGTGTACAGTTGTAAAGACCTTATTTTATTCTAACCAATTATTTTTAATTTTAGAAACTTCCCTTTCCTTTCTGATTTCAGTTTTCTGCCAGAATGTAAATTTTAATGACGCGTATGCAAATCTAAGTGTGTTCGGAATCAGTATTTAAGCAGCGGTTTTAAGAGTAATAGTAGGAGAGTTAGTTCCGAATTGATGGCGCATGTTTGAAGTAGCTTTGCACGTGAATAGTTGGTGCTTAGCCAATCTCTTTAGATTATATTGATATTCTAAGTGCTGTGTGCAGCCGATTTAGCGGTTGAGATAAAGAAGGAGAAAGTCGTGTAGCCGATCTTACTTTATTGTGATTGTACATCTTATTTTTCTGTTAAATTACTTAGATACATGTGGTGGTAGATTGTGAGCACCGAGGGAGTGCGTTTCTGTTCAGTTTAGTTCAAATAAAAAGGTTTTTTAAACCTTCTTCTGCAGACATCTGTTCTTCCAAGACCTAGCGAGAATTCGCTACTTAGTCTTTTTAGTGGGGTCTGCAGTGTATGATTCCAAAACGTACTAGAAGACACTACACAGTAACTAATAAACTAAACATAATAAAAATATTTTAACTTTGTTTTTTATACATGAAGGATCTAGTTAGATCATGAAGGATCTAACTGATGTATACGATATACATAAAGGTTCTATATCGTATACATCAGTTTCCTAAGGTCTTCATAATAGATAGAAATCAAAACCGAAACTATGTTTTAGTTTTTATCAATTCAGGTAAAACAGAGTATCAGTTTTTACAAAAACTCTACAAAGATATACTAAATTATCTATCTAACTGAATAATATGTTTAATGTGAATAACTATGTTTTAGTTTTTATCAATTTAGGTAAAACAGAGTATCAGTTTTTACAAAAACTCTACAAAGATATACTAAAAATTATCTATCTAACTGAATAATATGTTTAATGTGAATAACTATGTTTTAGTTTTTATCAATTTAGGTAAAACAGAGTATCAGTTTTTACAAAAACTCTACAAAGATATACTAAATTATCTATCTAACTGAATAATATGTTTAATGTGAATAACTATGTTTTAGTTTTTATCAATTTAGGTAAAACAGAGTATCAGTTTTTACAAAAACTCTACAAAGATATACTAAATTATCTATCTAACTGAATAATATGTTTAATGTGAATAACTATGTTTTAGTTTTTATCAATTTAGGTAAAACAGAGTATCAGTTTTTACAAAAACTCTACAAAGATATACTAAATTATCTATCTAACTGAATGTATGTTATTAATTTTTGTCTTACCGGTGGAGCTTCTTTGATATGAGCTTCATCCAGCGTAGAAACATGGTATTCCCAAACTAGATCTCTCAGCATCACCTAAACATACAGATTTATATTAATTGTACAAATAAAATTAATATATAAATTATATAAAAAAATTAAAATCTTTGAAACAATCACTGTGCAAATGAATGTGTAGTGATTTGTAATACATAACTATTGAAAACTATTTACTAATCATTAGATTCACTTTAATTCACTTCAAAAACTGTTCACCGATCACTTTAAAAAAAGTTTTAATAAGAATTCCTAAGACTTTTCAGATACATCCAAAAACTTCAGTTTTAATGACTGCAGTAAATTAATTCTTGCAATTAAACAATAGATTAACTTCAGCAAAATTGTAATAACACCCATCAAATTCAATCAGCTACATTCTCCATGAACAAATACAATAATTGTCACTTCATGCAAAATTATACAAAGCGACAAATTCTTTTATCCAATAAGGAGGAAAATATATGGAGAAATAAACTGAAATTATAGATCTTCATTTTGCTCAATAAACTCATTTAAATATTTATGAACAATAATATATTTCATAGATAAATTTAATTATTATTTATTCATTTTATCAAGCATATTTTTTAAATGTTTATAAATATATTTTTCAGTTAATTATTATTGCTGTTCTTACTATACCCTATGTACCCCCATTCTCTTTCTATATGGCAAATACATTCTCCAGTAGTGTTGCATAAAAATGTACAGTGCAAGTGAAAAAATAAACAAGCTTCAAAAGCGAAAGCTCAGTACAAATAATTAGTGTCATCATATCGAAATCTTCAATTATATGAGGGGTGTTTTTTAAGTAAGGGTCATTTGAAAATAAAAACTAAACGAAAGAAAATTTTCCAAAACCAAATTTATTTTCAAATTCTACATACGTTTCTCTATTCTTCAACAGAGTGTTCAAGTTTGTTTAAACACTTATCATACCTTAGAACTAGATTTTGAATACGCTCTTCGTGGAAACTTGCCGCCTGCCCCGATAACGAAGAGGTCACGACTGTTTTCCCGTCCTACACTAGACACTTCAAGAAATTCGTTTGAAAGTGTGCTTATGGTGCAGCATCTGTTCTCAAGAATTTGTGCTTCATCCGAAGTCACCATATCGTCTGTGATTACAGATGGGCGACCAGAGCGGGACTCATCATGGACGTTGTCGCGGCCAGCTTTGAAGTCTCTGACCCATTAATGCACTTTGTCTTCACTTATGGCAGTAGCTTCGTAAACTTCACAAATCTACTAGTGAAGGTCTGCAGCAGACAGATTTCTTGCCGGCAAAAAACGTGGCGGGAGATTCGATAATCTTGAACATTTTAAAGACACAGAACAGACCGTATAATTTACCTACACAGCTGCGACAGAGCACAGTTGTTTCTAAAGGATGCCGAAACACGACGCAAGCACTTTTTGCCACCCGCGCAAAGTAAGTACCCGCGTTTTCAAAGTAAGTTTGCATAACGGCCCTTACTTTGAAAACAAACTATGTATTTTTCCAAGATCCTTGTTTTATTTAAACTTATTTTATGAATGAATAAAGATTATTATATACAGATACATACACAAATTATCCTTCATGAAGAAAATGTGTCAACTATTAAAAATATAAAAATGCAAAAGAATATAACTGATATATAGAAGCTCATTAAATAACTATTTTTTCACTGTTATTATAAGGTATTTCTCCCGCTTTCTTAGCATGTTTTCATGGTGTAAAGGCCAGGGCGCTCGGCGCGTATTTGAGAGGTTCGAGTCTCGGCGACGGCATTGCTCATTTTCCACGTCTCTCGTAGATATATATATAGACTAATGTTTCTGCATCCCTTTTAAACAATTAATTAAAGTGAAGAATGTAATTAAATCAATTTCAAAACCTGAAATATTTTGGAAGCGATATTTATACTCCGTAGTAGTAAAATAATGCGCTTTGTAGCAAAGTGTATATTTACGTTAGTATAGTTTTTATTTGGAAAATTTTAATACACAGAATATGTATTCCAGTTACATTTAAAACAATTTCAGAAACTTCCATTATATAATGGCATTTTTGTCATAAATACTAAATTCTAGGAAATATTTTTATAGAATTAATATGATATGGGGATTCTTAAAAAGAAGTTGTTGAATAATATTCGATCAAAAGAAATGGTGTAAAGAGAAATCTTGAGGTTTTCTCATACAATAACAAATCAAAATCACTTAAAAACAGAATTAGGTATATACTTTTCTTTTTAAAATTAGAAATATAGGTCAAGTTGGAAAAAAAAAAAAAAAAAAAGACTGACACATATTTCAGATTTTAAAACCTGAGTATCTCCATTTCGTTGAGCTTATACAAGGTGTGTTCGAAAAGTTCGGTGAATTTTACCATAAAAAAGGAAACAAGAGAACACAAGCAAAATAGCTTTACTGACCTTCAAAGTATTCGCCATTAGGAACAATACACTTCTGACATCGGGTGTACAATTGTTGGAAACTGTCTGCAAACGCTTCTTTCGGTATGGCTCGAAGCACCGTTGTCACACGTTGTTGGATCTCAGTAATGTCGGAAAAGTTTTGGCCTTTCAGAACTCCTTTGAGGCGGGGAAACAGGAAGAAGTCCGCGGGAGCCAGATCTGGAGAATATGGAGGGTGATCCAAAACTGGAACCTGGTGCCTGTCGAGGAATTGGGTTACACGGATCGCAGTGTGCGGCCGGGCGTTGTCATGGAGCAGATTCCACTGTCCATTCCGGTACTGTGGCCGAATTCGGCGTATGCGTAGCAGCAACCGTTTCAAAACCCCCTCGTAGTATTCCACATTGACGGTTGTAGCCGCGGGTACAAATTCACGATGGATCAAACCCTTACTGTCGAAAAAGACGATCAACAACGTCTTGATCCTGGATTGTGTCAAACGACTATTTTTGGGAGTGGGTGACGACGATGAACACCATGCCATGGATTGCCGCTTGGTCTCCGGATCGTATTGAAAGCACCACGACTCATCACCTGTAATTATTGTTTCCAAGAATTGCGGATTCCGGTCACACATGTCGATAAAATCTCCAGAGGTTTCCATTCGGTATTGCTTTTGCTCGTCTGACAGCGAGTGCGGTACAAACAGGGCGCATATCTTACGTTTATGCAAATGTTTGTGCACAATGGTGCTCACACTGTCTAGGCTTATCTGCAATTCGCCAGCTATCATTCTTAAAGATAGTCGTCGATCTGCCGCAAGCATCCGTCGAACGCGTTTCACACTGTCTGGAATTGTGCTTGTTGTAGGGCACTCCGACCGCGGCTCATCTTTGACATCCTCCTTTCCGTCTGTAAAGCGTTTAAACCACTCATAAACATACTTTTTACTCACTGCTTCCTGACCGTAAACTTTCACTAACATGTCCTGTGTCTCCGTCGCCGTTTTGCCTAACTTGAAGCAAAACTTTATGCGTTGCTCCATGTCACACTCACAATCTTTCTCACACTGACTGTGTTAAACTGCTCATAGCGTGCGCTTCCTCTTATCTGTCGTAAAATGGCTGTTAGATGGCTCTAGATGACATTTCTGTCACTGCGTCTGCGTGAGTGCAAGATCCTAACGACGCGGTTTTTTAATTATGAGATCAATCACCGAACTTTTCGAACACAACTTGTAAATAAGAAAAGTGTATGTATTTTTATGGAAATGAACATGATGGTGATTTCAATTTTATAAAACTGAATGGGATAGCTTATAACTATGAAAGAGTGAAAGCAGAAAATGAAAACAAGTTCTTTTTTCAGTTAATGACTAAAATGATAGATCATTATTATTACTGTTTTTAACATTACTTAGGAGTAACATACTGTCTCACACCAGAACCAGCTTCAGTGCCTGAAATATAAAGTTGTTCGGAGAGTAATTTAATTTTTTTCCCCAACAGAGGGCTCAATTCTATTTTTTCACCAGCAACTTCACACATGAGTTGCATAATCATTATATATTTTGACAGCTGATATAGCAAGGCTTGTTTGCGAAAACGTTCGATTGATTCTACGCAGTAGGTTTTGGTTGGTGCTCTTTTAGATATGGAAATGAAAAAAAGCATTTTTGGCGTATTTGACTTTTTTGCTATTGAAAAGGTTAAAATGCTGTTCAAGCAAGAAAAAAATTATCCGATGTGTTTGGAGAAGATGTCTTGACAGAACGCCAGTGCCAAAACTGATGTACAAAATTTCCATTCAGCAGTTTTGATCTTGAAGATGCATCACGTGCTGGAAAGCCAGTTGAAGCTGATGAAGACACAGGCATTAATTGATGCAAACCGGCGAATAACAACTCATGAGATCTTTGAGAGATTAAATTTATCGAAGTCGACCATTCATGGTCATTTGAAATGCCTAGGTTTAATCTCAGAACTTGACATATATGGGTTCCTCATCTCCTTAAGCTCTCTATCAGCTTCAACTGACTTTCCAGAACGTGGTGCATCTTTTTAGAGAGAGAGTAAAATTAAGAACAGAATTATTACTTTTTTATGAAAACCAAAATGAACTGAGAGTTAAAATAGAAGAAAATAATTAAAAAAAATATTTCAATATATATATTTGTAACGAAAATTCTCCGCTAAAAATATTCTTAATAAAGTTAGAAAAGAAACATAAAAGCAGTAGCTTTAGTGCTGGTAGTAATCTCCACCCAAATCTATGATTTTCTGCCAACTCTTTGGTAGTTTTTCAAAGCCTTCGGCCCAGAAACTTGGTGGATGCGAGTCCAAAAACAGGCCAAGCTCATTTTGGACATCTTCATTGATAACGGCGCCAGCATAGACTAGCATCTCGCTGTACACTTTATTATAGAGAAATTTATAATAAGGCACACCACTCGTTGTGGATAATTGTGGTGTTCCAGACACTCATTGTGGATAATACCACGGCAATCCCACTAGATACAAAGCATGATGTTTTTGTTAGTCAAATTGTGCTTTGCGATGCTCACCGGCCGCAGACCAATCTCATTTTCGGCTTGTATTGTTGAAGTAAAGCCACTTTTCATCACAAGTGACGATCCAGTCCAGACTTTTGTCCTTACGCTGATATTCGAGCAGATTAGTGCAGGTCCGAACACGTTTGTCTTTATCTGCTTGAGTTAGCTCATGCGGCACCCAGCGATTGAACTTGTACGTCAAGTTGATACAATGTATAGCCCGGCTATGGACATGGCGCTAACGTCTAACTCCTTAGCAAGCACTCGAGTGGTTGCATACTGATGTTCTTTCACAAGTTCTTGCAGGCGGGCCTCATCAACATCAGAAGGCCGGCCATAGCGATCTGCTTCTTGAATGTCATAGTCTTTGTTTTTGAACTTTCAGTACCAAATCTTCCTAATGTCATATGATACAACATTAGCTAGTACTGTACACATTTGGTGACATTCTGTAGCCGGCGTTTTGCAACAGAACTGGAAGAAAATGAGAGTTCTAATCTGGTAGCATGATAGTTCCATTTCAGACACCTTGTACTGAATGATAACGATATTTTTTTTACGAATTTCACAAGACAGTGTTCTAAACCAAGTTACTTTGTTTCAAATGCCAAAAATCGTTTAAAAAATATTATTAAACATGCCAAAGCTAACCGCTTGCACAGATGATATTTACGGTTGCGGAAAACTTTCGTTTCAACTCGATATTAATATATTCTCACAAATTTTTTAAGCAATCAGTGAGCAATGACAGTTACAGAAGAGAAATAAATCAGCAAGGATACTAGTAATCGGAAAAAACTGAAATTTTGGCGCTGATATTAAATAAAATGGCTCTCATTTTGAGAGAAAAATAACTGAATCTCTCTTTAGAAACAAATAATTTAGCTGCTGTGTGCACCACTGTTTATATCTAATAATAAAGAGTAAGCTAATATGTCTTGTATTTTAAGGGAAAAGTTTGCATCAGCTTGTTCTCTGAAAACAAATCATTCTTTGCTGAAATCACGCTCTAAAAACTCTTGTTCTTCAGTAAGTCGCATCAATAAACAAAAATATTTTACATATTTTTAATACTCACTGATTAGTAATTCTTCTGCTTGAGATGAAATACTAATTATCTAGAAATATTGTTTTAATTTTTGCAAAAAGAAGATTTTAAGGGACAGGAATGTAAGTTTATGACTTAAATATTACGCACTATAAGGTATTTCTCCCGCCTTCCTAGCGTGCCCTCGTGGTGTACTGGTTCTACACGCTGGGCCGGTATTTCCAGAGGTCCGCGATTCGATTCCCGGGGAAGGCGTTTGCTCATTTTTCATCTCTCCGGCTTTTCCAATTAACCTAATATCTCTACAGCACATTTATATATTTATAAACACATAACAATTGTGAATATTAGACTGTAATTTTATCCATCAAATGCATTACTACATTTACTCCCGCATCTCTTCCTTGTTTTACTAATATTATATTTTAAAATCAAAGCAAGGAAAATTACGTGGTTCATTTTTTTTTCTGAGGGGGAGTTAAAGAGCAAGGCTATAGTCTAGGCGACCAGCTTTGTTTATTTAAAAAGTGAGCAAAGAAAAAAAGATCATACGTGATGCTGAATCTGTAAATGAGAATTGGTTGTACACTTTTTAACAAACATGAGTCCTTATTTGAATGAACAGTACGTGATGTTTCAAGACCAAAACTAATTAGTAAATACTGTTTCTCGAAGAATGAAAATATTCAAAATTAAATTCGGATTGAGTCAATCTGGTATATTAGGGGCAATAATGCAATCCACTCTGGAATTCTATATGGGTAAAGTCATGTAAAATGCAAAAAACAGGCAGCCTTGATCTCAGTTTTGTCATTAAAATTTGAGAACAGATTTGAAAATTTTAGAAAATATCACTCGTATTCCAAATATATGAGCTGCTTCATTCTCAGTTAATATCAAAAGTGAAAATCGAATTTATAGGGCTTAAATCAAATCTGTAGCATAAAGGAAATTAATTCAAATGTACCTTTATAAGTTGAATTTATCTACAGAAAAATTCTGAGCATTTCATGAACATTTCTAGCTCATGATGCCTGGTTTTGGAAACATGTATTGCAAGCATCATTTCGTTTCCTCTAATTATGAAAAGTAAAGTGAGGATAAAAAAATTGTCTATGTGAACGCTCTTTTTTACGATCACTATAGTAACAAATAAATTAGACAAATATGCTTTGATTTTCAAAAACGAGCTTAATATGCTGAATGCAGTATTTTAAATATAAAATACTGTATTCAGATTTCTGGATTCAAAAGTTAATGTAGGTTTACGAGACACATTAGTAAGGTATTTCTCCCACTTCCCTAGCGTGCCTTCGTGGCGTAACGGTAGCACACTGAGTCGGTATTCCAGAGGTCCGTGGTTCGATTCCCGGCGAAGGCGGTTGCATATTTTTCATCCCGCTGGCTTTCAAAAAAAAAAAAATCCTAATGTCTCTACAAGTATACAGAGACATTAGGTATTTTTTGAAAGCAAGAGACATGAAAAATTAACAATGCCCTTACCGTGACTCGAACCACGGACCTCTTGAATACGCGTCGAGCGTGATGACTACTATACTACGAAGACATGCTAAGAGGGCGGGAGAAATACCTTATATACTCCCCTCTTTTAAAGGGCGACTGGGAATCAGGGGACCCAATCGCCAAATCCTGGTGGTGAAGAATCATCATTCACCACCTTTTAGTTCGGGCGCTACTGTAGCATTATCAGATTATTTATTTTTTAAAGCAGGAAACATGAAAAATGAGCAATGCCATCGCCGGGACGCGAACCACAGACCTCTCGAATACTCGTCGAGCGTGCTGACCACTACACTACGAAGGCATGCTAAGAAGGCGGAAGAAATACCTTATAAGTAATATAGATAGTAATTTGGACATCAATTAACATTAAATTTTGCATGTAGCCTTTTGGCGTACTTTCATCTGGCGATGTGCTCCTTGGCACATCTTTAATGAGACATATGATCCATGGGCTCTGAATAGACACCTCTCCATTAAAAGATGAAATTAAAAATTTAAAAGACATATATAAACAGATAAATGTATTAATATTATTGCATTGTATATTTCAAAAAGCCAATGATAAGTAATTTTATTATTCTAAATACTATTCTTTTCATTTAGACGCATTATTTTGCTATTCGTCCATACTCTGTATGATACTATTATAAATCAGAAATTTCTAAATCACATCCTGACAACATCTGGATGGGAAAACAGATGCGTGAATATGGTAAAGCGTTAAATTATCCTCAAGGAGCTAACATGAAATTCATATAATCAATTAATGATTTTAAGTAAAAATGAGTAGCAAGTCAAATATTTATGCATACATCATTTTCCTTTGCTGATATCTGCAAAGCAGCATTTAGAACACTACTTGGTGCGGTAAATCCAGGTAACCAGAACTTGATAGGAGGTGAACCTGAAGAAGACCAATCATGAAATTGTTCCACCCTCATTTTTAGATCTTGAATCCATGACCCAAGTGGTTTTAAAGATGGATATGCCTAAATATAGTATGTAATAAATAAAAAATTAATAGTTTACAGTTAGTTAAAATATTAAAAAAATTGCGAGCAATGTGTCGTACTTCAAATATGCTGTTCTATCTAATTTCTTATTCATATTGAAAATCAGATCAATATATGATTACAAAACAAAAGAAAATTCATTGCAATTGAGAATAATTTCTTTTTTTCTTTCTTAATTTCTGAATCGTATAACGAAAAGGGAATATTACACAGTCGAACCTTAAGGGACTGAAAGTTTAGTTCACTGTATTTGTTCTTATAAGGAAAAAAAAAAAAAAAAATTGGATCTTCTTACAAAACAGCATAAAAATTTATTAATGAATCATCCCAGACACACACACCAAAAAAACCCCTCATTAGCATATTAACATTTTCATAAAGATTCTAATTTTAAAATATCATATCAAGGTTTAATTACAATTATTATTACTTCCAATTACTTCATTCATTACTTCACATAACTTCTTTCAACGCCTATTAAATTATAAAAAAAAAAAAATATTTCCTTCACTTCATTTGAACTTGCAAATTAATTAACCGATCTCTCAAGTCGAAAACGACATCAAAAATTGCAAATTTCGAAAATAAATATCCCGCTTAATTTTTGTCGTATGGGAGTCGAACTTCTGTTTTTATTTTTTCATGAAAATTTATTGATAATAAATAAAATTTTCCAAACTAGTATAAGAACTAGGAGATTTCATTAAATGTTATATTTCGTTCTTTGTCCGAAAATTAATTTAAAAAAAATTGAAATTTCCAAAACACGAATATTTTCGTCATTTACAATACTTCTGTAACTGGAAGTATATGTCTACCACGAACGATTGCGAAAATAAAAGATGAGTAAGGACTTTTAAGCCGGGTAAAGGATATATATATATATATATATATATATATATATAAACCAACCTCTTATATATATATATGTAAGATAAAAAATATGTAACTATATGAATATGAATTTCTTTTTAATGTATGCACTTCCCCCTCTCTATGCTAAAAAGCTTTTTCGAAACAGCGTTATAGCTGGAAACTAATTCCACATTATGTCATCTTAGCCTCTTGCACTGAGTATAGTTCTTAGCCAATCAGATTAAAGAAAAATTTTACTATAAATACCGCTACAATTAAACTACGCACTCCCTTTCTATGCTCGCTCATGTTTAGTTGACTCACATCTATACACCGTTCTGCAGTATCTTCCATTTTTTCTTAAATGTGACTGCGTATACCAAACTGTGGGGTGCGTTAGCATCCCTGCTGTTGTACAAATTAAGAAGATAGGTGTTATAAAATTCGTCGTCCAAAAATAAAAATGATGTTTTAACCATAAAGCCCGTTGTGATTTTCCTCCATTTATCTACAACGAGTAACTTCAGCTATCTGCTATCTCCGTCCACACCACAAATGATGTGCAGCTGTTCCGCAAAACTAATATGACATTATATATCTATATCTATTACCTATATCTATAGATATATAATGATGTTATTAGTTTACACACACACACACACACACACATATATATATATATATAACAAATAGTTGGAATTTAAACTACTAATTTAAATTCTAAAAATTTTTTCTCATTAATGGTTTTAAATTTGTGTTCCTTAGAGATGGTATATGGAAAGTTTTCTTATTATAAATTATTATGAATTATTAGTTTATATATACATACATATATATATATATATATATACGTGTATATAAATATATACGTGTATACATATATATATATACGTGTATAAAACGTGTATATATATATATATATATATACACGTTTTGTTCTACAGATTCCAATAAAAAAGGGAGGAGCATAACTAGATGTTATAGTTGTCCCATATATAAAATTTCAACGTTCAAGCGTAATCAAATTCCTTTTGAACACATTTTAAATACATCTTACAATCTGTTTTTGAAAAACAAAATGAATTCCGAATGAATTCGGGAACGGTCAAAATAGTTAATTTGGCCCAGGATATATGGCAGTTTTGTTTTAACCTCTTAAAAAGACTTTTGAATCTATGAAATTTTTGTGATCAACATAATTTTATCTTGAGGAAGGCATAATTTTGTTCATATAAGCCAACCATAACAAAATTAAGTCTTACCTAGAAATTAAGCCATGATATGAAAGACACGTTTACTAACAATAACCCTTATTCAAGTAGTATTCTTATAATTTAATTATTAGAATTAATTATGGTTACAGAATGTATTATTAATTAGCACTTTTAAAATTTATCTAACAGAATAAATAATGATTATACAACATTTCGTTGATTTTACATACAATGCGCTTTTAAAATATGTTTACCTTTTGCCAGTGTCTAGGAACTTCCATTCTCAGCATAACATCAGACAATTCTTCCAGTTTTTGATTTATAATTCGTTTTCCTTTAATGCTTTCTTCCAAATCTTTTATTTCTTCAGAAACTAATTCTACTAGGGCATTGTATTGTTCAGACTGAAATTAATCAATAAAAATGTCTTATTAACTGCATGATAATGGTCATGCTAAAATTTATAGAACCACCATAAATTACAGTCGTCTAAAAATTAATGAGAAATAGTGAAATTCAGATTTTATTGAAACACCATTCGGAAAATATTTTGGTGGGGAGGGGGAATCTCATCTAGGAAATCATACTCTTCTAAATACACTCATGTTCATAAATTAAGGATAATAATGCAAAATCAGGCAAAGGAAGAGTTAGAAGAAAAACAAATTTGACTTTTTTGTAAAGCTTATTTATTAAACAAAAGGTAAAGAGCAAAAAAAAGATGCTACATGTTTGATATTATTAAAAAAATTAGCGATTTTTTCCTCCCTGAAGCAAATTACAAAAAAAAAAAAAAAAAAACCCACTATTTACAAAAAACCAATATTACATGATTGGTATGATTGTTAATACATTGTATGTCTCCCAGAAGATGCAATACAGTCTGTACAACGCCTAGACATGCTGAGTATCAAATTATCGATCTGATCTTGGGGGATATTACACCGCTCAAAAAGCAATGCTCTCCGAAGTTCCGGTAGACATGTAGGAGGAGGTTGACGGGCTGCAACTCGTCGGCCAAGCATGTCGCACACGTGCTCTACTGGACTCAAGTCCAGTGAGAATGCTGGCCAGTCCATACGGCTGATATCCTCCGATTGAATGCATTCGGTTACGATGTTTGCACGGTGAGAACGGGCGTTGTCATCCATAAACACAAATTGCGCGCCCATGGCGCCCCGAAACAAACGTACATGTTGTTCCAGAATGACGTCCCGATAGATTTGGCTTGTCATGGTTCCTCTTTGAACATGCAGGTCAGTTCTGGAAACCAGAATAATTCCACCCCAAACGAGCACTCCTGCACCACTGTAACGGTGTCGTTCAATGATGTTTTCTTGGTGGTAACGGGTACCTGGAGCTCTCCATATGAAATTCCGGCGAGAATCAGACTGCAAGCTAAACCTGGACTCTTCGGAAAACATCACGCAAGCCCACTGTTGCGGTGTCCACAATGCATGCTCTCTACTCCAGGCTAACCGCAGGAGACAGTGAGTTGCAGTAAGTGGAACGCATCTAACAGTTCTACGAGCATATAGACCAATCTGCCCTAAGCGTCTGTACACGGTCTGCCTTGAAATTGCCTGTTTCTCTTGGCAGTAACTGCCAAATACCGGTCCTCATTCCGCGTTGCAACTCTGGGGCGACCTGTGCTGTAACGTTTACTAACATTACCATCATCTTGGAATCGTTGCCAAAGCCTGGAGATGACACTCTGGACAATTCCAAGTTCGTCTGATACTTCCAGTTGGGTACGCCCACATTGTAAGGATCTTAAGTTTTACTAACGTTTATTTTATTTTAAATTTTTACTATCACTTCTTATTTTCTATTTCCGGCCAGAATTAAAAGCTTTAACTTATTTATGCAAATTTGTCTGGCGAACGCCAAGTAGTTAAGTTGTGGCTTTTTGCCAGGCAAAAGAGGAAGGAGTTAGTAGAAGCAGGCCGCTTGCCTTAGCAGTTTTTACTCGGTTGCTGGTTGCCTTCCTGGCCAGAGGTTTAATCCTCTTGATAATTTTAAACGTATTGTAGTGCTAACAGTTCTCTGTACTACATACGGCTCCCTGTTAATATACGGCCAATCTTCTCGGAGGCCCTTGTTTGTTACTCCAAAGTTGAGTTAGAGTTTAGTTAATATTTTTATATTCTTACGTTCAGACCACAAGTGGTTGGTCTCTGTATTCCGAACTCCGGAAATCATTGTAAAGAGTGAAAAATAAAGGGTTTCGTATACCCTTCCTGTGTATCTTGTCTACTTCCCACATTTATTGAACATAGCCTTAGTAAGCTCTCTGTTCCGAGTCAGGTTCTTGAATGTTCCCAAAGCAAGTAAGGCAGAACACTGAACCTGATAGTGGCGCCCGACGGAGAAGAATAACCATGGCCGAGTTTCAAGAAGAACCTGTGCTGCCTGCAGAAGCGGCTCAGAATCCAGAAATGCCAGCTGCCGCCCTGGAAGGATTTGGTTACATCGTCCAGACCATGCGCGCAGCGATGAAACCAGAAGCAACATTTAATGGAAACTCACCGGTAACCAGTTTTTTGGAAAAACTAGATGACCACTTCATGATGTATCCCGTGCATGAGTTCCAAAAATTCACCTTAGCTACCAGCGCTTTGAGGAGCCAAGCGCTTAATTGGTTCAAATGCATAGGCAGAAGTCTCTTGGTTCAAGCGGGAAGTTCCACCTATACTTACGAAAATTTCAAGACTGCCTTCGTAAAATCCTTCCCTGTCGTAAGGGATCGTGCAAAATTAGAAGCGGAACTTTTCAGCATATACCAGAAACCAATTGAAAATCTCTCAAGCTTTATTTTAAGAAAAATTCGCGTCTTCAAACTCTTGTATGGAAACCGTCCGGATCCTGAGATAATTCAAGGGATTTTGCCGTGGTTACTTCCCCAAGTACAAGACTTTATTGAATTAAGGAATCCGACTACACTGGAAAAGTTATTCGAGCTAGCAATCCAGTTTGAAAGTAGAAGAACGACGGACATTGAAAGAAGACGCCAGTATCAACAACGAAACCAATTTGGTTAGCCAAGACCACACAAAGTCAAGCACACGGCTACGGAAGCAAAGCGAATCAGTGGGCAAGGAAACCCGAGCATCCAAAAACAGCCGGCGAACGTCGACAGTTCAATAGCAATCCAGGAAAATGTCTCAAGGCCAGTGGAAAAAGAAGGAAAGCATGGAAAGGAAAAAAGATTTAAACTAAAACGGTTTTCTGCTGACGGGAGGGTGCGGAAATCCGAAGGCCAAGAAAACCCCTCTTCCTTCAAGTTAAATATAGTGATGGTGAAAAATTTGACTCTTCCAAAGATTGAAGTGTTGGTGAATAACATCCCAGCCACCGCACTCCTGGATACAGGCGCGCAGTGTTCCTGTGTGGCAGAAGTTTTTTTTAGGAAGTATTTTCGGAAATACCGCATATATAATTCGGATAATACGACAGTGTTAGCTGCGCAAGGAGAAAGATGCATGTGCATAGGTAAATTACCGCTATACGTCCGTATCAAGGACGAACAAGTAAAGGTTATGTTTTTTATAGTAAAGAATCTGCAAGCACATATTATCTTAGGGATAGATTTTCTTTCAGAGGCAGAAGCCACGCTGGATTTTAATGAAGCGTCCCTTAAGCTGACGATGAAACCAGTTCGAGAAGAAAAAACGGAACCGCCAATGTTAAACCTTGACCACCTGCCTAAGGAAGAACAACAAAGAATCCGACAAGTGGTAAGTGAATTTGCTTCGTTATTTAGTGATATTCCAGGATTTACTTAAGTTACTAACCATAGTATCGACACCGGAGATTCACTACCAGTTCGCCACAAAGCATACCGGTATGATAAGAATAAAGAAAAAATTATAGAATGGCACATTAGCGATATGTTACGTAAAAAGATCATAACGTCCATCTCAAGTAGTTATGCTAGCCCGGTGGTTTTATGTAAGAAAAACAATGACTATCCATTAACACATTGAGAAAGGTGGCGTATCGCGATTGACTATCGTAAATTAAACTCCATAACTAAATATCCGGTATATCCGTTACCTATTATTGAAGAAATTCTAAGGAACATAACGTCTACCAAATACATGACGACTTTAGACTTAACGACTGGTTATTTTCAAATATGGGTTAGACCGGAGGACGTGCCTAAGACTGCTTTTATAACCAAGTCTGGCACTTATGCATTCCTGCGTATACCGTTTGGCCTTTCAGGGGCACCGGCAACATTTCAGCGATGTATGGACATTGTGCTAAGGCCTGTTCTTGGAAAGTCCACATTTATCTATTTAGACGATATCATTATTACTAGTGATAATCTGGACCAACATGTACAGGATTTAAGACAGGTGTTTTCTTTATTAAATGAGGCCGATCTAAAAGTTAATGTCGAAAAGTGCAAATTTGCAGCCCCTGAATTAAAATACTTAGGTTACAAAATATCTCAGAAAGGAATCGAGACAGACGAATAAAAATAATCGCTGTACAAAAGTATTCGCCGCCAAATACGGCGAAGAAGCTCTCTTCTTTTCTAGGACTTTGTTCATATTATAGGTCCTTTATAAAAGATTTTGCAGCTATTGCTGAACCATTGTTAAAATTAAAAAGGAAAAAGGCAAGATTCTCGTGGACGGCCGAAGCCAATAGTGCTTTCGAAAAATTAAAGCAAGCATTAACGCAAGCCCCTGTGTTGAAATTTCCTGAAAAGGATGAGAATTTAGAAATTTCAGCGGATGCTTCGGATTATGCGGTAGGAGCGGTACTTTCGCAAAATCAGCAGCCCGGGGCATTTTTTAGTCGAACTTTAAATCAAACACAAAGAAATTATTCCGCGACCGAGAGAGAGGCACTTGCAGTTCTGTTAGCAGTGCAAAAGTTCCGAGTCTATTTTGGAAGGGCGCCAATAACAGTGTATTCTGATCATGCGGCGGTAACTAGATTGTACTCAGGGAAAAACGTATCCCCAACGTTAATAAGATGGGCACTCAAGCTACAAGAATATAATATGGTAATCAAGCATACCCCCGGAAAGTAAAATATCGTAGCAGATGCCCTATCGAGAAAAATAGATGAAGAAGGTAATACTGTAAAGGTGGCAATGCTCACAGCTTGTACAATAAATTCCCGAAAAACTGTAATAACCGAACTGGGTAAGGATCCTGAGTTTGGAAACATTTATGAGTATTTAAAAGAACCTGAAAATTTTAGCCACCAAGATATTGTGGCGATAAGAAATAGGGCGGCCCATTACGAACTAATAGATGGTCTATTATTCTATACAAAAACTACGAATTCCAACAACGAATTTCGACCTGTTATCCCAGCTAGTCTTAGATTAAATATCCTGCAGGAGCTCCATGACAGCCCTTTAGCTTCTCATGCTGGTATTCGAAACGCTATCCAACGCGTACGCGAGGCAGTCTACTTTCCTGAACTGCAAAAGTTAACAAGGGCGTATGTCCAGTCCTGCCCAACATGTCAAGCAGTTAATTATATTAATTTCCGCCCGGCCGGGTTTCTAAATAGTATTAAATCCGAATTTCCAAATGAAATAATTGGCATCGATTTATTGGGCCCTTTCCCAAAAAGTCAGTTAAATAAAAGTCGCTATCTCCTTGTTATGGTTGATCATTTTAGTAAATGGACCGAAATTGTTCCCTTAAAACGAGCCTCCGCGAAATTAGTTACTGATTCTATTTTAAATAAATATATTTTAAAATACGGGGCGCCCCTAAAAGTTATATCGGATAATGGTCCTCAATTTGTAAGTAATATATTTGAAGACATGTGCCAAAAACTGGGCATACGTCATTTAAAAATGGTCCCGTATCGGCCGCAATCAAATATAGCGGAACGGGTCAATAGAAATATAGTGAAAATTATCCGTAGTTATGTTAAAAATTTTCATAAAAGCTGGGATAACTATGTCAATGAATTTGCTTTCGCCCTTAGGACCGCAAAACATGATACAACGGGCAAAACTCCTGCTGAGTTATTTTTAGGCAGAAAGATTATAACGCCGTTAGATAAATTATTTTATGTTCAACAAAGAGCCCCAGAATTTAAAATGGGTGATATAGAAAAATTAAATAAAGAAGCAAAAAAGAACACTGAAGTAGCACAAAGAAAACAGAAGCTCTATTATGATATGAAACGACGGGGAGTAACTTATATAGTAAGAGATGAAGTATTAAAAATTAAGCATTCACTTTCTTCAGCACCAGAAGATGAAACCGCCAAATTTTTTCCACGATTTGAAGGACCATATGTCATAGAAAAAATAACTCAGGCTGTAGTGGTGTTAAAAGCCAGGAATGGTGAAACATGCTCCGCAAACATTGACCAGATAAAACCATACTATGACCGTAATAAAATGCAAATATTTAAAGATCTTTTGCAGGATCCGGCACGGCAGGCACTGCAGACACTGCAGGCGCAAGCTCCAGAGGTGGAACAACGACAAGCACAAGGGCAAGCCATTAGGAGGCAGAGCAATTGAAAAGAAAGTTTCCCCGTTGGAAAATTGAAGGTAACAAGAAAAAGAAGCCGTTCCACCGACCAGAAAAGAGAGCGCACGACCACCCCCAGAATGAAGAAGGGAGAAGTACGAAGAATGCAAAGAGAGCCAGGAGAAATAACGGCAACTATAACCCGGGTCCCAAACGGAAGATCTACTCATCGGACAGGACTCTACGCAGCAAATGTCGCCGAATTGCGGAAGGACCACCAGCGGCGGAGGAAAAGATACAAGGAAAATTTGAACGGCCAGCAACGAGATCCAAGCAGGAACGAGAGAGAAGTGTCCCGGTTCCGCCAAGACCAGCGGCCATCAAACGGCCAAGACCACAGGCAGAGGCGAAAAAGAAGGTATTCAAGGGTGACCGAACTGGAGGGAAAAGAAAGCTCCTAGAGGAAGGGACTGAAGGGCGAGCCCGCACAAGAAGGAGAATAAATCAAACACGAATCTTCGCTACCTTCCAGGACTGGGCAGAGAAAAGAATGTCCGAATATCACAAAGATAAGTAAAATTTTATGTTACTTTGCAAACTTAAGTTAATCTTTCATTCTTACTGCAAGTGGCAGATTTCAAGACGTTTTACCTCATGTGAGGTCTACCTTTATCGCCAAAAAGGCAAGAAATGAGTTGTTACCTATTTTGGTATTATGTTTTTCAATTACTCGCGAGTAAAACTAAAGTTGATGTATAATAGGAATGTGTAAATACTTGAATATTGTAAAAGTTATTGTATAAATTTTATTTAAATGATTCTGGCAAGAAAGAAGTTTTAGTCTGAAAGACTTTTGAAATGTAGTATTTCAATGTAGAAGAATTGGCACTTGCTTGGAAAAGAATAGAAGTTAACAATGTACTACTAATGTATGTTTTAAAATGCGTAAAATTAACGGCATGTTAATATGTTCTTATATACAATGTGAACTGTTATTTTAAGCGTTAAGAAACACTGTGATATGTTAAAAGTGAAAGTAATGCCAAAAAAATTTTAAACTTATTCGTGTGACTGTAAAAAGAGCCAAATTATTGTGTATATGTGTTAAAGGTTGAATGAATGTAGTTAATCTCTCTGACGCTACACTTCAGAGTTAGCCACTTTCAGAATAGTACCTCAGGGTTTAGAGATGAAGATAAGGTGTGTTACGAGGTCTTGTTATGTTGAATTTTAACACGTTAGTGTTTTGATTGTAGGGTGCAGTGTTGAACACTTGTACATAAACACATTCGTGTTTGGTGTTTTCTTTTACAACACATGTCAGAGAGCACGGGGAGAGATAATTAAACAAAGTCATGAATGAAATAAGAATGTTAAGAGAAATATAAATATTCATGTGACTTGCCATTTAATTGTGTAACATTTCATTAAAAAAGTTTTCCTTCCAGATCTCTGGAAGGAACCAGATTTCAACTAAAAGCTCCTGTTTAGATGCAGTACAGATGAAAAGTAATTGTCCATGGAGCTGATAATGTAAAAACAATTTTTTTTTAATTTCTAGTTTCTAGTGAGGAATGTTTGTAAAAGATTGCACTCGCGTTAGATTCTAGAGCTAAAAGTTTTCAACAAGGTCGTTTTAACCCTCAGTTTCAAACTAATTAACTCTGGCGGGAAGTATGTAAGGATCTTAAGTTTTACTAACGTTTATTTTATTTTAAATCTTTACTATCACTTCTTATTTTCTACTTCCGGCCAGAATTAAAAGCTTTAACTTATTTATGCAAATTTGTCTGGCGAACGCCAAGAACTTAAGTTGTGGCTTTTTGTCAAGCAAGAGAGGAAGGAGTTAGTAGAAGCAGGCCGCTTGCCTTAGCAGTTTTTACTCGGTTGCTGGTTGCCTTCCAGGCCAGAGGTTTAATCCTCTTGATAATTTTAAACGTATTGTAGTGTTAACAGTTCTCTGTACTACATACGGCTCCCTGTTAATATACGGCCAATCTTCTCGGAGGCCCTTGTTTGTTACTCCAAAGTTAAGTTAGAGTTTAGTTAATATTTTTATATTGTTACGTTCAGACCACAAGTGGTTGGTCTCTGTATTCCGAAGTCCGGAAATCATTGTAAAGAGTGAAAAATAAAGGGTTTCGTATACCCTTCCTGTGTATCTTGTCTACTTCCCACATTTATTGAACATAGCTTTAGTAAGCTCCCTGTTCCGAGTCAGGTTCTTGAATGTTCCCAAAGCAAGTAAGGCGGAACACTGAACCTGATAACATTACAGACGGCCGATAATTCTACCACATAAAAAATCATTCAAATGCGTCTTTTGTATCATAACTATTCGGTTATTGCACTGAAATGCTTATAAAGCGTCTGCGAACAATTTTACTTCTTTGCCTGTATTCCTTGTATATCCTTGGGCCCACCAGCGGCCGAGCGGTAACGTCGCTGAACACTGGTAGTTCGGTCTGAGGTTCGAATCCCGCGAACGGGCTGGCTGCATGGGTGTTTTCGTGGTTTTCCCCATGTGTAACGTGTATACGAGCCAGTTTCCCTTAGAAAGTCCTCCACGAAGGCATCCCTCCCCTTAGGCAGATAGCCCTCGAGGCTTTGCCCTAATCACAGACACACACACACACTCCTTGTATATCACTCTCTTACACTCTCGTCATTGTGACGTACCATCGGTGTCATCTGGTTACTTCTGAAATTTGCATATGATTCTTGAAGATGTGTGTAGTGATTTTACAGGTGATATATTTATTTTAGAGTTCGATTTCCGCGTGACTCCGAATTATCCTTAATTTATGGACATAAGTGTATCTAACCCTCCCCAGCCACCCAATTATGCATGTAGTCCTTTTGATACAGAAATAATGCTACAGTCATGTGCAGATCTATTTTTAAACACATAAAATAATGATGCGCCTTGAAATATGAAATCGATGTAATCCATTTTTTTCAAGGATTGTTTGAAAGACAGGCCTTATCAGCATTATCCAATCAAAAGTGATCAAAGGGTTTCTGATATGCAAATCAAGACGCTACGTTACCTGACTGTGAATCAAGCATTAAGTGCAAAGTGAATATCTGAATGAATTTATGCTTTACAGAGTTTGATTTTAGTATATAAGGTCTCAAAAACGTATTATTGTGGCTCCAAAGTATCATTTGGAAAATTTGTGAAGTTGTGAATCATTGACCATTTAGAAGCAAAGTAGACACTCATGGAAGCAGTGAAGTGTACGAATATTTTAAAACAGACAGTCTTCTATGCTATAGAAATAATTTTAAATCTCTGGAATTGTAAGGAGGCCTAGAAACAAATAACAACTGCTTCTTAAGTTTGAAAATAACTGCCATTGTAACACGCAGTCCACTGCTCGGCAGCTTGCAGCTGCAATTGGAACTGCTGTATCACAGCTAACTGCATACAGAAAGCTTAATGAATATGGCCTTTATTATGCCAGAAAGCTAAGGGTATGTGTTTCACCTGTCTTCACAACAAAACAAGGATGGCTTTAACTAGTGCAAAGAATATAAAGAACTGGAGAGAACACCAACGGAGTCGGAGCACACCGGAGCCATTAAATAAAAGGGCTCTGGCACTTTTTTATGTAACTGAAGGATAATTTTAGCACAAAACTCTTTGGATCTTGAAAATTTTATTTTAATAACAAGTCTACTTCAAAAACCGATTTTAACTGAATGCATGTTTGTCTTTCTGTGGGAAACTAGCCCTTTGATAATCAAGAATAGAAAAGCTCCTGCATGTTAGAAACTTTTTCTCCAGTGCAATTAACTTATGAAAGTGGGTTTTTAGTTCTCGAAAATACTAGAAGTTGAACTTTTGGAAGGGTGTAATTAAATACGGGGAGCGAAAACTTTCCTTGCACAGAACCTTACTTTTGTACTCAGTTTACAACTCAGACTTCGGAGGACAATTCCCAACTCACAAATCTTGTTTAGTCTCCACAGGAACTCAAATATTTCCAAGTTGTAGATTTTAGCTGGTGATATATAGACATAGATATATATAAAGTTCCAATCTGAAATGGCCATGAAAAGAAACGTACTGGACCAAATGTCATCAAACTTAGTAAACGTGTAAAGGAGGTTATAGGAATTTATTTTCTATATATATAAAAAAAAAGTTCAGAAAGTCGCCACCCGGGGGTAAATGGCGCTGTATGCAATATTGTTAAACGGAATAAGGGTTGGAATCTAATTTAAAAGATTAAAAGACTGCTCTAAGAATAATTTTCATATATTCAACCTACCATTTTTATATTTGTTGAATGTTGGATCGCATTTAAATCCTCCCAACTCTAAGAGCAACCCTGACTACTAATCCATAGTACATCGGACTAGGTTATTAAGAAGCTCGAACAAATTTTTAAATCATAAAATTAATCAAGTTATGAAATCAGTTAATTATTCATATTTGCATCTTTTACAAATTTTACAGCCTGTCTTTCTCTTTGTTCCTTGAAATGTCTTATTAATGAAAGAGATGAGACAAAGTGTCTTTTGAAAATTCATTTCAAATCCATTTTTTCTTGAAGCCAGCATGATATCTAGCAAGTGACTGAAAACTGCTACTCTAGCTAATTCGAATAAAGTACATGTAATACATAGGGCCATAATAAATAGATAGAAAGCATTCATTTGGCCATTCCATCTATTAGTGCTGCAATGATCATATTATAAAATACAGTTTAAGTAAATATATTTCATACTCATCCATATTTATTGAATTTTTTGGTTATCAATTTAATTACAATTTAATTCAGTTACATTTATGTACTTACTTCTTGCATCAAAATGTAACAGTAAGGATCATTTTTATCTTGTAAAATTCCGGTCACAGCTTGTTTATCAATTAAGCTTGGAAGATTTTCTTTGATTTCAGAGATAATCACAATGACCTACAAGATAATTAACTGAATAAGATGTTGCATTTTTAACAGAAAAATTTATAAGAAAAGATTATTGCACTGAAAGTGGTACAATAGTATTTAAAATCTAGATTTGTTTTTATGGAACATTATAAAACATGGAATTTAAAATAACTTAAATTGGCATAGCAAATATAATTTAAATAACTATAGATTAGATTATATATGAATATATTAATAATGCATAGCATATGATGCACAGTATATAATATTTATAATACATAATAACAACATATCTTATACATTCTTTTTGTTTTAGTCTTTATAAAATTCGTGGAAACTGAGGCGTTCATACCCTATCTCCTTCGATCTCCAATTTCTGTGAAAGGACTTAAAAAAATTTAGGTGTCTCTAAGTGCAAAGACATTATACATTTATGATCATCTGGGATTAAATCCAAATCCAGCAGCAAAAAGCAGCAAGTTTTGTTAAACAGTACCATCGAGGATGGCATCAGGTAAATACTTAGCAGTAATCAAGAGGAGCAAAAGCTAGATTTTATGACTCTAATGCTGAAATTTGATAAAATCTAATTATGTGTTTTTCTTCACCCATGAGAATATACAAGCTGGCATCTTAAAATCGACTGAAAAATTGAAATTAAAAGTATGTAAATACAATATTACTTATTTGAAAAAAATAAGTAATGTTTTGCATTGCTTTTACGTCAATTTTTACTAATTGAATTTACTTGAAACTAACTACTTATTTGAACTATAATAATAACTACAAATTCAAATAACTACTTATTTGAACAAAAAATACTTTTTAAATCAATAAACTTGTAAATTAACTTTAATTTACAATTAATATTTAATTAATTATTTTAATCAATTAACTTATTTTCAATCAATAAACTTGTAAATTTTTAAATACATAAAATTAAGTCTAAATAATTTTGATTGCAATAAATTCTGCTTAAATTGCCTAATATTCGTTATACATTTATTCATACATATAAATGCATATCTTTCAATAAAAAGGTCTGACTTTGAATTGGTTCAAAATAAGTAATTTACCTGATTTTCCATATTTCCACTTTGTGTAAAACTTTCATTTTGAAATTTTGACATGTTCTTTAATAGTTCCTGTGCATGATGAATGCGGTATGGAATTTCAGCATTACAATGCTGTTCAAATACTTCTGGAACATCAACAGTTGGTAAATTTTTAATAAACTGCACATAAGAACTCATTGGCCCTTCTTCTGGAACATAGTAATGACTAACAGATGATAAACTAAAAATTGTACAATATTTTCAAAATGTTAAAATAATTACAAATACAAATTAATTAACAAGTTGAACTTATTTTTAAAGCATCATAATTTACACGAAAATTTTAAAATGTATATCAGATCAATTTTAATTTTCTATATAATTCAGAATGAAAAGATAAAATTTGTGTAATCACTTGCCTATTAATTTTTTTATGTGAGTCTTCTCATTGATAATTAACAAAATATAAATTAATAACAAATATTATAATTTTTTAATTTTATTATTTGTATTTTAATTCATATAAATTACATAATTATTCATCACTCATTAGTAAATTAGTAATGGTTTATATAATTTTATGAATAATAGTTAAAAAAAGTACTGCTATTTCTTCACAAAGATATAAATCAAGTCAGAAAATTTCAAAAATTTTGCTGGAAGAAGTAAAAATAAAATTTATAACTACTATTCATAGACTTTTTTATTAAGTAATATTTTATCAATAAAATTTATATGATTGAAAATGAGCTTTCTTGAAATAAATATGAAATTCCTTTCAAATAATCAATTAATAGCATCACAAAATGCTGTATTTAATGAGACTAAAATTTACATTTATATATTTTGGGCACTGAAAATACACTCTGTAGCTTTTGCCTTGCTTAATCCTTTGAAATTCATTGTTATTAGTCATTTATCAGTAATACAAATCTCCAGATTTCAGTTACAAGATATTTTGCTTATATTTGTAGTCCAAGGAATGCACAACAGGGTAACAATGTGAAGATTAAAATAAAATAATAAAAAAGAATTAAAGAAAATAACTAAAAGTAATTATTTGTACAAATAATTCATATATGCTTTTTAATCCCATATAATCTTTCTTTACTTCATTCCTAAGGAACTATCATGTAACTTTTGCCTCTTAATTTTCAAGGAGATAACAGAAGTGAAAAAAAATGCATGTAAATATGGTACGTAGACATATACAAAAAGACAGATAAAAAATTAAATAATAAAATTTATTAACGCATTGTTGGCAGAAGACATGAATTTGTATCTTTTGCTATTTGACTAGTTGCAAAGGGAGAGAGATGAGAGCTTGTATTTTTTATTATTTGATTGTTTTCGATGTAAGATACTAATTCATGTTTTTAAACTGTAAAAAAAATAATATTAAATAAATGTTTGGGGTTCTGTAATAAAGTGAGATAATAAGTTTATATAACCTTACCTATATATATTTATATTACATAACTGTAACAAGTTTATATTATATATGCTTTCTACTGTTCTTTGACGAGCTCTGGATAACAATCTACTTGAATGATTATCTGGTAATATGCAACACCACATACTGAAACCATGTATACGTTAAAAATAGAAGAGGAAACACGTGGTGCATCTGTAAATTTTATATGATGCCTTTTCACCGATGAAATGCTTTTCTAGCATACTACGCTCCCCCCAAAAAACATTACTAAAAATAATTAAATGTATTGATTATTTTTTGTTATAAAATATTGTACTTTTGAACTGTTTATTATTATTATTATTATTATTATTGTTGTTGTTATTATTATTTCATTACTTAAACGAATGTGAAAATTTATACCGTAGATTTTTTCCATCATTGTGTCAAAAAGTGTTTTAAGTAGAGGCTTTTTTCTGTCTCACCAAAAAATACTCTATCACTATTCAGTCAAAAGTTCATATTTTTATTTAAGAATTACTATGAACGGATAAATTTACTTAAGTATAAATGCTTATGAATAAATATTAAATACTTACGGAAACTTTATATTAGCATAAACCTCATCACAAAAATACTGTTCATAGTATGTTGTCAATAGAATCTCATCTCTATCATCCGTTAAATGACCGCCATAAGTAATTTCAATTGCATCTTTTAATGCATCCCAGGGTGTATCTTTATAATAATTTAAATATGTTTCGAATAGCATTTTAGCCATCTGCAAATAAGTTAAAAAACTTAATTAAAATGTGTAAGTAAAAAAGTAAATTTATATTGCATACTATTTTACAACACATTGCAGAGACATTAGGTTATTTCGAGCAGGAGAGATGAAAAATGAGCAACGCCTTCGCCGGGAATCGAACCGCAGACCTCTGGATACGCGCCCAGTGTGCAGGCCACTACACCACGAAGGCACGCTAAGAAAGCGGTAGAAATACCTTATATACTCCCCCTTTTAAAGAGGACTGGGGTTTTAGGGAACCTAATCACCAAATCCTGGGTGTGGAGAATCATGATCCACCGCGCTTTTAGTTCGGGCGCCATTGTAGAGACATTAGGATTTTTTGGAAGCAGGAGAAGTGAAAAATGAGCAACGCCTTTGTCGGGAATCAAACCACGGACCTCTGGAATACGTGCCCAGCGTGTAGACCACCACACCACGAAGGCATGCCAAGACGGCGGGAGAAATACTTTATATACTCCCCCTTTTAAAGGGCGACTGGGGTTTTTAGGGGACCCAATCGCCAAATCCTGGGTGGGAGAGTTATCATCCACCACCCTTTTAATTCGGGCGCCACTTGTAAAGAGACATTAGGTTATTTCGAAGCAGAAAAGATGAAAAATACGCAACGCCTTTGCCGGGAATCGTAAAATGGACCCCTCAAATACGTGCCCAGCGTGCAGACCACTACACCACAAAGGTACGCTAAAAAGGCGGGCGAAATACCTTATAACATTAATAGCAAAGGTGAACTAATGATAATGGAACTAAATAAAACACTTGGTTATAATTTTAGCCTTGCATATTTAAAAACCTCAAGATACCAAAAGATGAAATTTTATGTAATCAAGCTTTAAAAAGTATGGTTAATTTTTCAAGAGTATTCATTTTGCCCAAATGTTAGTCGAAGATTGAGCGTTTTTGAAGATTTGAGCGTAACTTAATATTTGTTTAGTGATAATATTCATACATTGTTTCTCATAAAAATATTTCAAAATGTACAGATTAAGTTGAAGATTTGAATAGACACCATAAAAGAATTTCAAATTTAACATATTACCTGCCAAGGTACATTCAGTATAAAATAACAAACTGATGTGTTTTTACGCTTTGTTATAGAATAAAACTACAATTATCTGGGACTCAGTTCAGTCCATCCAGATAATTGGCAAATTCAGATAATTAATTGGCTTATGACTCTTCTGTAGGTCGAATACATGCTTATCATAACAAAGGTCAACAAATTTTATTTTTAGAACAAAGAATTAAAAAACAATGAAGTATACTTTTTTCTGTCTTAAACAAAATGCACAACACACATATTTCAATAAAATTAAATGACGACTTTTTAAATTTCCATAAATCCTTTTAGTACAGAACAGACAATACTTTTCTTGAGAATTTGATCATCCAGTTTCACAGTGGGGAAAATTTCAAGCTAAACAGTGGTTCAATGCCTCATATACTAAAATAATTCCCTAAAATCTAACCGAAAGAACATAAAATCACATACAGAAAATTATTTCCATAATATTAAATAGAAAATATCAGATAAGTAATCGATCCAAGGAAGTGTGCACAGGTTTATTCCTGTATCATCTTCTCTTTAATGTTCATTTCGATTTTGTGGTTGTTATTTATTGGAGTTATTATTTTAGTGCTGCATTGATTTTCCTTAGATAAAAGTTTGGCTTTGTGTTCAGAGGGTGTAGTGTCTAAGACGTGTATTCCATGGGTAGGGAGCAATGTCAGGAATTTTAGCAAAATTATACGCAAAATCGTAATATCTGTTGTATAATTTAACATAAAATACTCCAAGAGAGCGAAGTTTCAGCGGAAAAAATAATATTACAGGTATACCATTTAAGATTCAGGTAAATGACTATCTCGTTAAGGCGACTAATTTATGTCGCTAAATTTGGGGAGAATTCGCCTAAAGCCTCCAAACTGGCGATCAATCAGCGACATTTTGGTCTGATCCCTGTGTAACTGTAATTTGTCTAATTCCTTAGCAACTGTAACTGTATATATGAAACTGTAAATTCCAGAAGAATCGCCTTCCAGAATTTCAAGAAATCGAAGGTATAGAAAATTTCTCAATGAATGGGGAAAACTATGTAAGAACGGAGAAAGCATTAGTTCTCAGTTGTTTAGTACAGATTTGAGCCCGGAGTATTGAGAGATCTCAGTACGAGCTTCATCTTTTAGAGGAGCTTTACATTGTGTTGTGTTTAATGTTCTTAGCAGTTTGATGTGTAACTAGTAGCAGTGATCTGAGTAAAGCCTTACGAGTACTTCTGTGAAAGGTTCCAGAACTGAAAAGTATTTATTTTGGGAAAACAAATTTTATCAAGCTATCATCGGTACTGCGTGCATTCACTCCGTTACGAAACCGTACGCACACGACAATATTATTATGAATTTTGTACACAGAGAGATGATTTTGGTGCAATTATACGTGAAATTGTTGTATTTTTCTATGTAATGTAACGCGAAACCAATTTTAAGATAAAGCTATGCCAAAAAAAAAAAAAAAAGAATAGAGGGGCAAGAGCATTTAACATTGAGTAAATGGGTATATCGATAATTTGGCGAGAAATCGCTAAAAGTTACCCAATTTGGCGACCATTTCTCAACATTTTGGCCCGGTCCCTGTGTCACCGTAATATGCATTGAAATTGAATAAATGTAATTGACCACTAACTTAAATGTAACCTTAATTCCACCCTTGTATTGCTTTCCAGTAATTTCGAGAAGCTGCAAGTGCTAGAAATATCTCGGCGCCCGGTTGAAAACTATTTAAAGACGAAGAGTGAGCATATGCTCTCAGTTTCTTAGTTGTTGTTGTTGCGAGTTGATATGAATCCGAGTTGGCTTTCTCTTTAGATGCACTTTGTATTGCGTTGTGTTTAACGTTCTTAGCTGTTTGAAGTGTAATTACTGATTATATTGTGTGATACTGTGAACACTTTACGAATATTTCTGTGGAAAATTGCAGAGCTCTGAAATATTTCTTTTGATAAAATTAAATTTTATTACCCTATTATCAGACTTGTGCATTCAATCTATTGCGAACCCGTACGCACACAACAGTATTATACCTCAATACAATATGGTTTGATGTTTGTTAGAGGAAAATTATACTAAATTTAAAGTATTGAACCAATGTTTATAAAAAATATATTACGCCCTCCATCCCAAATTAGTTGCTACATTTAGCTCGAAAATTTTGTCCCTAATTAGTTGCTACAATTAGATCGAAAATTTTGACTCTGAGAGTTGCTAAATTTGAAGTAGTTGGAGTCATAAATAACTTTCGATGCATTTTAGTAGATTGACACCACTAAAATTAAACAATGTACTCCAATGAATATAACGCTGTATACTAGGTTTCCATTCTCAGTTTTTACTCTCCACAAATGAAGCACTTATTTTGGGACAATTCTTTCGAAGCAAATTTACAGGTTCGCACGCTCTTAAGCCACGCCCCATTTCCTGAGGACTCTACTGCAAGTATATCAGAAAAATCATGTTTATGTTATCATTATATATCATGTCTATATCATACCGTCAGTATATCAGAAAGTCTGTCTGCCTAAGGGCAGGGATGCCTTCGTGGAGGACTTTCTAAATGAGGTTCACTGAATTCACAATTCATTAACTAGAAAATAGTTTTAAGCAATAACTGATCGAAGAGTCCTTACAAAATGAGGCGTGGTTTAAGGGTGTGCGAACCTTGGATTTTTAAAAATAATTTGGTACTGATTTAAGGAGGGAAAGCTTGGTAAATAAATGTTGTTGATTTATAGCGTAGCACCCTGAAATTTCTAAAAAATATTCAAAACAAATCATAAAATCTTCAGTATCAATAATCAGTACAAAAGTATTCAAATGTAGCAACTAATTTGGTATAGAGGGAGTATATATTTGACTTAAACCGAACCCATCAAAATGATGGATTTAAATTTTTTAGTAAAAAAAAAAAAAAAAAAAAAAAAAAAAAAATCCAATTTTTCTAGTGTTAGATTAATTACTAGAGTAATCATAATTAAAATAAAATAAAATATTCAAAATTTAGATCCTTAAAAATATCTACATATAATAACAATAATAATGAAAGCAAAGTAGTATTGCGTGCGTACGGCTTCGTAAGAGGTAGAATGCACAAGTCCGGTAATAGGTTAATAAAATTTACTCTTATCAAAAGAAATGGATCAGAACTCTGGAATTTTGCTCAGAGATATCCGTACAAGTGTTCACAATATTACGCCATATAAAAAGTAGTTATACTTCAGACTACTTTGCACCACTGAGAGGGCTTCTGACCTAAGGTGATACTTAACGGAAATAGCCCACCCAGTGAAAATAATTTATTGATACTTTTACAGAGATAGTGTCAGATAGTAGATAGTAATAGTTTTATACATACTTTTTATAGAGTTTTTACAATGAATATTTTTGCATGAGAGTGATATTTTTACATTACTTTTACATGACAGTAAAACATTACTTTTGAATGACATTATTTACAGTCTTCTTTGCATTTACATGCTTTTCAGATGATCAATATACAGTAGTTCAATGTTTCAGATGATCTTGACTGAGGTCTTGGTTGATTGAAAAGAGGGTCTTGGTTGATTGATATTGAGTATTACTAGGTTATTGGATTCGACGAAGTCGATTACAGATGCAGACAATTACATTTATTCAGTTTCAATACAAATTACCGAGATATCCATTTATTTAATGTTAAATGCACGTGCTCCTGCATTTTTACTCTTCCTGCATAGCTTTCTCTTAAAATTTTTCTCGTGCTGCATTGCACGAGGAAATACAAAATTTTAATTATAATTATACGAAAATTACATATCTATATTAAAGAAACATAAAAGGTACCTTTTAATTATCCGCAGCCGTCTCAAAAAGTATTCATGAGGGAAAGCCGTATATTGTCAAACTAGTTATGTGGCAACCCGTGATGTCGCCAAAACGTATTTATGTGGTAACCCATGTATGCACACTGCACATACCTGTTTTGGTCAGTACGCAGTGCCCATGCTGTATGATGCCGAGTTTGTGGAAAACTCTGAATTTTTTAAAGCAAAAACAGATCACTGTGTCCACAGGGAGAAAAACAGCACGAAGAAAAGAAGGGTTTCTCGAAAAGGGTTATGTTTATTTTCTTGCTTTTTCAATTTTATTGATTGCTGCATTAATGGAATTCTTAATGCGTCGCCGTTTTGAGAATGCTTTCGCGCATTAACTTAATGAAAAATTAGTTGCCAATGATTTCGCAAATGCTCTTCAAATCTGTCAACCAATCGTCGACTTTTCGCTAGGGGTACGAATAATAAAAAAGTATCGAATGAAAATAGGAAATGAAATAATACTATAATACCTTTTAAAAAGTGTAAAAAGAGAAAAAAAAAGAATCATACAAAGATTAAAAAAAGTAAGCAAACTCTACATAATATTTGAATTGCTTTTGTGAAAATCATACAAATACGGGTTGAAACAAGGCTTGAGCCTTGTTTCCGATGGTACATTAGGCATCACAGGCCTATGTATCACAGAGCCATGTTAAGCTCCGCCTTAATTTTGATGGAATGCTCTGGAGGTGGTTTTAGGTTCTCCGATCCCTTGCCCTACTGCCAACAACTCAAGAGGACTTTAGGCTCGCCGCATATTTTGAATGCTCTCCTTGCCACTTACAAAGCTCCATGCCTTCTTTGGGATTTGAGCACAGGTTTGCAGCATCCAGTTTTATTAACCACTAGCAGCTACGCGGCCAGCCTTCGTCTGGCTTTTAAATGTACCGGAAAAATGCCAAACGTTAAATTAAAAAACTGCGCAGAATTTTACTCCGCAGAAAACTTCATCAAAAAAAAAAAAAAAAAAAAACTGAAATGTTTCAGATTTTAAATTACGTCCAAAGGGGCGTTTTTTAACATTTTGTGTGTTACCTTTCTTTATTAAATATCATGTTCCTCGCACTTAAACCATAAGATCCAGTGCAACAGCAATATCGCAAAATAGTTTTAAAACGAGCATATCTTTAGAATTTCCGATACAGAGACTCACGCGCTGGAGATAAAAATGTTTTTTCTGCACAACGTTGCCATTGCTCGCTTTGAAATCCTTGAGTTTGTTAATCAAAAATTCGTCAAAGTTTTAAAAAATAGGAAATCGATCATAAAACAAATTTCAAATTTCAAATTTGGTCTTCCACATGCTCATATTCGTTGGAGAATTACGTTATTCAAAATTCGATGACTCTATGTACCGTTGTTTTATCACAATACGAGAAATATACATACATTTATGCAGATTTTTCATTATTTAATTTCTTCAAATATAATGCAGGACTCTAACATTTTGTGGCAACAGTTTGAAAAGTGAACCGACATTTATGAGTCCGACGCAAAATGCCAAAACGAAACTAATAGTCCTTCGGGATTCAAATCCCTTTGGACAAAAAAAAAAAAAAAAAAAAAAAAAAAAAAAAAGTATTACATATAACAAAATTACAATGAAATAAGCAATATCCCTCAATACAAATATTAATTATCCTAATAAATTAATTAACCAATTTCTCGTTGTCTTCTCTGGACAAACATCCAGTTTCCAAGAGAAACATTAAATTTAAAAAACTGCAAAGAATTATCGCCCTCATTTTCCAAGTGGTAACAGTGCTGATTCTCAATAGTCAGCAGTCCAGTATACAACTGAATGAAAAACTGTTGCAAAAACCGGATTTCTAAAAGAATGAAACTATTCAAAATGATGCGATAAAATCGAAAATATAAAATAAAAAAATATCTTATTCGAATTTAAAAAAAAATCGCTTAAAGGTGCACTGGCTCTTGTCTAGATGCACCTATATACCAAATTTCGTAGCCCTGGGTCTATTAGCTTACGCGCAGCACGAACAAAAGGCACATAGACTCTTTCTTTTATTATTATGAAGAGATTTTATCATCTGTTTGGCTACAATATGAAGAAGGGAGATTAAAAGCATAATGAAGTACTTAAATGATTTTCTAAATGTGATCAAAAATATTCAAATACGTTTCAAACGTTTTTCATATCTTTTAAGGATTGAACAATAAGTTTTCCATTATTAAAAAAATTCTTATGTCGTAAATCGCGTTGCGGCAAAAATATGCCTTTATATATAAACTTTTTATAACGGAGTCGTGTTGGAGAGGGTCATATAAGAGTCCTTTATAGTGCAACAAATATTTATTAACAGGTTTCAGTTACACACGGACATTACATTTAACTTTAAGAAAATTACAGAGTAAGAATCTGAAACAACCTATTAGGTTGAACTCTTAGCTTTTACTCCTATCTTTCTCTGGCTACTCACCAAAGGGCACCCTCGTTGTTACAGTTAGTTCAACAGTTTATATTAGCAGCAGAGTTTATATTAAAGATTGGTTACAAACTATTTAAATAAATAAGTATAATTAAAATAAACTTACATACGGCATACCTAAAAAAGGTAGTACTAAATGTTTATAAAATTAATATTTCACAGTACCTGAAAATCAGCCTCTGTGAACATATATACATTATTCCATCCAAGATGTTGAAATCTGTTCCTTTCAAGAAGAACAGAATGAAAAAATGATAACGTAAATAGCAGACTTTTGTATTTCCCCATATTCCCACTGGATTCAATCTCACCTTCCTTTTCAAGAGAATCATATAATTTCAGCATATTTGCTTTAATTCCCTGTAATGAACAGATTTTCATCACTGCTTGAATAGCAGCAGATGTTTTCAACATAACTACATAAACACTTTTCTAAATTTTACTTTAAAAAGAATGTGGCAAGGAAAAGACAGAAAATTGAAAAAAATATATTTAATAAATTTTTAAAAAAAAATTACCAATAATTAAAATTACAACATTCATTCAGATTTAGGAGATATGCATTAAATTTTATAATAAGTTTTATTATTTAGTAATTAATTTACTATTATTATTAGTTATTACTTTTATAAAAATTCATGGTCTACTTACACTTTTACTAAAAAAGTAAGCAATCAAGGCAAAACATAGAATAAAACAAAATCCGTTTAATGGATATGCGTGAAATTGGTATAAGTGTGGCATTACTAGATCACATAAGCGAACAATACAGAAAGATAGACATAAACACATGCATTACGACCATCAAATTGCGAAAGATCAAATGGGTCGGAAGAATGTGAAATGGGAACGTCATAATAATAACAGGTATGATACCCTTTAGCTGAAACGCATGCTTGACAATGGCGAGCCAAGCTGGCAATAGTGTCGCTGAGCGCTTGCGGTGGCAATAGCCCCTATTTCTATAGTAGTACATGTCGAAGATCGTTGAGGGTGCCTGGTGGCACACTACGACCTGCTATCTATAGTTCCGACATGTCTCATACATGCTCTATGAGATTCAGGTCAGAGGATCTATTAGTCCACGGCAGATGTGGAATGGTTTCACTCTCCAGATAACTCCGCACCAGTCGAGCTCTATGCGGGCGGGATCTATCGTCTATAAATATGGTGTCGGACCCACTACAGCGATAAAAGGACGCATAAGAGGATGTAGAATTCCGTCACTATATATGATGGTTGTGATGGAACCACCAGGAAATCTGTAGAGGTCTGTGCAGCCTTTTGTTGCTGTATACCAGCACATACACGAAATCCTCATCCTCTGTAATGTTCTCTTTCGACGATGTTTGGCGCCGGATAACATGTCCCTGGTTCTTATCATAGCATTGCCCTTCTGGAATGGTTCCGGATATTAAATCGAGATTCATCCGTAAACACTATGTAGCCCCATTGCTCTGGTATCCAATAGCAATGTTCACGGGCCCAATTCAACTGCTCTCTGGCATGCGATGGGGACAAAGGAACACAAACCATAAATCGTTGGGCGTACTATCCACATTCGTGCAGTCGATGTGACACAGTTTGGCGGGATATGGGCAGTCGTGCAACAGAGGAGATGCGACATCAGCTGTCGTGCTGTAAGTGATCTACCGCGTTTTGCACATAGGAGCAACAGGAAGCGATCGCCTGGTTTTGTCTTCCGGTGTTTAAACCCTCGTTTCTACAAAGGTTTTGATCCCTTTGGTAATGATTCCACCGCCTATTGATGACACTACGATGCACATTCAGCTTAACAACGGATTGCCTTGCACCAGCTTGTAACATTCCGGCAGCCATCCAAAGCATTTCGTTGCGCTAATGCTGTCTTCGTCTCATGCTTTATGCTTTGCTTATCTTGGATTATACGGAATTATCGCTTTTTTCGAATTGACGCATAGGTTCGGTATGCTTTTTTTTTTTTTTTTTTTTTAAGGCGTTGCAGTGTAACTGCGGGATTGCGTTTTATGCTAATTTTGGTTGCCTATTTATATTCGGAGACGCAACTTCTACCTTATATATAAGTTGTATGTTTTAATTTCCCTTTTTAGATTTGTATCTTTTCTTTTAGCGTTTGTTGCTCATTTTTTAGCACCAGTGTATTTCAATGATAAAATACAATACCAAAATTAATTTTCATAATGTTTTCCCATTTTGAAAATTAATTAATAAGGGAAAATTCGAATTAATTACAAAAAATTAGATTAATTAATAGAAAAATTATAAATTAATTAATAAGAAAACATTATGAAAATAAATAAGAAAAAATTAGGGACTTGATTTAAACATTAACAGCTGGAGATTGCCTCAGAACAAAAATATTTTCAGGGAAGATTTTCTGCAAGAAATGGGCTTGTATTTAAGCTATGAAAAGGAAAACTTGTACCACTTATCGAGACATAATGTATGAAAACATTTGGTGTGAAATGATTAGTTTTAACTTTTCGATTGTCTTTGATTATTTTAGCTAGGTATCGAAGAATGTTTACTGTTATGCAACATGACAGCATAAAAGTAACATATATATTATTATTGAAAAGAAATCCGTAATACCTGACATTTGTTTGTAATTGAAAAGATATCAACATAAAATTTTTGAAATAATTAAAAGTATTATTATACTTGAAAAAGCATTACAAGAATTTCTGCATATTTAAACACTGCAGCATATAGAGAAAATTGAAAACAAAACTTCTATATTCAATTTTATAAAATTATATACAGAGAAGACATACACTACCCGACGTTGAAAATGCAACACCAAAAAGGAGTGGCCCGAAAATTATGCAAATTTCAGAGTATACGCACGTCACCGAGTCATTAGAATGATGTGAAATGCGCAGCTCTCCAGCGCACGTTGAAGAAGATTAAGGGAGGGAACCTGCAGAATGTTCAAGTTTGGTGCCGTTATTTCTGCTAGGGAAGTCATCGTAGAAAATTTGTTTTTGTCTCAGAGGACGCGTGTAATAGCAAAGAATGACAGGCCGTCATCAACGGAGGCAGTTCCAGCAGACTTTACGAGAGGCATGGTGATCGAACATAGAAGGGCAGGTTGGTCCATACGGCAAATCTCAGCTGACACACACCTGGACGCCACCACAGTGCAGCGACGACGGTTGGAACAAGGACATGTGGCAAGTTCGAGGGGTGCCGGTGCAGCCAGAGTGACGTCAGCACGCATGGATCGACGCATCAGCTGACAAGTGGTGAAGCATCTGCAAAACACTTCTACCGCAATTCTGCAGCATTCTTTTCAAGACACCCTGCATGCTCCTATATCGACCAGAACCATTCGCCTTTGCGATTTGCCGAGCGATGTGAACGACGGAATAGCACAGGGTCGTGTTCTCAGATGAGTCATACTTCTATTTCTAAAATCATAGTCGCCGCGCACGAATGCAACTTCGATGTGGAGACAGGTCCAATCCGGAAGCAATTGTACGTAGAATGCCACACCGCGCGAGAGCACGCTTCATGGTTTTCTGGCGCAATAGCGTAAGATTCCACGTCACTTCTAGTTTGTATTCAGGGCACTATAACGGCCCACAGTCTTCACAGACAGTGTCAACTCTTCTAGAGCTAGAAAATCACAGCCACATCTCGCCCTTCATCATCAAATTACAGTAACTATTACAGCGTAACTAGCAGAAACATCTCTCCTTCACAAGGATCAAGGCACATGCAAAAAATTAGGGGAATAAAGCAGCTGATAGTTTGGCCGAGCAAGCGGACACTGATTCCAGATGGTGAACCAATCACGATCCCAGCCCCTCCATCCTACCTCAAAGGGCTATTACGGGGTCAAGGCTTAAACTTTTGGCAGGAAGACTGGACGCACTGCACAACTGGAAGACGTACAGACAGCTACCTGCCGAAAGTCAGAACTAAATGCAACATTGCAATAACTCCTCTCACGGCTTATATTACAGGATACGGCCCATTCCCGACCTACTTCAATAGACATGGCATAACAACCACGGACATATGCGTCTGCGGAATGGAAAGCTCTCCAGACCACTACGTTTTTGAATATCATCTGACAGCAGGAAATCACTTCCCTCTTCCCACCAACAATAGACAAGGCTATCATCGTTTCTTTATAAAGCACAAACCGGCAGTAAATATAATCTGAAAAACTGTCAAACACTCACGGAAATGGGCCAAGATTTATGCTCTCCTCATTAGCCAAAATTTGCAAGGCATGATACACTAAGTCATCAAGTAGTTCCACATCCGCAGACATATAAGTCTACCCATAAAGTTTACATAAGCAATCAATAAGCATACAATAAGCATACAATAAGCATACAATATCACCATAGCAAATAGCAACAGCAAGACACAATTCAAATAAAATGCAGTCAAATGTTTCCAGCATATATTTAACGTTTTCTCTTCTATATATGCATAATACTTAATGTTTTATACCTATCAGCCTGTAATGTAATTCTATTATTTTATAACTATATTTTTGTATTTGTATCTTTAATTGTATTTGTATTTTATTTGCATTTTATTATGAATATGAATAATCACCATAGCAAATAGCAACAGCAAATGTCAACACAGTACAGCAAATTCAATCTGTCCTTGTCTGGCCATGTAAATGCTCTTTTCAACATCCTAACAAACTTCCGAGGCGGCCTGTTGAGGCCCAGAGAGTTGTTTCTGGTTAGTGGAGAGTGTGGGACACACGCCTGTTTACCTCTGCTAAACATCAGGCGTCCCCGTCCTCCATCACCAATCAACGACCAACCAACCAACAAACTGAGCTGGCGCTGTTATCGCTCTGTATTACGCTTATCATTTCGAAATAAATATAACTTATTGTTCGTTGTTGTCTCTCTGTGTTTGCCGAGTTTCATCACTTTGTAGCCATTCCTTCTTGTGTTGCATTTTCAATATCAGTTAGTGTAAAAAGATTTCTATTTCGCTCTCATCCCGAGGAAGAAGATACCTGTGAAATGAAGTACAACGGAATTTCAACTATACCCGCTATCATGCGTCATAAATGTACATCGAAATACCTACAGAAAAATGACAGTCCATTTATCTGGAAAATACAGATAAATTAGGGAAGGGATTTGATCAGGGTCCGAAGTTTCACGGAGAATTTCGCAAATTTAAGGACTTTTTTAAGCTTTCTTGCGAGTATTTCCCATATTTATTTTTTTAATAGTTCATACTGTAAGGATCTTAAGTTTTACTAACGTTTATTTTATTTTAAATCTTTACTATCACTTCTTATTTTCTACTTCCGGCCAGAATTAAAAGCTTCAACTTATTTATGCAAATTTGTCTGGCGAACGCCAAGTACTTAAGTTGTGGCTTTTTGCCAAGCGAGAGAGAGGAAGGAGTTAGTAGAAGCAGGCCGCTTGCCTTAGCAGTTTTTACTCGGTTGCTGGTTGCCTTCCAGGCCAGAGGTTTAATCCTCTTAATAATTTTAAACGTATTGTAGTGTTAACAGTTCTCTGTACTACATACGGCTTCCTGTTAATATACGGCCAATCTTCCACGTAGGCCCTTGTTTATTATTCCAAAGTTAAGTTAGAGTTTAGTTAATATTTTTATATTCTTACGTTCAGACCACAAGTGGTTGGTCTCTGTATTCCGAAGTCCGGAAATTATTGTAAAGAGTGAAAAATAAAGGGTTTCGTATACCCTTCCTGTGTATCTTGTCTACTTCCCACATTTATTGAACATAGCTTTAGTAAGCTCCCTGTTCCGAGTCAGGTCTTTGAATGTTCCCAAAGAAAGTAAGGAGAAACACTGAACCTGATAATACAATCTATAACAGAAAAACCGACGTACCAAGAACGATTTATCTAAAAGGGGCGAAAATCTGTAGCCGTGATGTATATGATATCTTGAAAACGAGACGCTAACTGTATCATGGGAATTGAATGTTTTATTCAGGAAATACAGGTACAAGAGGAAAAAAAATTCCACAACGCGTTGATCCACCAATGGCCCCGACGCAAGCTGTCATCCTACTTTCCACTGAGTCGTAACGTTGGCAGATGTCCCCCTGCGAGATGGCTTGAAATACAATTTCCAACTGGTGAGTTAGATAAGCAGGATTGAGGGATGTTCGGAGACGCCTGCTCATCAGAATACAAATGTGCTAGGTTGGGGAGAGATCAGGGTGTCATGTATCACAAACAAAGGGGTCCAGCTGTCAAATGAAATGTACCCCATACCAATATTACGGTTGTCGGGCTGTGTAGCGGACGATAGTCAAGTTAGTAATCCCACCGCTGTCCTGAACGTCACCAAACATTTCTTCGTTGGTCACCGAGGATGAGTATGAACCGGAGTTCATTGCTAAAAACAATTCTATTGCACGTGAGATCTCAGATCGAATACGCCCGGACACAGTAGACGTGCCAGGTGGTGTTCCAGGGTGAGGGAAAATTGGAGCAGTGACCTCAGGCGTTCGCTGAGTCGCCTGTCAATGATAACTACAGCCACTGATATCCAGGTTACATCAGTTTGTGAGGTTTATGTTAATTTTTCTAACAGTTAATTTTTAGTTAAAAGTTACTTTAATATCTTCCTGAATTTCAGCTTACAACTTCCGGCCAGAACTTATTTTCAGAATCGCGTTTGAATGCACAAGAGGAGAAGTATTTAACTGTGAAGTTCTACACTGACTTCGTTAGAGAGCCATAGATTCTATGGAGCGCGCGTTAGCCTTTTGGCTATACTCTCTCTAAAGCTATTCTATGATCGGTCGTACTTTACGACCTTGATACCTTCGCCGTTAATTAGCGTTAAGGGGACAACTCTGTTAGAATCTTGATAGCTTCGGATATATCTTTTTAGCTAGATTAGTTAAGTTTTTCTTAGTTTCTTGAGTTCAAGCCCGAGTGGAGGCTTTATTATAAAACTCCAAGAAGGAGTATTCTGTGAACTTTATTTGGAATAATAAAGGGTATTTAACCCTTCTCACGTTTCGTTCTCTGTCTCACGAACTCAAGCGATTATTCGCTTATCAGTTCTTAAGATTCCTCAACTTTAACTGTAACTTAAAGGTACCCAGTAAAGGAATCTTACAAGTTCGTTGATAAGAACGCATCAGGAGCTGTGACAGCGGATCAGGCGATCACTCTCGCATAGCTCCGAGCCTAATGTCTGGTGATCGTGACATTTGAGTACCCTACTTCCATTAGTCCAGCTGTATGTCCTCTCTAAAATAGCGATATTTGCTCTTACTCTTCGTGAAACCTTCTGAGATGCTCTGGTACAGTCTATGTATGTAGACGGAACCACTTTCGCGTTAAGACAGAATTCATTATTCACATTCGCGTTAAGACGGAACTACATTTCTGTTCCAAAACTAAGTTATACCTTTGTTTGGGAATGTCCTTTATTTTATACACCATCCGTGTGCTCATTTTCGATGCGCTGGAGATCCAGCTAATCAGTCACTAGCCACCGGAAGTTAATCATTTGCATATTCTATCTTAAGGAATGGGCATACGCAATTTCGTCCCGTTCAGATATTTCATTTTCGGTAAGGCTAAAATCAGAGAACTATAGCTTGAATTGATAAACGCGCTCATCAAATTGTTGGGAAAGAAATTAAGCATTTTAGTTGGAAAACGAAAGCATTGTTCTTTTCAGCTAGCAACAAACGTTTTCAAAACACGTTGAAGATGCCTCAAAAGCAACTAGATGCTTTAAATGGTAAGAAATGAACCAGTTGTCATAGGATGATGTGGCTTGCATCGCCATTCATCGTCTAAATTATGATTTTTTAACCGATGGTGAAAAGGAAATTGTAATTTTGCGTATGTATCCTCCATCTAAGAAAATCCCATTCTTAAAACTTGTGATTACACTTGTCAGCGATATGTTGAACAATATTTAGGTCTATTGGAGTGACTTCGCGGCTAATAGCATCTTTTAATTGTGCTACGATTGCTAGATCGCTAGTGTATAACAAGGGACCTGAAATAATCATGCAACTCAAAATCTAGCGATACAGAAGACCAAGCAGTAAGGCATGAAGGACTAATTAGTTGCTCAGGATTAAACGATGACGAACTGCTTCAGAGAGGCTGCTATATGAGGGGGAACACCAACTTGCACAAACGTGAGAGTCGCTATGGCATTTCGTTACCTCAAACATGATTTCACATTTTCGCGTAACAATTTTAGGTAGTACTATCGAAGTCCGTTTCCCAGACATTTGATTGCTCATAGCTCTGCAATAAATAAGTGAATAAACAAATAAATAAAAATAAATAAAAATTAAAAATAAATTAAGTCAATGATTACAGAGCCGTGAAATCATATCACACATATAGTCGAAGTGAAATTAAAGGCTACCCACAGCACACACAAGAATTATCCTTTGCAAATATTCGACAGTTATGGGTATTAAAAATTTTTGTGTAATGATAAATATGAGTACTCACGTTTTAGAGCAAACAGCTTCGCGTTCTTTACCGAATTTTTTACAAAAAGAAAAAAATGATAATTTATAAATAAAAAACATTATTTATTACAAAATTGAAATTTTAGTTTTAACTAAGTATTTATTCTGAAAATCAATCAAAAACATTAAAATATGTTTTTGATTGATTTTCAAGATAAATATTCCCATTTAGAGACCTGAACTTAATGCTACATCAATTCCACTAAATACGATTAATGGTGTTAACGGGCTGTTCTTCTGTGCTTCTTACTACATTATGACCACCAGATTCTATCTATGTGTTGCGTATGTAAGCCAATATCTGTGAACAACATGAAAAATATTACAATTTCCGAAAAAAAAAAAAATTGGAACATGGGCAGAACTAAAAGAACGCATAGTTAATGGAAATGTTGCTTGTTAAAACTGACAAAGGTTATGTGCCTTCTAAAAAATTGGTGACTTTGACTAGGCTGGTTGCACTAATAGGTAAGAACCAAAAATGTGCTCCATGTGTTCAAAGGGCGTTAAAAATATATTGTGAATCATTAGCAATTTTTTTTTCAATGTACCTACATGTGATTAATTCCTCTCATTTATGGATATTATATAGTTACAATAAACTAGACAAGATCTGAAACATTAATGACTTTAGTAGATTCAGAGTTCTTGCAGCTTTACGAGTACCGCTAACAACATTCACTGTTTCTGCAATTAAAGTCAGAAACCGTGCTGCCCCCCCCCTGCTCTGATTAAACGGAATTCGGCCGAGAACGATTTGCTACTTCAATTGGGGAAAAAAAGTTCCCTTTTTCCTGTGGTGAGGAAAATACTGGATGTTTGGCAGTGGGAAACATTACATAAGAAAGGAAATGTACGGCATTTTAAGCAAGATTTCTTTCGTCAAATGCTATTTGAAAAGTAAAATGGTAGGGCAATGCTATTTACCGGCGGAATCATGAACTACTCTTTTTTTTTCTTTTGACGACTCGCAAAATCTTAGAAACTCATCCCATGAATTTAGATACAAATCGTACATTCTTATTGTAATGCGTTCATTTTTTTATGAATTTTTAAAATGTAGAGGCTTTTGTGCACCTTTTTCCAAAACTTGCTATGGGAAAGAGTTATTTTCTTGATTTTAACGTTAAAATGCCTTTGGTACTTTATACCTAGAAATAGTACTTTTAATACATTGCGTTAATTTTTTTGCTCATATTTCAAAATTGTACGTACATATACTTTCTTACAAATATCACAAAAAATACATTTTAGGCAGTATATATGCAACCTTACCGGTAGAGTAGCTTGTTTTTGTCGTTAGGATACACACAGTGATTAAGAAGGCATTTGACTGAGCGCCCGAGTATTTTTTTAATTTTGAAATCTGCAACAAAATACTTCTAAAGTTTACCCATTTCACAATAATTTTTGACGATAAATGATTCTTACGTGTCAGAGATTTCAAGCGAACGACGTGGTTGCATGTTTCGTTTTCATGATTTTTTCCCTATTTGAAATGGGAATGTCCGTTTCTCTCAGAAAGTTTTCCACGAAGGCATCCTTCACTCTAGACAAATAGATTTCATTTGTTTTTTATATTCTAATGACCATAACCGTGCACATTAACACTACGGCCAGCCAAGCACTCTCCTTTAATATAGCAGCAGAAATGGTATCGTTCAACATGTGAAAAAATTTGAATAACGGTTTTTACAAAATTAAATTTCGCCAAACATTTGATTTCTGATTTAAGTTAGAGAAATAATTAAAAATATTATTTTCTTATTCCTTTTAGGGAAATAATATTAGTATTTATTTCCATTTGCAATGAGAATAGAAAATACATCATTGCTGAAAAAGAAATTAAACATGGCTTCAATATTTTGCTTAGTTGGTATAGAAAAATATTTAACATTTAAAAAATAAACCAAGTAAGTCAATTTTCATACCTTAGGTGATTCAAGTGTTATAATCATACTATTCTGCAGTACCGAGGTTGGAAATGTGCTAGCAGGATGCAAACCGAGCCAAAGTCGGAAATTAGGATGGATTTTAAGGGTAACTATCTTGTTTACTATTTTTTCCAAAGCTGGAAACCAGTCAATTAAAAGGTGGCAATTTGATAAGAATGCCCAGAATCCCTAATTCAGAACAAAAACTGAATTAGGTTACTAGTATTAAATTATACTAAACAATAAAAAATAAATTATATCAAGTAATAAAAAGTAAAAATCTTAAACAGCAAAATAGAATAAATTTTAAATGCTACACTTACTATGAATATTTAAAATACACATGATGATAATTTATAATTAAAGCCTGCAGTCGTTTACATGAACATAGCGTTATAAGATGAAAACACAAAATCTAAAGTTTGAATTATTAAAATTTTGCATTTAATTTTTCATTTGTTTACTGCACACAGAATTAGAATAAGCAGAAATATGTTAATTACTTACTTATTTTATATTTATCAAATGCAGTTACTAACTGAAGTAAAATGTACAATTTTATATAAATTGCTAGACTTTGATTTAACGATTTAAGAATGCATATCGCCAATAAATCATACGAAGCTCAGAGCTCTGGAGCAAGGGTACAGGTTACTATCATAATAAACAAGCTACTTGTCTAATTTAATTTCTTTCTAGCATATAAAAGTTATAATTTCTAGCATATAAAAGTTATAATTTGATTGCGCATAGCAGTATATATATATATATATATATATATATATATATATATATATATAAAATTAAGAAAGGAGAACAAACTAAAAAAGACCTTTGGGTCAATGGTCAAGAATATATATATATGTGTGTGTGTGTGTTTGTAAGATATTAAATACGAAAGAAAACTACTAACTTTAATTTGCGAGTAGCACTTTATATTTCTCATTTTAATTTGGATACCCTTCTTTTCCTAGAGAATCTAAAGTGCGCATCTCAAAATTAATCTGTCATACCATCTTATGCAGTCCTGTAATGCAACAGCTCTTTTTCAATCACAGATCAAAATTTCAATAAAGAACCAACTCTATAAATATCACTGCTGATAAACGCGTATTGTAATTGCTCATATTAAGTTAAAATCTGACAGGATCGAGTTTGTGAAAAATGGCCCCTGTTTAGTTGAAAAATTGGTCTACGGAATTCAACAGCAATATCCAGTAACAAGAAGAAAATAAAAATCCTATCTTCATACTGCTGCAGCTTTCAACAGTGCATCATGTAACCTGCCAGTGCTTCCAAAGAATAATCAAGCATATTGTTCATGAAGTGAAACTGATTTAAAGGTGTTCATAAGTGCTTTAAAGGTCAGCAACGAATAAATTAGGACACGTTCTATTTTTCGCTGGTGCAGGTAAAGCAATGTACTCGTGGAAGAACTCAGCGAGTACTTTATTTTGATACAAAAATCTATATAGAACTTATAGACATATGATATTTATTGGACATATGATGGAAATATTTGGAAATATTGAATTTTGAAACGTAAAGATTTTTGGATTTTTAATCGTATCAACAATGTACTACAAGATATTGGGGGGGGAGCTGGATGCCTCTTTTATTATTAATTATTTTATTAGCTTACGTGTAGATTCAAATGCTTCTTAAAATAGGATACAAGCAAAACACACTTGCGAGACAAATTCTAATTTTTAATTCAAAGGGGCTTTGTTCCTAAAGGACTATTGTTTTCGTTTTGCGATTTTGCTTTGAAAACTTTAAAAGGCTGTGTCACTTTTCAAATCGTTGCCACCAAATGCTATCGCCCTGTATTATATTTGAAGAAATTAAATAATGAAGAATCTGCAGAAATGAAGGTATGTTTCTCGCATTGTGATAAAACAATGGTACCTAGAGCCAACCAATTTTGAGTGACGTACACCTACTGCGAACATGAGCATCTGAAAGCCCAAATTTGAAATTTCAAATTTGTTTTATTATCGATTTCATATTTTGTGAAACTTTAACGAATTTTTGATTAACAAACTCAATGATTTAAAAGAGAGCAATGGCAACACTCTACGGAAAAAAAAAAAAAAAAAAAAAACTTTTTATCTTCAGTCCGCGGAACTGTGTATCGGAAATTCTAAAGGTATGCTCATTTTAAAATTATTTTGCGACATTGCTGTTGAACTGAATTTTATGTTTTAAGTGCAAAGAACATGATATTTAATAAATAAGGGTAGCACACAAAACGTTAGAAAAGCGCCCCTTTGCACGTAGTTTAAAATCTGAAACCTTTCAGATTTTTTTTATTCAAACTTAAATTTTTAGTTAATACACAGTTAAATTCACTCAATAACTGAACAGTTACAATATTAAATAACAAAAAAATAAAAGTTGAACAGAAAGTTATATTTTTTGTACTTTAAATCTTTCATAAATTTGCTAGATCATTTTTAAATATTCACCTCCTGAACTTATGCAGTAATAATATAATTGATATTTAAATGCAGTACCGCCAGCCGTCATCAACGACACTAACTATTTTCGTTCGGAACAATGTAATCCAGGTTACAAAAAGAGCATTAATTTTTCTTTTAATTTTGATCCAAGTTTTATAAAAAGAACTTTATTTTGTGATACATTAATGCACTGATACCATATTTTTAGTACAGTTTTAATTTATAAATTTAATATTATCATATTTTAGCCGCCATTATTTCATTGTTAATCAATTAAATTTCATAGAACAGTGCCTGCTTTAATACATTTCGCGTTCAAAACCTTAAATTACACATTTCTAACAGTTAACCATATTTATAATTAAAAAAATTAACTATAAATTAAATGAATAAGAATTTTCTATCGGATAGAACTAAAAAACTTAGAAGAGATTAATATCTCTAAGAAATCCTTTCGGAAGCACACAAAAAAAAAGTATGAATGATTTAAATGTTTATTAAGCAAAAGAACATATTTCTAAAGACTTAAAAATGTCATGTCATTAAAATGTCATATGTTCACTTATCTTCTCAATTTAATGACTGAATAATATCTACAAATGGCTAAAGTAGAAGGCAAAGCTGGAATTTCTAAAAAGGTAGATGATAAATTTGTAAGCAGATCTAGATCAAAAAAGATCTAGATCCAAATCTAGATCCCTCTCAGGCAGTAGAAAAAATGAAGGAAAAGATTTAGTTTCAGATACCCAAAGAACAAACTAGAAACTTCAGAACGTATGAAAAATCACTTAGTGCAAAATATTGATCCAACCAAAATGAAAGTCGGTATTGAGCGAGTAATTAGAGGAGTACTAATAGAAGCAGTCAGAAAAGATGATACGGCATTTATTGAATAAGCATTTCAAGAAAATAAAAAGCTTAAAGATACACTAGAGAATAAGAGGCTCACAAAAAGATATCCAAAAAGTATAATATATAATGTAAAACGAAGAACTTACAAAATAAGGTCTTGTAAACACTATGCAGACTCAAAATAATGTATGTGGAGACAGTGTTTTGGACGTAAAATTTTCAGTGACAGGAAAATATGGTAAAAATTGAGTGCTGAGAAAGATTTGATTTTTTCAGGCTTAGGGAATCAGGCTTAGAATCAACGTGTAAATCTCAAATGGACAAGGCATAAGGTAGGAGCGTTCCTTAGAGTAACTCAGTGTCACAAATGCTTTATTTACGGGCATACTAAGAAATATTGCAATGACAAGCAAAGATGCTCCAGTTGCGGAGACATGAAACGTATTAGAGTAGATTTTCCAGCTATGAAATCTTATTGTATCAAGTGTATACATGTAAAAGCAAAAGTATAAATTAGATTCCAGTACTATTCATGATGCTAAAGCTTATATCATCTTCAGAAATACGTTCTTTTGCTTAATAAGCATTTAAATCATTCGTACATTTGTTTGCTTCCGAAAGAAAGTTCTTAGAGATATTAATCTCATCTAATTTGTTTTGATCTATCTGATAGAAAATTCTTTTTCACTTAATTTATAACTAATTTTTAAAAAGCATTAGAAATATGTTTAACTGTTAAAAATGTGTAATTTAATGTTTTGAACGCGAAATGTATTAAAGCATGTGCTGATATATGAAATCTAATGATAACAATAAAATAATGGCGGCTAAAAGTTTGATAATATTAAATTAAAAAACTAAAACTGTTCTAAAGATATGGTTTTAGTGTATTAATGTATCACAAAATAAAGTTATTTTAATAAAACTTGCATCAAAATTAAAAGAAAAATTAAGGGCTCTTTTTCTATAATAATGCCTTATTGATCACTTCGTTTGTCTTTATTCAAGCAAAGATGACTTTTTTTCTTTTATTAAGATATAGATAAGATCTTTAAAAGGTTTTACATGTTGTTGGGAATGGTAATAGTTAAAATGTATGCATGTAACCGAAAGTATAATTGGATTCCAGTATTATGATAAAGATATAAAAATAATGATAAAGATATATCGTATAGTTCTCTCAACGAGAATTAGAATTATACAAAATGAAAATAAAATGTGGATAAATTCCGTATTATTCAGATAAATACACAGCACAGCAAGAGTGCGACTCTACAGTTTAATGCGAATTTAGATTTGGAAAAATCTCGGATATTGTTTGTATTCAAAAACCATATGTATAAAGGGAAACTTACAAGTCTTCCGCAAGTCCAAATATAGACGGTAGAAGAAAGACTCTAATCCAAAAACTATAATCTTAGTATCTAACTCTGCTCTTGGAATTTATTGTACATGTATTGTACAAGTAGAAACGTCTATCTTCAAGTACCGATCCATTTATAGTTTGCTCAGTTTGTTGCCCACCATTTTTATCTTAGATAATATACTAATGGACATACAATAACATCAGGGTTTACGTTATGGAATGTTATTGTATTTATGTATTAATAATTGAAAAGTGTAAGATAATATTAGTCTAAGTCAGGGTTTCTTAAACGTTTTTCAGTCGCGACCCCTTTTTATCACTGAGATTTTTTTCACGACCCTCAGGACCCCATAATATTTAGAAAACTTTTGTGGGATCCCATAAGTATTGCGCAAATCAGACACACGCGTGAGTGAAACTGTCAATTTTTTTCATTTGTAGTTTTAGATCATTAACTTTAATTTCTAATTTTAAGACATAGAACAATGTGAAAAGTAACAGGCAAAATGGCAGCTTCACGTGAAAAGCAAGGAAAATGAACGTTTATATTAACGATGTAAATTTAAAGTTAAGTGAAGTGCTATTTAAACGTGTGATTATCTCAGTTTATTCAGAGCGTGTTTCGCTAGCTAAGCGCACATTTCGTTGTTATTTCGCGGTCACGCTAGTAAGCCTCTTGTCCTTATCAGTTTAGTATCACGCCGGTTCGATCTCTGTGAGTCCACCTCTTAGGCGTAAATTGAAGTGATTTCTTGCACTCTTTATTTTTTAGATTTGACTTGTATTATAGTCTACGTTTAGTTACCACCGCAAGTGAACGGTGTTTTTGTAACGCACGAAGTCCCTGCTTTTCTGTTAAATTAGTTTGATTTAATAAAGGGTTATTTTACACCCTTTTTCTGTGCTGGTATTTAACTCACGCCTGTGCGAGAATTCGCCAGGTTCATTGTAGGATTTAATTTAGTTTATGTGGAAGAATAGAGATAGGTCTTATAAATTATTGAAGCACAGTTTATCAAGCAGAAGGTGAAAACTGTGATAAACTTTGAAAGAAGACATTTTATGACCAAATGCCTTTCTCAAAAGTAACAAATTACAATATGCGAGCATTTATACAGACAGCCAAACCGTTTTAAAGGCGTTATGTTCTACGAAGAAAACATGTTTACTTCTTCAAACTCTTCAAGAAATAATAAAAATGTAAATGAAAATTCATCCTATTAGCTTAAACTGGATATAGGGATATATAGCTGAAACAGAGAATGAAGCTTCTGATATAGCAACTAAGGAAGCCACATTAAAATATGTGATTGATATCTATCTTCCTATTTCAAGATTGCAATCAAAAATAAAATTTCTGAAAACGTTTTAATTAAATGGCGAAGGAGATAAGTATGAGGCAGATGCAGGAACATTAACTCCCGAATTTTTCACATAGGTATCCGTAAAAAAAAATAAAAAAAATTTTTTTGCTAGTACAATTAGCAATAAATCATGGAAAGTTTCCATCTTATTTTCAGCTGTTCTTAAGAAGAAATGTAAGATTTGAATGCAGAACACCAGCATATCTAGCGCAGATGCCAAACTTTAGATTTGGCAATATCTGTTACTTTCAAATATTAGAAGACAGCATTTACTAGGTTTCGCAATAAAAATTTCAGTAAAATATTTATTCTACGATACAAAGTGTATGTTTTTTCTTCAAAAAATTATGAAATATATTATTGAAAACGAAGGCCATAATCAGGCATGAACTTCGACTTTATTAGTTGATTCAACAGCAATAAAATTGTGACAAAGATATTCTGCCTATTTATCAAATATTTTAGTCCCAATACATATAACTTTTGATTCTTTATTTTTCTGAGATACCAGTTATGTTTCAGCTCTCCAAGATGGACGTGAATTTTGCCTTGCTTTTCTTTATTGAATGGCTCTGAACATAGTTTGACATAGAAGTTATACACAATATTCTTATATGAGTTATGGACAGATTTTATATTTTCTTCGTGTCTAGCAAAAGATTAATGTTACATGAGCAGCAGAAATTTACCATTTTGGCTGCATCAACTATAAGTTGTGATGCTACAACTTCTTGCCCCTGACCTAGAGAAATGGCTCTATAACGATCTGCCATTCCACATGTTTCAGCAAGGTTCTGAATTATTTGTTCAGGATCCTGCAATAATACAGTAACATGGATTTATATTGTATTAAATAATTATTATTAATTAAGCATCACTAATAATAAAAAAGACTGTCGTTAAATGTCTGTTAAACTCACTATGTATGATGAAAGAGTAAAAACCACTAGAGGCTTATTTGATGTAGATTCTTTAACAATTTCACTTAAATCCATGCCAGGGTATACCAAAAATCTGAAAGTAAAAAGCAAAAAAAAAAAAAAAAAAAAAAAAAAAAAAAAAAAAAATTCCCACAGTTCGATATAGACATTTTGCTATTTAGTATACTATTAAAGTGATTTTGATGGAATTTTAACACATATTACAGTTTAGCAACGAAATTAATCATCTTAGAATTTCACATTTTTCAAAGATAAGAAAATAATTTTACGAACGAAATTTGTTCAAAATCTCAAACACAATTAATTTTTCCAAAAATGATTAATGAGTTGCTAACAGTGATCATTGATCTATCAACAATGATCAAATTTTAAATCAAAACTGCCAAACAGGAATTCAAATAAACGCAATATAACCTTACATTATTGAGTATATTAGAAAAGTCATATCATGTACTTCATTGCTGTGCTGATTAGGGAAAATAATTTCCCAACATTTAGCGACAAGATTTCGTTTCTTTATTGCCATACCCCTTCAGGCTGCAAAATACATATAAAACATACTAAGCATACTAAAAAACAACTTATATTGCGTTTCATATAAATTGCTGTTTGACAATTTTGATATGAAATCTTTCAACAAATGTGAATAATCTGTACATCTGTTTAATCCTTGTACAAAGGTAGTATTGTATCCCTGCTAAAAATGCCCCGTAGAAACCCATAAAATTTTTTTACGGGGAATTGGCCTGCGGGTACCCGTAGGCCAAATCCTCGTAAAAACCCACAGACAGAAACCCGTACAACCGTACGGGTACCCGTACGCCAAATCCCCGTAAAAACACATAAAAAGAAACCCGTACGTTTGTACGGGTACCCATAAGCCAAATACCCGTAAAAACCCATAGAAAGAAGCCTGCACGGCTGTACGGGTACCTGTAGGCTAAATACCCGTAAAAAACCTGTAAACAGAAACCCGTACGGATACGAGTAGGACAAATCTCTGTAGAAACCTGTAGAATTGTAGGCACTATAAACAAAATCCCAGTAAAAACCCATAGCCAAAAATCAGAGCTTTATATGCATATCCATTGGCCAAATTTCCATTAAAAAATTGTTATTCCGTAGGTCTATGCCTTGTAAAAACCAGTAAACAAAAGCATGTACACCTATACAGGCACCCATAAGCCAAATCCTGTAAAAACCACTACACAAAAATCCACAGACCAATAAAGGTACCTCTTGGAAAAATCGCTGCACAAAACAGTAAACAAAAACCCATAAACAGAACCAATAACATTATACCATAGTGGAGTATCAATACATAGAATTGTAGATAGAACGGATATCCATATACAGAATCCCTATAAAAACAATACATAAAAATAGAACTGTAAATCAAATTTCCAAAAAAACATAAACCAGCAGAAGTACATAATTAGCACTGATGAAATGTACAGAACTAAATGGCGGAGAAAGCATGTAAAGTAATTTTAAATATAACTCAATGCGAATAAATAAAAATTTAAAAATGTCTAGAAGCCTACGAGCCCGTCCTTCTTAATGCACGTCAATATCTATAAACATATTACAAAATATTTGTATAAATTCTCTTTACAAAATTTTAAACTACCTTTATATAATTCTGAAAATAAAATGAATAGAAAGATAATAACCAAAGTCATGATTCACAACCATCGAATGATATATTTACATATATATATATATAAGAAAAATAAGGAATATGCAAAAGATTAAATTAGCAGCGTAAAATTAATTTTCCTTCTCTATTCTAAAAACAGCAATCTTTCTGCACTGCATCATTTCGAGATTATTTCATGTCATATGATCCTTACATAATTTGATGTTGTAAAAGAAACTAAAACAGCCAATAGTAATTTTACAGCAGTATTAACTATCAAATACGAGTAAAAATGCATCGAGAACCAAAATTAACTCGGTCTGAATTAAGATTTCACCCTTAACATAACACATTTGCTTCTTACGCTTTGGCCTAACTGGATTGCAGTCTGTCCGCTCCTTGTTTCTTACTACACATTTATCAAAAATGTTAATTTTTGGAATAGGCATAAATAATGTGCCAACTTGTTTGTGGTTGCAACATATTTACTGAAAGAAAAGTTGAATTAAATCTACCCCGACTGCCAAATTTCTTATTCATTGTGGATTGGAGTTTCAACATCTCTAAGCCATCAAAATTCTTGCTGTTCATTACGGATTCAGCTGCTTGTATTCGACTACAGAATCTATTACATATATATATAATATCATTTCATTTGAAGGTTGCGAATCATTACTTTGACTGTATATATATTATTGATTTCATTATAAATATATACATATAGTACTGTATCTCACTGCATATATTTGTATTTCAGTTCCTTAATTGGGAAATTAAACAATTGTATTTAATCACATCAGCTTGTTTAACAATTTGATACCTAATGAGAAATGTATTGCCGAAGGATGGTACTTTCTAGCATCTGCTTAAATTTTAAGTTACCTAGAATGCACTAAACCAAATTAAAAAACAAAATTAGAAGAAACCCAAATTTTCAGGAAAAGAAACATTATTAAAAGCAAGCAAAAAGAATGCGGGACTTGCAAATTAGTAACTTAACATAGAGTTCAAATTTAGCATACTTGCTATCCCCTTAAGGCTCGCTTACCACTGATAGTAACACCCTACAGTTTATTATGACACGCATACACATAGATGTTTTGCGTGGAAGAAAGGATGAATCCTAGAATATAATGTAGTGAAGAAATAATAATGGCTTATCTTTGGAATATGGTAACAGGTAGTTTGGCGACATTTTGGTAAGGCCATAAAGGTTACTAGCTAGGACTTTAGCAGTGTACATGGATAAAGTCAAGAGTGTGCGCAATGCCATTTTTGTGCAATTCTGGGATTTTTTTTAAGTGAAAATAGGTCGACGTGTACATGGATACCAATGATAGTAAGACCCTGCAGCTTATTATGACACGCATACACATAGATGGGTACAACTCTAATATACGCCCTAATTTCACCAAATGTGGCGATATGTGTTCTGCGCTGGTTTTTGGCGCGATTGCGTGTTCTATGGCAAGCCTGTTGACGTTGAAAAATCTTTCGTTGGAGCTCGTTGGTTCGCCTCTGTGTCTGAGAAGATGGGAGAGAAAGATAAAATGGTAGTTGTTGAATTGAAGTTCGGCAAAAGGAAATATCATTGTGGCTATCCTGTTGAGGGGTAGTGGGTATTTAGAAGTGTGGAAAGAGGGTCTGGGAGATTATTTTTAATGGCAGTGCATGATAGAAGTAGGGATTTGTGATTTTATTTATTTGTGAACCATAGTATAAATTTTCTAGATAGTGTGTTTGGCTGTCATGTAAATACGATAGTGATTACGTGGCGGTATGAAATTTATATTTCTGCTATTCCAAAACGCATTAATTCATGGTAAGTGCATTTTATTTTATCCTTGTTCTTATTTTGTAGAATGTTATGTTCATTGGTTCTTTAGTATGAATTTCTGTCGTTATTGTTGTTTTTTTAAATTGTTTGAAATTTATTTTAGTTTATTTTGTTGTTTAGTGTCTAGACTGTACAATTCGTAGATGTTTTTTAAAGTTGAAACAGAATGCTGTGTACATGGTATTATTTGAAATTTATTGTTGTTATGTTATTTTATTAAAGCGAGGAGTGCGAAGATCGTAGATTTCTTCCTTGCCTAAATTGTGCAATTCGTAGAATTTTTTTAAAGTTTAAACAGGATGCTGTGTACATGGTATTCTTTGAAATTTATTGTTGTTATGTTAATTATTTAATAATTATCATTATTAAAGCGAGGTCTGCGTAGTTTGTAGATTCGTTCGTTGCCTACATTGTGCAATTCGTAGATGTTTTTTTTAAGTTAAAACATGTCGCTGTGTACATGGATTCTTGTCAAATATTTTTGGTTAGAAACTCTACGTTTTTGCTATCTAAATTTTTTGTTTTTTGTTTCGGATTTTTAGCTAAATTGTGTGTTCAAAACGTAGTTTTTGCATGTGCGAAAACCGCGTTTTTGGAGACATTTTAGGCTAAAAGTTCAAAATGTAGACAAAAAATTTAGATAGTAATATGGCAGCGTGAAGTTTCTCGCCAAATATTTTTGGCGAGAAATTTGGCGACTTGAGGGCGCATATCAGAGTAGTTCCCATAGATGTTTTGCGTGGAAGAAAGGATGAATCCTAGAATATAATGTAGTGAAGAAATAATAATATACAAACACTGTGTCGAACCCTTATTACAATACTTTGAATGTTACCTGTATCTCTCAAAAGATAAATGAAACATGAAGATAACATATTATAAACTTAATAATACCCAAAATACAATACATTATATTGTAACAAAACGAATTAAAAAAAATTTACAAGTTTCAACAAATACCAATTCTCAACGCACAGTTCGGGAATTCAGGAAATATCTCATAGCGTATAATGTTTTATTCTGTATCTCACTTTTAGTGCTATATAATCTTCCACAGATTTTATATAAATAAAATCTATAACATAATGGGTATTTATACTATATGTAGTTCTTGATGTAAAAAAGATCAACTTTCGTACTGTAAAAATTCCATCTATGTGAATAAGTATGAATATACTCATAATTATACTAAATAACTAATTTAATGAAACTGAATTCCTGTAGAAAAATGGGGAAAGTGTAGAATCGCCCACTGCTTGGCCTGTTTTTAAGAATTGCACTTACTCGGTATCCATGTACACATCGATCTATTTTCACTTAAAAAAACATCCCAGAATTGCACAAAAATGCCATTGTGCACTCCTTTGACTTTATTCATGTACACATCGACCTATTTTCACTTAAAAAGTCAAAAGAAAATTGACAAAAATCCAATTCCTTTTACTTTTGTAAAAAGTGCCAAATAAATAAGTGGGCGATTCTGCACTTTACCCGAAAAAATATATAAAAATACCATTTACCTATATATATTAATAATTTATTATTACACAAGTTTTTCATATATCATCTCAAAGGAACATAAATTTAATTAATGTGATGCATTATTGGAATAAATTTGAGTCAGTGTTTTAGATGTAAGTTATTAAATTTCTATTGTAGAAATAATACTTTAGAAAATGTATAGAAACATTATTTTGAAGCATAAAAATTCTAAATAGTAAAACTCAAAGTACTGAAAATGTAGCTATTGTTTTTAACAGTAGATTATATATAATATAAAAATACCTCATGCTGAGCATTTTCTGAAATTACAATGCCAAATGAAATTTATATAGTGCAGTATTTAACAATAACTTTTTATAAACAAATGTAGCTATATTCGCTTAATTGTAATGACAGTAATTTTAACTGCATTTGTATAAGGCTGTACAGAAGATTTATTTATATGGGTTTTCATCCGCAGAGAACAACCGGATTCTCTGTGGAAGTGCTTCCGAAAATAATGTTTAAATATTACTCTAACTATATTTGAAAGCAATGCTATAACAGTGCCCTTATAAGACTCATGATCCGAAAAGCTTTGGTTTTAATTGTCTCGTAAAAACTTTCAATTACCTCTGCAAAATTCATACCCACGTAAAAATTACTACACCGAAGTCAATTGATTATACAGCAAAACGTTCCTAAAAGAATCAACTCCACAATTCGAGATAATGCCAGTTTCCTGTAGCCTGACAAAACTATGAATAATTTTTTAAGTCCTGTTATTTAATTATTGTTCTGACAAATGTGCCATTATCAGAGGTGGTCATTTAAGAAAATAACCACTATATGAGGTTTCAACTTAATGTAATTTTTTTCAAATAAATAATTCACTTTTTATACTCCCAAGACTAGTACATTTAATATTACATAAATCTTATTCACAAATCTATTTCTATTTCAAAAGCAATTTATGAAAAACACATTTGAAATTTTCTTCATCAAACTAATAATAATGAAAATTAAAGTATGCATAAAAATTATTATATGCGTTTTAACAAAATAGCACAAAATATTTAATGTAAAAATGTGGTTCTAGTCTTATACTTGTAAAGAAAAATAGACCAAAAAGAAAAAACAATGTAAGCTACTATGATCATCTAAATTTTCACATAATTTTAGTAGTGGAAAAAAGATTCCTTAAGCTTGTGTGTCTTGTCTACCCCATTCAATAAGTAATAAACACATTAAATATTTCAATGTTTATTTCATTAATAAAACTCACCTTTTTTACTCGCGAAATATAATTAGTACATTTTTTAAAACATAAAAAACTTTTTTTTTTTTTGCTCGGCCACATCACATTAGTCGAAAAATTGAAAATTGAATCATGCATTTTTAAGTAAGTTATGCTCAAATTTATTAGTACATAATATTCAAGCGATAAAGCATCTACAAGAACAAGCTTTAATAAAGTATTTCTAAACTGTAATAAAAAAAAAATTCCAAAATACAGTTTCAGTAGAATGCAAAAACTATATTTCTGCATCTGCACACCGAACCAAATTATCAAGTCTGAAATTATCACTTTTCAGTCTTTAAGCACATTGTTTTTCAGGTTAAAAAGTAAAGATGGAAAATCAATTTCACGCACAGAAACTCAATTTCACAACTAGTCAGTTATCAGCAACGTTCTCTCAAACATTAGACACGATTACACGTGCATGGCTTTAGTTGTATATTCATAGTCAGTGCTGGTATTTTATTATTTATTACTAATTTCTAAACAGTAAAACATAATAAAATTTGTAATACAGTAAATCCTAGTAAATAATATATTGCAGTACTACAACCACGAAGAAAATAACACCACCATCGCACAACAATAACTAGGGCGGCGCCATATTGCTTGTTTGGGAAACTTCTGAGAGTGGGGGAGGGAGGGGAATTTTTTTCCTCACGTCAGCGTTAACAGGCAGAAAAGTTTTGCGATTGCGAATGAAATTGTTCGCGTTAAAGAGATGTGTGTTTATTTGTAATATCAGAAATGTAAGTGCTTATGTGTGTGTATTCAGAGAACCAACTCGTAGAAAAAACCACCTCCCTAAGACGACCGCCTCTGAAAGAAACCAGTATTTCTGAAAACATAAGTATACTTTGGTATTGAATATTCCCTCTGTAAGGCGACCATTCACAAAGAAAATTCCGCAAGTGTGTCTGGTCGCCTTAGAGAGATTCATTCCGTAGATGAAATCTCCCTAAGACGACCACCTCTAAAAGATAAACGTAGCTCTGAGAATGTGAGTATATATTGGTATTGAGCATCACCTCTCTAAGGCGACCACTTGCAAAGATGAATTGAGCATCACCTCTCTAAGGCAACCACTTGCAAAGATGAATTTTTATTTGCGGCTGGTCGCCTTAGAGAGACCTCGTTGTGTGTGGTGTATATGATTACTGTTATTGTTTACGAAAAAAATTTCAAATCAAATAAATAAGCCTATTTAGTAAAAACCCTCTCTAAAACGACCACCTGCATTCCCAGGTTACTCTGATGGTCTTAAAGATATCATATTTTTATTCTGTTAATTTTATTGTTTACAAGAAGTTTATTAACGTCAGATAAAAAAATAGCATAAACCCACATAAACCAACAGAAGATTTATTATTATATTGATACCAGTAAGAAAACCAGTAAAAGTCAATATAAACCTATACAAACCAGTACAAAGTTCTGCCATTGAAATGTTGGTTGTATTGGTGTCAATTAATACCAGTAAGAAAAACCCACAGAGATCAATAGAAACCAGTAAAAGTCAGTGGAGACCATCAAAAATTCTATAGGTACCAGTAGAAAGTTTTACTGGTTTCTATGGGTCATTTTGAAACCAGTAAAAAAAACCCACAGAGACCAACAGAAACCAGTAAAAGTCAATAAAAACCCATAACATCTTATGGGTACCCATAAAAAGTTTTACTGGTTTCTATGGGGCATTTTTAGCAGGGTAATCGCGAAAAATTTCGGGTATCCTATGTCAATGAAAATATCTATTTTGACTGCTCTTGAATCTATTTGAACGATATTTTTGCATGGCATTTGTACGTATGGGCAGAATAAAGGGCTCTTTTTTCCAAAATAAATTGTAAAATGGATTTATAATGGATTCAGAAGATATTTTTTCGTCGTCACGAAAAAAATCTTCTGATACGTACGTGCATACACAATCTCTACGTACGTATGTTCTCGTATAACGTTGAAATTTTGTATATGGAACTCCTCTAAAATGTACTTGTGCACCTCCCTTTTTCGTTGCAATCAGTTGCACCAAACACACACACATATTTATATATTGTCCCTCTGTTACCCAGCTCGAGCAACAATTTAAAAGTGGCGCTGTTAAGTCTAACGAGGCGGCCATTTGTTTACATTTGAAACTTTTAATAGAATAATGAATTAAGTCACTTTTTGCATCAATTTCCGTATTTTTTTGACGAGTGGGACCAAAAATAAAAGTTCACTTTTGTGCACCGTTTTTCCTGCCCGCTGGCTGATTTCCTTGTTTTTGACAGCAACTGTAAAAATTGTTTATAACTCCATTTGGTATTTTATGTTTTTATATATTTTTGTCTTGCCGCAAATGAGAATTGAATTAATTGAATGAGAAATATATCTGTAATGAAATTCGAGGACATAAGTTTAAATGAAATGAAAAAAAAAATATAAATGTGTATAATTTAATAGGCCGTGCAAGGATGTCATGTGGTGTGCACATCAGATTTTTTCCAAATCAAAAACAAAAGCTTTCCAGAAGTAAAATATAGTTAATACAATTGTGCACCTATGATAAACATCCATATCATTAAAACCCTTTACATCATATGATGTATCAATCGTATTCTTGTATTTTGTAGGTATCATTCTTATTCTCACTTTGAGGTTGAGCCTCAATAGAAAACTGTATATGTCTCTTGACATTTTATATTATGGTAAAGGATTGCAACAGAACATCCTTCATATTTCACAGTGTTTCTTTGAATGAAGAAAGAAATATTTAGAGGAAATATACTTGTGTCTATTTACCTTTTACATAAATTCCTAATTATATATCCCTTAGTATATTCAAAGAAATTTTAATACTTTTATAGAAACTAGCTGTTGAAATACCTTTTCGTTCTCTTATGATGAAAATCTTTGCGATGTTGTTAAAAACTGCGTCAAGTCAAAAGTAAACATATCTAAATATCTATTTAAGTTGGGTACTGGTGCTCAGTGTAATGTATTACCACTGCTTAAATTTAAACAATTAATTAAACAATTAATAATTACAATTGTACTACAATTGATGTAGTCGGAAAATGCAAATTATTATGTGAAACATCGAAAGGGGACAAGGATGAAGTAGAATTTCAAGTAGTAGTATGTGATAAAACTGTTCCAGCTATTTTAGGTTTACCTACATTGGAAAAATTAGACCTAGTACAAAGGATTTGTACAGTAAATCCTGATTCTAATGAGAAGTTACTAGAATCTTTAAAAAGATATCAAGATTTATTTAAAGGAACTCGGAATTTAACTGGCTATACCTATCACCTTCAATTAAAACCAGGAGCTGTTGGTAAAATAGAGCGCTGTAGGAAAATTCCACTTAGCTTATTAAATCCATTAAAAAAGGAATTGGCAAGAATGGAAAAAGATGGTATTATAAAGAAAGTTAATCGACCTACAGAATTTGTAAATTCATTAGTTGTAGTAAGAAAAAAGGATGGTAATTTAAGATTGTGTTTAGATCCTCAGCACCTTAGCCAAAATATAATGAGAGAACATTATCACATACCAACCTTTGAAGAAATGTCATCTCAAATGACAAATGCGAAGGTGTTTAGTATTTTAGATGCACACAAAGCATTTTGGCAAATTAAACTGTCAGATTCAAGTTGCGAAGGTGTTTAGTATTTTAGATGCACACAAAGCATTTTGGCAAATTAAACTGTCAGATTCAAGTTGTGAATTTACTAAATTTAATACTCCGTTTGGCAGATATGTTTTTTAAGGTTGCAATATGGACTGAGTTCATCACCAGACGTTTTTCACAGAAGTTTTTCTGAAATTTTTAGTGAACTTTCACCAGTATATATTTGGAAAATATATTACAATGGAAAGTGACCATAAATTCTCGGAACCAGTTTTCATAAAGCTATTAAATAACTACCCAGTAAGATTACATAGAATGCGTATAAGATTACAGTTTGAGATAAAGTACAAACCAACCAGGAAAAGAACTTTTTATAGCGGATGCATTATCAAGATCATTTACTAATAAAGGATCTGATTTCTTTGAAGGAGACATAGAAGCTCATATTGGATTGGTTGTAGAATGTATACCAATGTCTAAAGGCAAAATGGAAATTTTTCAACTAGAAACAGAAAAAGATAAAGAACTACAAGTTTTAAGAAAATTAATTAAAACTGGATGGTTAAATGAAAAATGTATGGTTCCAGAATTGACAAAACCATATTTTAACTTCAGAGAAGAACTATCAGACGCAAATGGATTAATATTTAAAAATTCCTGTGTTGTTGTACCAAGAAATTTACGAAAAGATATGTTAAGCAGAATTCATTATGATCATTTAGGAGTACTAAAATGCAAGAGCAAAGCAAGAGAAATATTATATTGGCCAGGAATGCCAAAAGAAGTTGAAGATTTGGTATTGAACTGTCCAACATGTTTAAGTTTACAAAAAGCTAATACTAAAGAACCAATGATATCTAAAGAAATACCTGATGATCAATGGGAAGTATTGGGAACAGATCTCTTTTACTTTCAAGGAAGTATTTTAACATGTCTCTGTTTCAGTGGCATAGCTAGGGAACAGTAAGAGGAAACATCTGTCCCCAAACACACATCCAAAGGGAGACAAATTAAAGAAAGATGTTACGAAAATTTTAGGACGAAATGTTTTTTCATGCTTGGAAAACAGGAAGGATCTCCGGGCCCTGGAAACTCTAGCTACGGTTCTGCTCTGTTCTGCAAGAGATATTTAAGAGTAAGTTGTAATTTATATCAGTTAATTCATACTTAGGTAATTTTGTTGTATATTACGCTGAAATTATGAAGAGTCAAATGTAAACTGGGAAGAGACAGACTGACTGAGTAGATGGTTATGAAAGAAGATCAATAAAAACTCCACTGTCGGTCATATAGTAGAATGAAATGCAGGGTCTCTTTTTATTGTTATAAATATGACATTTTAAAATTGTGCTTCTTAATGCATTTCATACTTAAAAGTTTAAAATATTTCCCTCCCCCCCCTAAAACGTACCACTAATTTTTCAAAACTAATTTGGCTCTTCTCCTACCCGCTCATCTATTACACAATTTGCCTCATCTTTGTCTTGGATTCTAGTACTTCATGAAGATAATAGATTGTATCCCATATAAAGATGAGGTCAATAAAAACATTTTACAGTAGTTCATATTTTTCCGTTTTTATCCATCAACTTCTAATGAGCAAACAGGCAAAATGCATGAGGTTTATATGATTTTCCTCAAAAATGCAAACCAGTTTCCTTCACTGACATCTCAAGCATGGGCATAATAAATTACTTAAATACGTCATTGTATCAAACTGGAAGAGAAACATAGGAAAGTAAAATATAAAATTCAGCAAAAAAAAAGCAAACTTAGTTTGGAAAATTCATTTTTGCTCTTGAAGAAAGGGACTTATGCATAATCACCACCGAAATTGATAGTGTTTTATTCAAAAGCTATGCCAAACTAAGTTGCTTGTTTGCTCAAATTTGAAAAACACCTTGGTGTTTTAAGTACATAATTGTGTGTTAACAATTTACAAAAAATAAGTATTTTAAAAATGTGTAAATTTTACCCTTTTCCAAGATTTTTATCAACAAAATTGCTAATGCAGTTTGTGATTCTGTCAGGGCGAAGGCATCGTATTATTAGTAATCGCTGAAATTCATCACAGATATTCCGCCAGTTACCTTTAAAAAGAAAAATGTTAGAAGTTAATACTTATTAAATAATTTTAGAAATACACATTTCAGTCTTTCATACATATACCGCATTTTTACTATGGAAGAATTTAAATTTTTTTCTTAAATAACTTAGCTTTGGAACGGGCCCATTATCATCTAGATTTAGATATAGACGAAGCAAATTTTTTCTGAAATTTTATAATTTCAGATCATTATAGCACAACACGTGAGATGAAAAGATCAGTACATCATGAAACATACTGTTACGAAATGTACAGAGCGGTAAGATGGCTTCCCCGCAAAGCAGTTTTAGGGTTGCCATAAAATAGCAAGGGAAGGCAGGGTTGCCACATTTGGTGAAAAATCGCACATTCGGCGATATTTGGCGACAAAATTGGCGATATATCATGGACGGATGGAGAACCTTCTGGAACGAATTCTTACCGGTTTAGCCCAGAATGTTCTCGAACACAAGCTGAAAGCTATATAAACCCTGCTGGTCCACAGTCAGTCAGTGTGTCTCTCATCGAGAGTGAGTGTGTCTCGTCTAGCGAGTCAATCCCTGCGGAATCGATCGAGTTGACAGCCGGGCAGCGAGTGCCGAGTGGGTCGTCGAGTGCACCGAAGGAGTCTGTTAGTGTATCGCGGTTAGTGCATCGTCGAGAGAGCGTGTTGAGCTCCGGGAACGACTGAACCGAAGAGTCGGGAGCTGTGCTGGTGTGCCGTCGAGTGCATCGCGAGTTGTAGCGTGGAGAGTCTCGATAGTACGTGGATCGCCCAGCTCAAGCATTTCCCTACCTGCAACGCTCTTAGTAGCATCTAAATCAAGACAGCCGGAACACACACAGCACGTAATTACTGCGTGCTAATCGCGGCTTAAACAGGAACTTGGAGTACGTGGAGTTCCGAGAACGACCAAGCAGAGTCGGATGCTTTGCAGGAAGCTGTCTCCACCATGATAGCCTGATAACCTGAAGGCTGTGTCGCTGATCGTGTCAGCGTGTTTATAGTAGTTTATCGACGACTTTAAAACGTGTTTTGGAGCTGTCCTGACAATACTGCCAAATAAAGTGTGTTTCGATACTTCATCAAGTGTCGTCGTTTTTCACTCCAAATCCACACAACCACACAAACTCCGTACGAACGTGAAGGAAGAAAATAACGCAACAACTGGTGTCAGAAAAGAGAAAGAAAATTAAAAAAAAAAAAAAACGCAACAATACACTGAAAAAAATTAAATAGCTTGGTTTAAGAAATTCGATTTATGAGTCCTTCAACAGCTTAAGGAAATTTATTTGATGAAATGCATTAGCATGTGCGAATCGCTTCTGAAACACAAGGAAACTTATCCATTTCTGAAACGACTGACTACTGTGATAAAAATTATGCTCTTAGTTTGGTGTGATCATGAAGACATACTTTGAACACTTTGAACTTTTACGAAGAAACCAAACGTTTGATTTAAACGTCTACGTTCAACAACTCACCAAACTGAGCAATGCACTTCAAGAAAAGCGGCCAGAATTGGTTTGGTTTAGTCCGGTTTATTTTAATTATGGCAAAGCACGCAAGGGCTATATGCCTGAGGAAATAGATGCCTTTGGTGGAGGACCTTCTAAGAGAACTCGCTCGCATACACGTTACACATGGGAAAAAACACGAAAACGCACATGTAGCTTGTGGAGCAGTCACCACTGAAAACGAAAGCGATTAAGCTGTTCCTCCGACGTTACTCCCCCCACCCACTAACCGAAATTGGACTCAATAACGCTTGTACCATTGCTAGATATTTTTTCTTCTTCTTATATTTAATACATATGCTTTTCGTGTGCTAATAATAATGATCGTGCTTTTTGTATATAGCAAGATGGATTATCCATTAACAACGTTCATTCTGTTTTATTTATCTGTTTGTCGGAAATAACCAGCGTCTAGATAGTAAACAAATGAAACGCGCGAACCTTCAACGTTTGATAAAAGTGACTGCAAGCTCATGAGACGGATTGCACGTTTACTTCAACCAAACGCGTAAAACATATCGAGATATGCTATTAAGAATAAAAATACAAACAGAAAGGATACTTTGTCTTAAATTACCCCTACATAATAAGCGTAGATAATCTGAAAAAGAAAAGCCAAGCCTGTCTTCAAAATGCGAAACAAAACTAACATAGTTATGTACTGCGCATTCGAGAAAAAGAAGCAGAAATGGCTACTAGCTGCGAAAATAAATATTCGATTATGAAACTAAACTATAACAAATATGAACTATAGAAATACAAACGTGAAATTATTCTGAAAAACAGAAAATTTATGGGATTTAATCGCAAACGGTACACCGAAAGAAATCAACGCTGAGTGGATAAAACAAGATGAAGAAGCACAAGCTATCATATCATAAGTTTACTTATAGAAGAAAAACAGATCGTACACATAAGAAATAAAACAACAGCTAAAGAGATATAGAACGAATTAAAGAGGAAAATTCATGAAAGAAAAATTCTTTCACGTAAACTTTACCTTCTCAGAAAGCTATATACGTTAAAAGCAGGAAACGAACACAAGCTCGAAGAACAACACATCAACAAAACGCTCGACTTAAGGAATTGGTGAAGAAATAAGGGACGGTCACATTGCAGTTCTCTTACTGGCTTACCAAAAAGATACGAAAATCTTATTACAGCTTTAGAAGCACTCTCAGAAGAACTAACGTTGGAATACGTAAAAATGAAACTCATCGATGAATTCTTAAAAAAGAAAAGAAGGCACGCGAACAGAAGAAACAACTGCTTTCAAAACGAATTTTAACACAAAATTCAAGCATTTTAATCAATAAAGATGAAATTATTGAAAAACATTAAGACACTTCGGAAAAGAATGCAGATTCTTAAATAACCACAAAGAAAAGACAAAAACGTAAATAACTCATTTGAAAAGCAAGCGAATAAAGGGAATTATGGGAATAAACAAAAAACGAAAGTTGCTGTAAGCGAGGATACACACGAAGATGAAAACAAAAATAAGAAAGTCGGGAAGATTGAGAATTAGACGTTCGAAGTCATCAGAGAAAGAAAATTTTAAAACTCAAACTGGTCAGTTGATTCAGGAGCCACCTGTCATATGACCGATAACATCAATTGTTTCACGAAATTAGGTAGAAGCAAAAATGAAAAAATAACAGTTTGCTAACGGTACTCAGATGAAGTCCGAAGGCATCGGAGAAGGATACTTAACTGAACAGACGGGGACGAAGTTAACGAAATTAGAAGTAAGACTCATATACGTTCCTGACCTAGAAGGAAGATTAATATCGGTATGAAAAATTACAAAGAAAAGTTTTACAGTTGAGTTTGAAGAAGATATTTGCAGAATAAAGAAGAAAAATAAAGGAATAGGAATTATTAAAGCAGAAGGAAATTTATATACCATAGCGGAATTACAAAGAAAAAAAGGCTAAATTTGCAGCTGCTGAAGGGAGTGAAAACAGCACAGATCATTGGCATGGAAGACTAGGACACAAAATTATGAATCAATCAAGAGGCTAAAGAACCTGGTAACCGGAATAAGGATCGACCGAGAAACTAAAAAAAAAAAAAAAAAAAAAAAAAAAAAAAAAAAAAAATGCGAATCCTTGTATCAGAAGCAAAACGTCTGAATTCCGTATCGCAAGCTAAACAACTATAGAGCAAAATCAGTTCTAAAATCGATACATTTGGATATTTGTGGGCCGATTGTTACAACATCACTAAGAGGAAAGGAATACCTCATAACATTCATCGACGATCATTCGAGATACACAACGGTCTATTTGCTAGCTACAAAAGATGAAGCTATCTCCAAGTTAAAGCAATTCGTAACCACTACAGAGATCGAATTTGGAAAGAAGTGAAAAGTCTTAAGAACAGACAATGGAGGAGAATATACAAACAAAGAGATTGAAGATTATCTAAGGGAAACATCAAAGCTCCGTAGCATATTCACCGCAATAGGACGGTAGAGCAGAAAGAAAAAAAACAGATACTTAATGGAACAAGATGCCTGCTACTCGATTCAGGACTCAAAAGATAATTTTGGGGTGAAGCCGTGATGACAGCCACCTATCTACAAAACAGGCTACCATCAAGATCAGCGGAAAATACACCGTAGGAGCTCTGGACTAATAAGAAGCCGAACTTAAGCCATATCAGAGTTTTCCCGTTAATTGATGGAAATATAAAATTACACTGGATTCGAGGACATACCGGAATTTATGGTAATGAGCTTGTAATTTGAATGCAAAACTTGCTACTGAAAAGAGCTTTGTACATATAGAAACTCTTTTTGAAAGTTTTAAAGGAATTCTTATAAGTAAAGTAATTGAAATTTATTTGGCAAGAACTCTGGACTAATGAAGGTCAACATACTTAAATATTTGAAGATAGTTGATAAAAAGAGGGGTAATTTAAATCAATTTCTTACAAATCATGCACATATTCCAGCTAATTATAATCTCTTTGCGATTTAATTAATAAGTTGTAAATGTGGAAATAAAAACACTGATGTTGAACATGTTATATTATGTGATTCTTTAAGAAATAAAAGAATTCTTTAAGATTGGGCTTTTAACAGCTCTCCAGAAAACTAGTGACTTAAATAAACGATATCAAAATGAAACAACAGAATTAGGTTTAGTAAAGATTTTAAAATAGATAACAAAAAAAAGAAAATGCCTTATATGTCAATTATGTGATTATAAAAGAACTGTTACTAGATTCTGTAAGATCAAATGATCCAAAGACAAGTTTTAAAATAATTGTTATTACTTTGTAGGTGATTAAGGTATATCGACATAAATGTATTGTGTAATTATGTATTCGATTTGTAACACGGTTTGTATATATAATAATATTTTTATTGTATACATAATATTTTTATTGTATACATAATATTTTTATTGTATACATAATGTTTTCATTGTAAACCTAATAAATGGTTATTTAAGTTTGTAAGGTTTATCCTAAAGTTGCTAACAGTTATTTTTAGTTAGAGCCACTGCCCTATCTCTCCTAATTTCAGCTTACAGTTTCCTGCCAGAATGTGTTTTCAGAATCAAGGTTAAATGCAAATGAAGGAAGAGCAAGTATTTAGCATAGAAGTTCTACTGACTTCGTTAGAGAGCCAAAGATTCTGACCAGAGCGCGTTCGTCTTTAGGATACTCTCTTTCTCTGAGCTATTTTTATGCTCGGCAGTACTTTAGGCTCTTGATAGCTTCGTCGTTTAGTTAGCGCTAAGGGACCAACTCTTGTAGAATCTTGATGGCTTCGGCTATATCTTTTTAGTTAAGTTTTATTTCTTAGTAAAAGTTTTATTTCTTGAGTTCAAGCCCAGTTGGAGGCTTTGCTGTAAACTCCGAGAAGGAGTCAACTGTTAGATTCTTATTTTGAGAAATAAAGCGTATTTAACCTTTCCCGAGTTCTGTTCTCTGTCTACTGAACGAAAGCGATTATTCGCTTACGAGTTCTCAAGGTTCTACACATTTAGCTGTAAATTAGAGGTTGGAACATTATAAGTTATTGTATTGTATTGTATTTTCGTTTAATATATTGTACAACAATTTATATGTTAAGTTTTATGTATTGCTCATTTAATTGCAATTGTCAAGTTGTAGAATTTATTAAACATATTTGCTGGCGGCCCCAGGATGTCTACCAGTCTGTTATGGTTGAGTACAGTATAGTGGAAACAGACTTAAAAGAATAAGTGGTTTCATCTGCATTCACCAAATATGGTTAGGCAGGAGTATTTATCAGTCTTAAAGACGCTGCAACCATGGATGTAACAGCTGTAGAGGTACTTTGTCGATTCCTCTTGCCTACTATGGCAATATGCATATCTTCAGAAGAGATGGAAACCCTTGGACAACTGGGACAAATATTTGACTTGCTTGGAATCGTTTCTACATTCCAGAAATTATCGAATGAACACCACAAAAGAAATAAGCGAGATCTTTAATTAACTGTCCTACTTAAACATTTGTTTCTGACATTTGTTTCCTTTTAACAAAAGAAATATAAAAGATCACCGTTATAAACACTTCGTATTAGCATGTAAACCACACTTCTCAAAACTTTAGCATTTTCAATAACTGCCCAATTATCGTGTGATTGGCTGTAACACGTGATATCTGCATACTGCCGTTTGCGATTTTCAGCCACTCAAAACTCAACTATGCTTCCGAAAATTGCTAATTTGCATCGCGAACTGAATTTTGAAAGCCATTGTAGTTTTTAACACTGTCAGTTACTTTTGCTTGTAGAGATAGAAGCTTCAGCAAACTTGAAATAATCAGAAAAAACATGTAAGATCTTCGCTCATGAACTAAATAATGAAAATGATTATGAAAAATTATTGATTATTTGCTAACTAAATTATAAAAAGAGCTTGAAAATAAATGGAATACTTTTATATTAATTTTATTACTATTTGTAATGTTTCAATGTTATTTGCTATTTATTAAAAAGGCATTTCTTAACCTTTGCTTTTCGAAACTGTAAATCATTATACTGAGTTATTTTTCTAAATATATAAAGCTATGATTATATATCATTATCATTTGGAATAGTTACTTTTATGCAGTGTTTCTTAACCTTTCTAGCGACGCGTACCCCATTGCATCTGAAAATATATCTTCGCCCCCCATTGAAAAATGTGCTTTAATTTTTTTAGTCCAGAAAAGTACATTTTTTGCGAAATTTATTGTTTATTGAAAAACATAGTACATTTCATATAAATACAAAACAATATTATTTTTATTAATGACTAGTCTGTTGTTGTTTGTTCATTATTATACTGGCGAAGCGAGGTTCCTTTTTTGAAAGACATACCCGTAAGTCATCACTTGCATTTAAGCGATTTCTCGCTTTAGTTTTTATATGCAAAAGCGATGAAAATCCCGGGGCCCACCAGCGGCCGAGCGGTAAAGTCGCTGAACACTGGTAGTTCGGTCCGAGGTTCGAATCCCGCGAACGGGCTGGCTGCATGGGTGTTTTCGTGGTTTTCCCCATGTGTAACGTGTATACGATTCCCCTAGAAAGTCCTCCACGAAGGCATCCCTCCCCTTAGGTAGATAGCCCTAGTGTGACCCTTTGCCGTAATTAAATACACCACACCACCGATGAAAATTCCATTTCGCACAAGTAGGTGGTAGCAAAGGGTAAGAGTAACTGCACTGCTCCGTTCACCAACTCTGGATAACGTTGTAACTGTGAGCACTAGAATTGCTGCAATTCTAATTGTTCGAATTCCATTCGAACATGTCCACTTGCTCGCATTTCAATAAGTTGATCTTTTTTCAGATCACTATCATCCATCAAATTTAAGTCAAATAGAAATGCATCCAGTATCCATCTCTGAGTTTTGGTAATATTTCCGGTAGAAAAATATCCATTGAATGATTCACTCAATCGTCTCAAATGTATTACAATGTCGGGTATAATCGTATAATTTTAATTTTTCGCAATAACAGAATCAAGCAAGGGAACGTTTGCAAAATTCCCCTTTTCTACTCGACGTATCCAAATTTCTAATTTTGAGATAAATGAAGATAATTTTTCACTAGATATTATTATATTTATACCAAATCCTTGCATCGATAGATTCAATTCATTAAATGGCTAAATATGTCTGCTAAGTAGGCCAGCCTCAGCATTGCATCATTACCCTGAAAAGCTTTTATTAAATAACAGTTTTGACTAGTCAGTAATTGAATAATTTCCTCACGCAATTCAAAAACTCTGTTAAGCATGCGACCCATAGATAACCATCGTATTTCGGTGTGATATAGGAACACGGTATGATCAGCACCGATTTCTTCGCAAAATGCACGAAAAATGCGATGATTAAGAGCTCGCCCTCGGATGTACTTTACTACATTTACTGCTGTAGTTAGATGTTGTTTTAAACTTTCTGGTAATGCTTTCGACGCAAGTGCATGACGATGCAACATTCAATGCGTTATTATAGCTTCCGCTAATTCTCTTTTCATGTGTGGAAAAAATCCTGAATTTTTGCCTAACATTGCTGGGCTTCATCAATGCATATAGAGCCAATCACATTCTTTGGTAATTGATATTTAGTAAAAAAATCTTTGATGCGATTGAAAACATCAATTCCTCTCGTATTCACCTCCAGTGGCTCACAAAATAGAAATTCTTCTATCACCATTTTTTCCTTCACATACCTGACAAATACCAAAAGTTGGCTACAATTATCAACATCAGTTGACTCATGCAGTTGCATGCTTATTTTTAGTGGACTGATTTTTACGTCTTCAATGACTTGCATTAAAATATCTTCACTGAAATCTTGTATTCGCGATCGTATAATATCATTCGATAATGGAATCTGTTGGATTTTTCTATGTGATCCGAATGTAAAACTGTTTTAGGAATAATTAAAGCAGAAGGTTTAATCAACTCTTCAGCGATCGCGTGAGGTTTCTTTTTTTTCGCACATAAATATGCCACTTGATATGACGCTTCTAATAAAGGTTTTTGAATTGCTGGTCCGCACAATTTCAGGATAGTTCCACTGGTATCAAACCGAGCCTTCTTTAACTTCAAGCTGTTCATGCTATGCGCTTTCTCGCCAAATGCAGATTATTGAAATGCACTAATAACTTTGATGGTCTGCTGTTTGAAAATATCTTGTAACACAAGATGTATTGCCATCTTTTTCGGTTGTGCAGGTAAATCCATAACCGGCATACTTATCGTTCCATTGTCGTTTTTTTGACATAGTGGGGTTCACTATAATCGATTTAATTATTTAGAAATAATGTCCTATAATATATATAATGTTCTTACGTTTGTAATATCACTGAATCCTATTCGGCTTGAACGGGCAATTAAGAACGTATTAGTCTGAAGAGGTTTCTGGACAAGTCAGAATACACAATACACATGTCGCAGACACAATAGTTGACTCAACCTAACACAGGCGCATTAGATGCAGATACAAATCTGTGAATCCGTAGATTCCATTGGAGTAGCACATATTGAACTCAGCGCATGCGCAAGCTGGGATAACGTTCTCCGCTTGTATTCCCACAAAGTTTTTTCTTTCCTTCGTCACCTAGCTGCCTGTTCGCGTTCGTTTGTAGCGTTTCATGCCTTTTCGTAGCGTAGTGTATACGCCCATCGGCACCGGCTCTTTCCTGTGTTTTTTGCCGATAAGTGAGCTAACGGCTACCAATTTTTATGAGCTTCAGTATTGGGGACACTATTGCAGATTTCAAATATTTTATTATAAGAAATTTAATAAATGATATTTAATAATTTTTATGGTTAGGTAGGGGCTTCTCCTGCAACCCCAAAAATACATTCCCGCACCCCCGATTAAGAACCACTGCTTTTATGAATATAAACGTGTAAAGATATAGTTGATTGGGATTTTGTGTTTGTATGTGCTATATATATATATATATTTTTCTTCTTTTTTCCCAAATAGCCGGATAATTTGCTTTGCACGATTTCCCCTTGATAAGTCTGTCTCCTTCCTGCTCAACAATTATTCACTCATGCATTTTTATAATTTTTTTAGAATAAAAAATCTTTTTTGAAATTATATATTTGTTCATGGGTTTTGATATTTGCACTTGATTTAAATATGCTCTCAGAATATAAATGATATTGTAGATTAGTTCGCAGCAATAATTAATCATTAAATTTCATTAACTTTTAATTAGCTTTTTACGAATAGAGAATGTTTGTTAAATTCAAATTTCATTCCTTGCAGCAATGGCGCAAGAGAATTATTTAAATTTAATTTAACTTTATTATTTCTTCTTTTGAAATAATTTTGTATATATATATCGTACAAAGCAAATTATCCAGCTATTTGGGAAAAAAAGAAGAAATATATATATATCACATACAAATACACAATATATGTATATATATATAGAGAGAGAGAGAGGGTCTCGAAAATTTACCTCTTTGCTTCGGACTAAAAAAGCGTGCAAGCACAGTTCTGATGACTTCACACGCTGAAAGATTTTTGATCGGGATGAACAAACTTTATTATATAGTAATGTTGAAAAACATGAGGCTTGTTATAGTAGAGGTCATTAAGATTACAGGTATAAATGATTTCTAGTTGTTGCTCCTAAGATCCAAAATTCATACAAGAATATCCAAATAATTTTCGTAATTCATAAAACCATTCCTAAGATATGGAAATTTAAAAAAATCTTCTTGCGAAATTTAAAAGAAATCCTGGGAAAGAAAGAGCTGTATACGTCAGAAGATTCCAGTGAAGAAGAAAAAAAAAAAACTCTAAATCAAGTAAATACCGTGGAATTGTTTTTAAAAGGCTTCAGTTTTTCATAAATTTTAACAAAAATAAACACTAAGAAAACTGAATCAGTAACTGAATATATGATTTAAACTGCACCTGGCAAATATATTTTCTCTGGCTCTGCTGTTGTGTACCAGTCTTGCCACATTCTAGATATTTCGTCAAATGATACAGTTATTCCGAGAAATTTTGGTAACCGCTCCAGTTGAGTGATATGATCCCAGCAATGTTGAGGCAGCCAAAGTGAACATGGATTAGGTGGTTCTTCAGAGCGATCAATTACCTAAAATAAAATAGCACTCTTTTTACTCATATTATGCAATAGAATTTTACTATGAAAGAATTCAATGTAAAAGAACCTGCTAATTTGATATACACTGCTGACCATGACGAAAATCATTTAGCGAAATCACATGTATTTTAGAGCTACATTATACCAGAAATATAAAATATTAAAATCCCAGTTAACTTTGAGGTAAAAAGAGGCAGAAATCAGAAACCCGAATATCCATTTCTAGTAACAACAGCGGCTGTTATACGGCTGGACGAGTAAAACAGTCTGGCTGGCAGTTCTGCCACCTTGAAGGGTAGCATCGGTTCTGAGCAGTATCATCGGCGCTGGATATATATGTCTAGAAGCGCCGCAAGTAGATTTCGAAGATATATGTCTAGAAGCGCCGTAAGTAGATTCCAATTTGACGTTTCACCAATCGGCATTTTATGCCATTGGAGAAACGTCAAATTGAGACTGAGCAGGCAAAACTGGGGTTATTTTCTCAAGTATAATAAATTAAATTCAGCAACATCCAAGAAAAAGCCATCATGTAAAGTTGGTATAAATCATAGTGAAACAATATGGGAATTCGAAAATGTGGTATATTTTCCACAGTTCATCGAAGATACAATATGATTGAAGATTGTTAATTTTTTCTAAGCTTTTCCAAAATATTAATACTCGTAATTTAAAATAGGTGCTCAGAATTAACGTTATTCCGAAATTTAAAAAAAATTTAATTGATTAATTATTCCCTTTCAGATAATAAATAATTTTATTCGCTAATGAATCGTTCATAGTTCTTTTTCAAAAAATTTATAAAATTAATTCAATTGTACTTTATACATTATTATAAGATCTGACTTTCCTAGCTATCATGCAATGTACCTAGATCTCAAAGTTCAACTTGGCGAATTCTCGCTTAGGCGTGAAGATGAATACAACAGGGAAAAGGTGTAAAAAGCCCTTTTTATTTATCACAACTCTTTAATAGAAAGGCACGGACTTCGTGTTTACAAAAGAACCCACTACTTGCGGTAAGAACTTAAAAATAATCTAATAATAAATTCAAAAGTAAAAAGTAGTGCCAGACAACACAACTTAATTTAATTTAAAAGACTGATTCAGCAACCAAGACCGGCGATAGCACTAACTAAAAGGCCAGAATATGTAGCCGCTACTAAGATTATAGATGGAGGACAAAAAGCAGATGTGCGCCACACTAGCGAAATCACGTTCTGTTTAACCTCGTTTCATCTGTTTAAATACTGTCGTTCACCTACTTATTTTGCATTCTGGCGAGGAAATGCGAGGGAAAATAAGAGAATTCAGAAAAGGTATCAAAATTAAAATAACTGGCTAGTGAACTTATCGGGACTTGTATTCCTCTTGACTTGCTTTGGAAACATGAACTGTCCTGACTCGGAACAGGGAGCTTACTCAAGCTATGTTCAAAAAATTGTGAAGTAGACAATACACACAGGAAGGGTATACGAAACCCTTTATTTTTCTATCTTTACAGAGATTTCCGGAACTTCGGAATACAGAGACCAACCACTTGTGGTCTGAACGTAAGAATATAAAACTACTAACTAAAACTCTAACTAAAACTAACTTTGGATTAATATACAAGTGCCTAGCTTTATATACAAGTGCCTAGTGATTGGCCGTTATTTAACAAAATCCGTATGTAGTACAGAGAGCTGCTAAAACTACGATACGTTTAAAATTATCAAGAGGACTAAACCTCTGGCCTTGAAGGTAACCAGCAACCGAGTAAAACTACTATGGCAAGCGGCTTGCAATAACTCTTTCCTCTCTCTTGCTTGGCAAAAAGCCACAACTTAAGTACTTGGCGTTAGAAAGACAAATTTACATAAATAAGCTTTTAATTCTGGCCGGAAGTAGAAAATAAGAAGTGATAGTAAAGATTTAAAACAAAATAAACGTTAGTAAAACTTAGGATCCTTACAAACTAATGGGAACCCTATAACACATGTGTGATTGACACAACTTCGATAGTTCGGCTAAACCATCAAATATCTCGATGCGTGATCGGTTTGCAGTTGTTGTACTACACGTCGTCGGAGCTTAATTCATTGAGCAAGAAGTTAAAATTTAGCAAGAGTGACTGGTTAAAGAACGCGGACAAGATGTGTACCCAACCGCATGCCATACCACTAATCCAGTTGCTGATCCCATATGACAATGAAGAAGATAAGTATCCAATATTTTTTACCTAAATACTTCGATTCACGAATAAGACCAGAAGCAAGCAAAGGCAGGATTCATCAGAAAAGACGATGTCATGCAACATATGTGTAACGTGCATCAAGGAACGCTGCATTGTATGCACTGATTCCGTTACTCTAGCTTCAAGGGAAGCCAGACAGTGGGTATCCGGCCGATAATCCGTGACTCTGCAGCCTTTGTCACATATTTTGCAGATACTTGGCGCATATCCAATTTTTCTGACCCAGGTACGTGATGTGGTTATATGATCTCTAACAGCAATGTCGACAATATGTCTGTCATCCCGAAGTACTGGTGAGTGAGGACTTCTAAGTTCCCATACATTGCTCTGTGTAGCCTCCTAATCCATCGACTGCTAATTCTTCTCCAACACTCATAGAATCTTAACTAGCGCGATAATAATCGAGCAGTAGGGTAATCCGCTATAGGCTACAATTCTTCGTCGATAGAATCCTAAGACGTGAAGGTATAGCACAACTTCATACAGAAGCACATATGCATCAGTATTTCAGTAAGCCTTTTTTATACTGGTTCGAGGTGTTATTACTTTTGCCTGCAATGTGTGCATGCCGTAAAATTCTAATTATTATGTCCTCCCATAAGTAATGATGTTTCTGGAAGTAGCTTTCGAAGAAATAAATAAGTAAAAAAGTAATTTCATCAACTATATATTCCTTATCCATAATCATGCATTTAATCCTGCAATGGTCATTTCATGCCATTGGAGAAAAGTTCATCTCAAATCCGTAAGAAATCCATTGAGAAATGTGTTCTTTTTCCCAATGAAATTTTTTTTAAGTTTGATCCACCAGTTATATTTCATTTTTACTCATTAGATTTTTTAAATAATTTTTAAAAGGATAATGAACAGCAGTGTTTATGTTCCCGTGTTCTTTTCAATTAGCGTCAGTAAGTTCATGTGAAATCTACCTGGCAAGCTTAGACTGGATTCCAAGATTCTTCAAACGGTGACAGACAGTTGATTACGATAAATTAACTTCTTCTACGAACTCTTGGGCAATGGCACATGGCCGGTTTTTCAAAGTACGGTGACTTCATACAAATTTACAGAACTCTCATTCGAACATGCGAATAATCAAAACCTTTTTACTATATATTTCCTCTACATTTTTTATAACATTTACAATATTATTGCCGTTTTTATACTTGTAAAGCATAACGTGTCTAATGTGCTCTTCCGTGACCGCTATTTTCATGAGGGGCTATTAACGCAACAAATTAGCACTTGAGTGCCAGCAAGCCAGAATTTATCTTAAAGGAGCTCAATTTTGTTTTACCACCCGTGAAGTCACTTGTTTAAACGTGTCAGATCATGTTTCAACAAGTCCTGCTGAATAAACGACATCACGTATGGGATGACGATAAGTCCCAATCAGTTTAATTAACTTCGATAGATTAGCTATTATAGGTGCAACAAGTAGTTTAATTAACTGGTTAGATACCTTTAAATGTTACAGCTTTACTTTAAATTCCAAAATTCCAAAATCAGGTCACCCCCAAATTTTATATTTCATGACACACTTTTAATCCCGGTAATCTGAAAACAATAATCTAAATATTATGAAATTTCGAAATTAAAAATGAGGAAAGTATTTTTCCTACATTTTAAGTTATTTTATAATAATATGTAACAGATTTTGGATATAGTGTGAGTTTAAAGAAATTAATTATTTCTCACTGCCATACAGAAAGCAAATCAAGTACATAATTATAACATGTATTTGCAAATTCTTCATAGTATATTTTCTGGGATGCATTTTTTCGAATTCCATTCGCTTATTGAAATATTGGACGCTTTTTATGTACTTTTCACAACCATTGGTTCATTACAGATTCAATTCACAGAATTTTCATTATTAACATATTCTTTTGCTTATAGTTTTATTTGCTTTACTTTTGGAAGAAGTAATATACCGACATAATGCTGAGCACATAATATTTTTTTCTAATTGGCACAGAAAATTAGATTCACAAGAAAAAGAATAATAACAAAAATATGACCATTTAAAATGGAGCCTAAATAAAAGAGAATCTAGTACATACGACTGTAATTTACAATTGTTTATGTTTATAAACACATATAATTACTGTGATAAAACATTTCAAGTAAACCATTTAAACTTTAATTATACTTGAAAGCTTAACGATGTTTTGATAAATTTGAAACAATCATATACTTTTTCCCAAGCGCTTTCAAGATACACGAGCTGAATTACAAGTAAATGTTCCAAAATTCAGCTTAGTGTAAAAGAAATAATTCATAATTGTTTTTCTCCCCTTTGAAAATTCAAGACTATTTTACTGTTATTTGTTGTGAAATATCAACGCATCTTTTTAAAAGATTTTATTTAATTTATAATGCACACAATAAAGATGATCCTGTCTAATGCTACTTGTCTTGTGAGTCAATCCAGTATGAGGTACATCTCATTTGCTTTACGCGGTACCAACTTGTTTCTTGAAATTTAAGCTTCTTTGTAATAACTAAAACCAGGATTTCCAGCATTTCGATGTAAAACGGGTGTGGACTATACTTCATCCTAACTAATCAATACAACTGACATTTTCTATAAATTAAACACATTATTAATAAATAAAAGCACGGCACATTTTTATTTAATTGTCGCTTGTCTAAACAACTTAATGGTTTTCTCTAAAAATCATTACCCGTGGTTTAGAACTGGCCATGATCACAACTATGATGATTCTGTCCACTCGGCCACAGGAATAAATTTGGACAAATTCTATCTAATCCTCTTGATATAACAGGCACTGGTTTCTTGCTATCTGTTTGTTATGCTCACAATCAACACGATCGTATTCATTAGGGTCTTAAGAATCAACTTTGATCAAGTTCCTACGTTATTCAAAAGAATAATGTGGTACTAAATGCTTTTATGCTATTTATGAATGTTAAAAGGCCTATGTATGAATAAAATCACAAGAAATGAAATAATGTCTCACTGCAGTCTGGAAGCAGTTGTTTAACTGAATAAAAATCATTTTCATAATTTTATAATTAATAGATGTTTGCCTGGAGAACTGTGCTTAATATGATTACAAGTGTTGAATAATTGAGCTTTCAAAGTGAAAGGAAAATTAATCAAATTATTTCCGTGAAATTAAATGGATATTTGCACATTCTATACATACAGACTGAAGAATTTTACAGACATTTTTTTTCTACAGCTGAAACGCAGATTACTTATTAAATATATAGTATTATAATAATTTGTAATCTTACTTGACCTCCTTTGATAAAGAAATTGTATTCTTCATTATGAATTTTACCAAGACTTCTCATAATTTTAGTACACATATGAAATGCAAGAAGCAAAGAATGTTTTTCACAAATTGTTCTGCATGCATATCTGTTGGAGAGTATAAAATAATAATAAAGATATTCTAGGATCATTTTCAGTAGAAATGCACACAAAACAAGTTACATATTAAAGTATTATTAATGCTAACTTCAGTGAGTTATAAAATTTTATCGTGATTATTATCAGTTACACATTTAACAATTAAAAGCATTATAATATGTTAATTTGTTACTGAGTTATAAAATTATACAATTTATCTTGTTATTATCTGTTGCAGATAAGACAACTTTTATATTAAAGTGTTCACTGATATATTAATAGTAAAGTATTTAAAACCACAACGCAGTTAATAATGAAGTATTTCAAAGCACAAAGAGCAAATTTTGTAATTAAGAAGATACAGCTATACATTTTAAATATAAAGAATGCTTACATAAATTTAAATCCACCAATATCTATTAAATTCTAATTACTATATTATTATTAATTACTGAGAATACTTTATTATTGATTTATGAAACATAAATATCAGTTTTTGATTAACTGTGCCAACAGTTCTCATCTACATTTAAATATAAATAACTTGCATATTAAGACAGCTTGCTTCCAAATTATTGTTCTACTAAATATCTTTAAATGGTTGGTTGTAGACCCGCATTTTAATTTCAGAAATGAATGAAATGTGATAAGCTTTCAGACTACAACAATTTTGATTACATGGCACATTTTAATAAAAAATATATGAAAATTATATTTTTGTATGTACTCTCCATAAAAGTGTTCTGCTTACTAAGTTTTTATTGTCTTATCACTATTTTTTTAAAGTTTTAAAATGTGTGGTTTTCAATCAAAATTAAACTACTATTAAAATTAAATAATTTAAAACACCGTTGCTTTAAAAAAAAAGATCGAATGTATTAATTTCAGACATTTTTTGATACTGGATACAATATTTCCTAACCTGATTGTGTAGTATTTCCAAAAATTTTTTTTTCTGCTACATTATTTTACTATACAGGCCGTTTATCATCCTCACAATCTAGTAATTTTTGACTTATTTCCAGAATATTGATATTTAATATGACATAAAATTTTTTAGTTAACTTTCAAACAGTAACTGCTTAATAAACTGAACGGTTTAAAAGCAATAAATGCATTTCTTAATAATAACTTGAATCCTTATTTTTTATTTACAATTCTATAAACCATTTGATAGCACTGTATACACATGTTACAATCAATCTAAATACATCATTAGTCTATGAAAAATAAATTTTATGTATTTTATTTATAATATATAAGTATGAATAATTGCAGCATTACTGTAATTAATTAAAGGTGTTTTAATGCCATACATTATTAAGCATTTTATACATAATAATGCATGGTTTATTTTTAAGAATCATAAGCTTATTTTTTTAATGAAATAAATCTGTAATGGTATTGTAATATAAGTATCTAAATATAAGATAAAATAAACGCACAAATGTAGGATAAGCCATAAATTCTGTTAAAATTGTCATATGAACACTATTTTTTTTAATTTGAAAGTTATCTTCAAGAAACTTCTATTCAAAAACATAGAATCTTAGCCGTTTTCAATATTATTTGCATAGAGCCCCAAAATTTTAATTAGTGGTATCATAGGCAATTTCGAATACGTGAAGATAAAATTTCATTTTGATTGACTTGAACAAAAATTTTTAAAAAAATGTCTTATCAGTATTCCTTTTGCTAATTCTTAAAAAATAAATTTTATATATTTTTACCAAAAACATCAAATATCATATGATTAAAATTATCATTGCCTGAAAAACCTATGATTAATTATTTTATGTTAAAATCATGGATCTATAATGATCCATTCATTAGATAATTAGCCTTGCAAAATTTTTTGAACATTCTGCATGTATGGGGAATATTACAGTAGGGTGGTCATAAAAAAACTTCCCTGACATATGAACTCTTAGCATAAAATCTCCAATCTCGAAACTACCGACGGATCCTTTTGAAAATTTATATGCAGATTAAAGCAAAACTCACCCAGCAATAGACCACTCCAAGCTGAAGACAGCTTAGCCTACTCGGATAAAGACAAAACTCAAGTCTTTGCAGACCACTTGGAAAATCAATTTTCACCTTACACTTTCCCCGGTGACCCCCTTTTCATCGATAAGGTCAACTACAGCGTTGATTCCAGGCTTAACAGCACTTCCACCAATAAATGCATTGCACTGACATCTCTCGGGAAGGTAACAAATATCGTGAAACAACTCACGATCAAAAAAGCCCCCGGTATCGACAGAATAACAAATGCGATGATCAAAAACCTCCCAAGAAACTGCATTTCCAAACTCACCAGTGTTCTCAAAGCCTGTCTGGCACAAGCGTACTTTCCCAACCCATGGAAAACGGCTATGATCAACATGCTGCCAAAAACGAAAAACAATGCTTCCAAACCAGAAGGATATCGCCCCATCAATCTCTTATCTAATCCCAGCAAAATTTACGAAATCATTTTTCACAGACTTCAACCTTTTTTGGAGCTACTCCCAGACGAACAGTTTGGCTTTCGCCTTAACTTGTGCACTACGAAACAAGTGGTCAGGATTTTAGAATTTGCAGGCTCTGCAATTCTTAATACAATATGTCTGGCATTTCTATTACTCGATGTCTCAAAAGCTTTTGAGAGAGTATGGCATTACGTATTAATTTACAAATTAATGCAGCTGAATATTGATAGTGACGTTATTAAGCTCATTTTTCGCTCACTTTCAATATCTTCCGGGAATGGTAAACAGAGCATTTTCATGAAAATTTCATTCTCACTAAAGTCGAAAAATCTGCTTTTTCCACTATCAGATCTGAAATGCACTGTATATAATTGTCCGAGTTCCATGGAGTTGTTTTATTCACTAACTCTATGTTTTGGAAAATGAATGGAATTCTAATTTAGCAGTTGACTTTCTCGTAGGATTAATTTTGTCTCAAAAGCTTTGACAAAGTCAAAGATTATAAATAAGTAGCAGGCGGTATTCAAATCATTGAAATGATTAGTAGTATCGATAGAAATGCTAAATCGTTTAAGCACTTCTCTCCATGGAACGCGTATCTGGATTTCCTTTTAGATTCCATGAATTGTTAAGTTTAAAAATAGATCTAGGGTTTTTAACTTAAAATTATGTTTCTCCATAATGTTGTGATGGGAAAGCAAAAATTGAGACTCTATTTGAGTTGTGCGCGAATGCTTATATCTCTGAAACTACACATGTTACAATCAATCTAAATACATCATTAGTTAGATAAAACAGCACGCTAGCAAAAAAAAAAAAAAAAAAAAAATAATTGGACAAAGGGTATCCGCATAATAAAGCGTCAAAAATAGCGAATTTTGGTAAAGTTCCGTGTGTATGCGCGACCGCGTGTGAGTGGCAAGGTCGTCTGGTAGATACTCGCACGTAGACAATGTGTTTGGGTGGTGTCTTCGCCGTATTTTTTTATCTTTTCAAGCTAGTGTGGTTGCAATTTATAGAAAATTCACAAGTGTAGCAGATTATGTACCAAGAGTGTTTACTTTTAAGCAGTGTAAGAGACCCAGAAGTAGGCGATATTTGTATGGCTGATGTAATCATTAATGGGAAGTCAAGATTTATTCTAGTATCCATATGTATACATCCAACTAGGAGATTTGGAGATGTTCTTGTTTAGTGCATTGATGAAATGTTCTAAGATTACTTTATTGACCTTTAAAGAGTTTACTGTAGTACAAATGTTCCTATTAATATGATGGGAGATTTCAACGCAAAACGTCAAAGGAAATGAAATGACATTTGATTTTATGAAATATCATTTTAATCTCAGTGTGGCGCTAAGTAACTATACAAGTACACTTAACAATTCATTAATAGATTTAACATTTACTAGAAATATAACTGCAGACATCTTATGTATTCTCATCTTATGATAATTAATTTTTTCATATCAACGACCAGTTTTACATAGGGTCATTTGAATGAATAAATGTAATAAATAAAAAATAAAATATATGTCTGTGTAAAATCTTTTGCTTGTCTTATTTGTTGTACAACTTTCTCACATTTCCTTTAGTAATCTTATGCATTAAACACCAGCAGCTCTCTAAACTAACAGAGAGAGCCTACCGCCAATTTTTTAATCTGTAAGAAAAAGGGTCACTGCAAGTTTAATAGAAGTTTAATAATTACTTTTATTTTGTAATATATAGATATCTGAAAATTTATAAAATTTAAAAATTACTTCTATTATTTTTATTCTATAAGAATATGGATCACTGAAAGTTTAATAATTATTTTAGTGATACCATTGTTATTACTAAAAGACCATTTGACTTATCAGCTTATAATAGTGTTGACATTAAAAATTAAACTTTTTAGATATTTAGACCAACAAATAAATAATAAAATATGGCCTTTTTAATATTTAGTTTATTATAAAAGATTTTTTATAACAGATTTTATTCACAAAAATAAATAAAGTAACAAAAAGTGCTCGTTCTTTTATTTTATCGGCATATTTTAAAAAATTATACACTCTTGAAAAAATTCTCTAAGAAAACATTGGTTCTTACAAAACGCTTTTTATTCTTACTAAACGCTTACAAAACGCTTTTATTCTTACTAAGTGCTTATTCTTACTAAGTGCTTACGCTTTTATTCTTACAAAACGCTTTTATTCTTACTAAGTGGAAATTATGTTTACACGTAAGAGAATAATAATGTTTAGTGCTTTGTTTGTAATTCGAAAGCTTAACATTTCCGCGTTATGATATGTTGGAAAGTTTATCCAAACTAAGGGAAATAAAATAAAATTAAAATGGTCTTAAAGCTTTCAGATTTTATACTACGTCCAAAGAGGAGTTTTTTTATGTTTTTTGCATTAACTTTATTTATTAAATATTATGTTTTTCGTGCTTGAGCCACATAAAATTTAATTCAACAGCAGTATCACGAAATATTTAAAAACAGCATATCTCATAAATAAGCGCATTATGGGTTCACACGAAGAATTAGAAAGAGAAGGGCTAGTTCATAAAGCTTTTCCCCCTGAAACAGGAAGTGGTTTAGGGGAAAGTAATGACGTAGGCATGTTGACAATGGCTGCAAAGACGCAATTCGCAGCAAAGAAATTAATGTTTCAAATTTGAAAAAACAGTCTTAAAAAAACTGTGCGTGAAAATAGAGCTATAATTTAGAAAAGAAGATAATATCACTGCATGCATTTATAACGTTTAAAAAGTTATAATACTTGTTTATTAACTTTAAAATAATAGATAAAATGCGCTACAGTTTCGTTTTCTTAATAATTGCAATATTCTCCCCCTGCGAATTTATTATTAAATCATGAAAAAAAAAACTATGGCATTCATTATCCTTTCTTCACCTGCTTACTAAGTGGGAAAATTCTATTACTATTCCGAAGATAATTATATAAGGAGCTTTTTAAAGCTAAGCAAAAAAAAAAAAAAAAAAAAAAAAAAAACATAGTTTGGTAGTTTTGAATATATATATATATACACTCATGTCCATAAATTAAGGATAATGCAAAATCAGGCAAAGGAAGAGTTAGAAGCAAAACAAATTTGACGTATTTGTAAAGTTTATATATTAAACAAAAGGTAAAGAGCAAAAAAAGATGCTATATGTTTCATAATTATTGAAAAAATTAGTGATTTTATCTCTGGAGCAAATTACAGAAAAAACCTATTTACAAAAAAACCAATATTACATGGTTGGTATGATGGTTAATACATTGTATGTCTCCCAGACGATGCAATACAGTCCGAACAACGCCTAGGCATGCTGAGTATCAAATTATCGATCTGATCTTGGAGGATATTACACCACTCAAAAAGCAATGCACTCCGAAGTTCTGGTGGACATGTAGGAGGAGGTTGACGGGCTGCAACTCGTCCGCCAAGCATGTTCCACACGTGCTCTACTGGATTCGAGAATGCTGGCCAGTCCATACGGATGATATCCGCCGATTGAAGGCATTCTCTTACGATGATTGCACGGTGAGGACGGGCGTTGTTATCCATAAACACAAATTGTGCGCCCATGGCACCCTGAAACAAACGTACATGTTGTTATAGAATGACGTCCCGATAGATTTGGCTTGTCATGGTTCCAATTTGAACATGCAGGTCAGTTCTGGAACCCAGAATAATTCCACCCCAAGCGAGCACTCCTGAACCACCGTAACGGTGTCGTTCAATGTTGTTTTCTTGGTGGTAACGGGTATCTGGAGCTCTCCATATGAAAGTCCGGCGAGAATCAGACTGCAAGCTAAACCTGGACTCGTCGAAAAACATCACACAAGCCCACTGTTGCGGTGTCCACAATGCATGCTCTCTACTCCAGGCTAACCGCAGGCGACAGTGAGTTGCAGTAAGTGGAACGCATCTGACAGGTCTACGAGCATATAGACCAATCTGCCCTAAGCGTCTGTACACGGTCTGCCTTGAAATTGTCGTACCAGTGGCTGAAGTGAGCTGACGAGACAGGTCTGAGGCTGCGCTCCGCCTGTTTCTTTTGGCAGTAACTGCGAAATACCGGCTTTCATTCGGCGTTGTAACTCTGGGCGACCTGTGCTGTAACGTCTACTCACATTACCATCATCTTGGAATCGTTGCCAAAGCCTGGAGATGACACTATGAGCAATTCCAAGTTCGTCTGATACTTCCAGTTGGGTATACCCACATTCCAGATGGCCGATAATTCTACCACGTAAAAAATCATCCAAATGCGTCCTTTGTGTCATCACTATTCGGTTATTTCACTGAAATGCTTATAAAGCGCCTGCGAACAATTTTACCTCTTTGCCTGTATTCCTTATATATCACTCTCTTACACTCTCGTCATTGTGACGTACCATCGGTGTCATCTGATTACTTCCTGAAATTTGCATATGATTCTTGAAGATGTGTGTAGTGATTTTACAGGTGATATATTTATTTTAGAGTTCGATTTCCGCGTGACTCCGAATTATCCTTCATTTATGGACATGAGTGTATATACATATATCAGTTTTATTTTCTGCGGTTTAAGAACAGGAACTTATGTTTGTCTACCTTTGAAATCGATAGATTTATTCAAAATTTAATCTAACCTAAGATTACTTTTTTGACCTAATTATTTACATTGACGTGTTTCTAATCCGATATGATATAATAACAGATATTTTTAAAATAATTGTCTAACTTATACTCTTATCTATACACATACACTGTATTTAAATAAATACAAGATCGTTGCCTTAAGTTTGACAAAATAACTCTGCTCATAGTTTCTAAAGAGAATTACTTAATCTTTCAAAAATGGGGCAAAGGAGGAAGGCCTCTTTTATTCAAAATTCCTTTGACGTTTTATACTGTTATAAATTATCTAAAATGCTGAACTAGCTTTGTTTTTTATAAATTATCAGTTCATTTTTGTTTATTATTGCAATTAAGGCATTCAGAAATATCTGCATCGCCATTTGTGAGTTCTGTTTTAAAATCATTCTTATTCTATTTCCTATGACCGTTTTCGTAATCGGCCACAAAATGAATTTTCTTCAGCCTTAATTCGTGTAGTCTTTCAAAAGACCTATGCATTATTTTTCTTTTCTTGGCACAGTATTGGATTTTAACAGTTTCTTTTGCGGCAATTCAAGCAAACAAGCGATTTTTCATGTCATCTTCACAGTTACTGCACAGAAAATGTTCGCTGCAAATTCTCGTATTCTTCACATTAAAAGAATACTGTCTTCGATACATGTATCTATTTTTTTTCGCCAAAAAATCTGACAAATTAAAAAAAATATGAAATACAATATCCTTTATCTTCCTTATTTGCATGAATTTTATGGCACTTTGCTACAGTGCAAGAAAACGTATTACATTAACAATATTTTACAACAGTGGTCTCAAATTTAAATTGAAAACGTACCAATGCACAATTTGAAAGTAAATTGAGCAACTGATGAGAGCAACTACAAAAAATTTTGGGATTCGTTTTTTTTTCGGAGGGGGAGCGTTTAACACAACAAAAATTTGTCAATTAAATTTAAAAGTTTTACTAGATATTTGTCAAAACATAGGAACAAAACTAACGCAACGAAAAATATCAAATTTATGCGTATGTTTTTCCTGAAATCTAAAATTTGGTATCTGTAAGAAATTTCTGCTGGTCACAATTTAGAATTCAGACAGATAAATATTAAAATTTGATAGCTAAATATTAACATTTTCAGATTGGCATTAATTCAACTATTTGTAATATATTGAACTACTAAATAACTTACTTCTAATTTAAATTAAAAAGAAATATACGAAAGATTTCCAAGAGGGACAAAACTTGAGAATAAATAATAACATATCCTATTCGCTTTCTTCTATTTATCAGATTTTTCTATGACGAAAAAACAGGAAAAATAGTATTTGTATGCAAATTATTGTAAACATCTTCGCTTTTTGCTACACCTTTCAGTTACAACACTTCATGACGTTTCGATTTTCATGAAGTTTGTAATCTTGTAGTCTGTAAATTACTAAAAAGTATCATCACAATTTGTAGATACTCATCGGCAGTCTGGTTCTTTTCGAAGACTTAATAATTTTTAACTACGGGAAAAAAAAAAAAAAAAATTCTCATGTATATATACTCAAAAATAAAGTTTTCTTATTGCAAAAATTCATAGCTTAAGATATTTATCTTTTGACAAGTACTAATAAAAGTTAATTCAATTTGTATCATAAAATTTCTGAATAAGATTTATATCGCAGTGTAAATTACTTAGCCGTCTGTTTCTAGATTTTCCGAAAAGTTACGTTCGTTTTTGGTAATGAAAATAACGTAAAACTGGACTCCAAACCATTAAAATCTTAAACTTTTTCTTGAAATTCTTGTCATAATAATGCTAATTAATTACGGGAAATGTATTCGCGGGCAGTATCATATTACTGCAAGGGCAGCATGCGTTCTGTTGGCCTCCAGTTTGACTTTGACATGGCTTTACTAGAAAACAATATATGTGATTAAAATTAATTTGGGAAGTCCATATTGCTAAAATATCGATTCATAGTAGAATGGAGCTACAGTTTTAAACAGGTAAAATCAGAGCAGATGCAACATAATGACGTCAGACTACTTCCCGTTAACTTCTCGTACGAGGGTTGCGTAAGGCCGTGACCTTCGTGAATTTGTTCTTCCAGTTGGCCGCGTAAGGTCTAGAGGAGCCTTAAGCTTCGCTCTGACTAGTCGACGCTTATCCCAAACTCGGCGTAAAGTTGAAAACTTGGAACCTTGTGCCACGAGCCTTAAACCGAATTATATGACGTAGCACAGACTGGTTGCCTTGGCAACGCAGCTCGGCTTTAACCACTTATGCCCTTTATGCTCCCGTCTGAACACAGCCTTATAGGGTTGCGTCGACGATGGGTCACTCAAAGTAATGACCCAGCCCTTCTCTTTAACCGTGGCTTCACACGCTCCCAATGGAGGAGACAGATTTCTTCGCATTTCTCATGGTGACGTCACGAGAGAGCTGGCAGGGCTTATTTTTCGAAAGCCATTGCAAGATGCATATCAAGGTATGAAAAAGACGTCTCTCTATGGGGAACTTTAAAAAAGTAAAGTATTTGAGACAGTTGCATTAACAGTTTAGTTTTTAACTTGATAAGCATTATTTCTGTAATTTAAAAATTTAGATACAATTTCCATTTTATGTCATAAATACATCTTACCTATATACTGCACGTTGATGAAAGGCATTCAGATTTGAGATTCTGCGAGGTATATTTGGATCCCTTGGTGACTTACTTATGGAAGATAAAAATAAAGTAATATACGAATCCAGAGTAAATACATACATAGAATCCACAAATGTCATATCTGTTAGCACAAAATATAATATAGATGCCATTTTAGCACAAGGTCTATAGTTCTGAAATAAAAAACACATTTCCTTCATTAATCTCATATTCATAAATGACAAGAGTAGTAGTATAAGAATTAGATTTTTCATTACAAACACTTGCAGTCACACATAAAGGGAAATCTTTCAAATCATAAATTATATAATAGAGTAGAATTACAATTGTTTAAACATACTTATGACTGACATAAGTAAAAAGATGTTGGTCATCAAAGAAAGGGAATTATGCCAGTTATCAAAATTAAGTTAATTATTCAAATATATATACAGAACAGTTGTAAAATGCGTAAATTGTACAAATAGGATATTAATGAATAATAGAACACAAAGTTATTTATTTACTTACATCTCTTAAAGCATCAATAACAAGTTCAGTTTCCTGGTCTTTTTTCAGCTTTTCTTCAATATCAAGGGAAGCTAATTTAGACTTTTTAAGAGCTTGCACTAACACTTCATCATCCAGTAAAGAACCTTTAGCTTCATTCAATAATCTGTAGAAAAGATACTTTTTTTTTTTTTTTTTATTTGAGTTTGCATATTTTCAAGGTATATAAAATGTAATACGAGACACTTAATATTACGTGTAAAAATCTGAAAGCTGAAATCATTGAGCCATTCAGAACTTAATGGTAGGATAAGTAAGCTCATAAACCGCAATTAAATTACTTCAAAATAAATTTTAAATCCTGGCATGTTTATATATAATGAATAAATATCTTTGTAAAATATAGAAAAAACCAATAATTTCATAATGATTATAGAATATTTTATAAAATGACTGAAAAATGAAGTCTCAGGAAGATATGAAATTAAAGCATTATAAAAAACATAACAAATTTAAATTTACTAAGCATAATAAAAGTAACAACTTCATAAAAATATATAAATTTATTAGTCTTCTGATTCTGAGCAATAATTTATTTATTTCTATGACTGAGTGAAATGATGTTTGAATAATTTGTTTCTACAAATTCTTATCGTAAATAAAGATTTCAGATTAAATATAAGAAGCTGTGATTTCACTACCACATGGAAAGCAAGTAAAAACTTTTATTTGGCAATAAAAAATTCTTTCGTTTCCTTTAAATAAAGCAGTGATGCAACTAGAAGCAAAAAAAAAAAAAAAAAAAAAAAAAAATTGAAACTTCGGGTCCTAGAACTTGTGACTTAGGACAGAACTTACTTCATATGAAGTACCATGTAATTTTTCAACTGGCATTAACACACTTTCTGAAGATGAGTGATTTTTCACACCTTCCAACGTTATATTGTGCTGAGCAGTCCATTTCGAGGGGCATTTTCCTTCGGCAAGTTATGTAAAAGTTCTGCAACAGTTGCTTTGTTAGGTAAGAAGGGAGGGAGCAATTTGAAGATCTCACAATAAATCGTTTGATAAAAAGATGATGAATCAACTTCGATAACACGCTTTTTTGATTCAATAAAAATCGTTGCATTCTCATTAAAAGGTACAATATTTTGCTTACCAATACAATATACAGAATATACCCTTAGCAATTTATAAAATATCCAGTTATTTTATAGACCTTTTCCCGCTTTGAATTATAACGAATCGATTTTTTATCAGCATTTTTCTTAAAATGACAGACCTTTATAATGTGTACTCAGGGCCGGCACCAGAGACGGTGCAGTCGCACCGGAAGGTATAATTTGCGAGCAGCAAAACTTCCGAACGGCAGAATTTAGAACTCCGGGCGATATAAAACCCAGCACCGGCCCTGTTTAACCTTTCCGCTTATACTAATGCGGGTCTGGCGCTACGCTTTTTCAGTACGGTGCAATCTCCATGGCTTCTAAATTCTGATCGTCTGGTACTTCTTTGAAATCCTGAATCTTAAAAGCTTTGCTACCTCTCTAAATTCTGCCGCTAGGTGCAAGTGCACCAGTTGTGGCACTGGAATTGCATTTATGACATACAGCATTATGAAATTCACACTCCTTACGATCCGGCTGCACATTCTTGTTATTTTTTATTTTTATAAATCCTTATTGTTTCAGTCTTAAACCTTTATGATTTGATATAATTTTATAGGCAGCGTTGAATGCAATTCTAATTTCATTGAGTGCTTAATTACAGGCACCGTACCTGTCATACATGCGCGATTTTGTTCGCAATATTATTTTTTTTTCCTATTCATTATTTTTTAATATTTTTTTTAGTTCTTGCAGACAGAAAAACGGTAAAATTATCCTAATGACCTTGAAGCCATAAGAAATTGACTTTTATACTATGACAGCGATAAAGATGAGGACCTTGGTTTAAATAAAAGCAGTATAGATGAAGAGGAGCACTTTTCCCTCAGAAAGGCGATAACATAAAGCGATGTAGACGATGAAGATAATGATAACAGATATAACGACACCTACATAGTCTACACACAGGAAAGGAAAAAAAAGAAAATATTTGTTCAAGAACACTAAACGAGCGCCTTGCAATATTTGCATTCAATTTCTTACAATCATTAGGCCTGCATAAAATTCTTATGGTTCTTTTGAATATATGTAAATATCTCACTAAGGATACCATAACTGAAAGTTGAAGAAACCAATAACCTGTTCTGTGATGCCTTGTTTCTCTTGTTCGAGAGACATTCAGACTGCATTGCTGCGATTCAGTGACTATGCTATGTACAATAATGAAGAAACCAAGTCAGTAACATTCCATGATAATGCGCTGAGTACTTTAAATCCTTAAAAAAATACTATGCTGATTCTGAGTTTATAAAAGCTAGTTTTTCTTTGCTATTTCTGCCTACAATACCAGTATTATAACTTTTAGTTATTCTAATATAATTGGTTTAGAGAGAAAAATTACTTTGGTATGAAATCAGTGAAATATGTATTTATAGGCAAAGTACAGCTTTTATCATTTCAGCTGAATACCATTCTATTCGCATTTACTAAAACGTACTGACATTTGAAAGAAAATCAAATATACACAGAAATATTCATTGGTTGCTTAAGAAGTTACCCTCTACTAGAGCATGAGTGACTGAAATTTGACCAATGAAGTTGATTGTTATAATATTTATAACTTCTTATGTCTATAATCAGACTATAATAATTTAGGAAAGAATATCAAAGTATTAAATACCCCTTTCAATTTTTTTTACACCGATGGCTTGAGTTTGCATCTGTAACATGTTATTTGGGGTTTGGAGAGGTCGTCTACTATAGATGTCTTCATTAATACATTTGATATTCTGGATGCTATACTATAATCGATGCCTTCGTTTCGCATTTCCAAACATGGTAACGCAAGTAGAATACACTTACTTTCAAAATTCAGAAGTACATTTGAACTGATTCTGCAGTAAATAAATGCTCTCAGCACAGCATTTTTAGCTTTAGGTATTTTACGCATATTAAAGATACGTAATTTCATTTATAGAACTTATTAAAAAATATATTTCCTATTAAAATAAAATATGAATTCAAAAACCTTAATATGGTATCTTCTATATCGGCAAGCTGCCTTTTGTTATCACTTATACTCTTCACCAGTTTTTCTTTAGTAGTTTCTAATTCTGCTCTCTCATTCTGAATTACCAAAGGTAATAACTGATCTTCAAGGCCTGAAAAAATTATTTTAAGAAGTATTTTTAAAAATCCACATGCATATAAAAACTGCAACATAAGTGTAAGCATTCATGCTGGACCCCTCTAGTTTCAAAGATCAGAAAAGAATTAAATTTAGGCATACCTAAAGCTTTTCAAACATTTAGGACACTGAAATTTTTACCTAAAATTTATTTCCAGAGTAGGTGGTATATATCAAACTCACTTATTGGATTGGACATGAAGAAATATTTCTTGTTAAGGCTGAAGTGATCTGGCAACCACGATGAGAGAAAACAACAACGTGGTTAGCTAGCGGCCATTATTGGATTGATTGCGTGTTGGGTGGTGCACGTATGCGATGGCAAGAGTGTCCATCCAAACAGAAGTAAAAGAAAATAAAGCCACAGTCCATTAATTCCTAGTGTTTGTATTTCAAAAATATTTTTATTCTCGAATATTGTGGTCTGTCGAGCCGGAGGAAGATTAGTGCCTGTGGACAAAGTGCTGGTTAAAAAGCTTAAAGGTGAAGTCTTAAATTGATAAAAAAGTGTGATATATTACTTCGCATTCGACAAGTTAATTATTTCGGTTTCATTTGGATTACCTCAAACGGAGGTAAGTGAATTTGCTCATATATGTTCGGTATTATTAATTAACGTTAATTATGGAAGCATTTTTAATTAAGAAAAGAATTTTAAAGTATAACGAAAGCAACTTAAGATTTCGAAAAATATGCTTGTGATGAATTTCAGTTACAACCTTTTGAAAATAAATGTGCAAAATTTAATACTGAGTGTTCAGAGATTTTTGATAAATTATTTGAAGTAGTTGATGAAAAAGAGTTTGACAAATATGTAACTGAACAGCAAACTGTTCAAGACAGCATTTTACTTTGTGGGTTAAGGTTAAACAGCAAATGTCAAAATTTAGTGCTAAAGATGCAAGTAATGTAAAGATTGAAAATACCAGTGCACAAGGTATGCAATTATCTAAATTAAACTTGACATCTTTTAGTGGAAATATTCAAGATTGGTTAAGCTTTCGGGATCTTTTCATTTAAAGTATTCATAATAATGATGGCCCACCAGCGGCCAAGCGGTAAAGTCGCTGAACACTGGTAGTTCGGTCCGAGGTTCGAATCCCGAGAACGGGCTGGCTGCATGGGTGTTTTCGTGGTTTTCCCCATGTGTAACGTGTATACGAGCCAGTTTCCCTTAGAAAGTCCTCCACGAAAGGCATCCCTCCCCTTTGGCAGATAGCCCTAGTGTGCTTTGCCGTAATTAAATACACCATAATAATGATGTATTATCGGATTTCCAAAAGCTCTCGTATTTGAAGTTATCGCTTAATGGCGAAGCAGTTAGGATTATTCAATCAGCCACAATTTGTGACAGTAACTATAAAATTGCTTAGGATTTTTTAGAAGAAAGATACTCCAATAAACGTGATCAGGTTTTCGCCCACATAAAGCGTTTCATGTCATTTTCTCCTATACAAAATGAAAGCCCGTCTTCTATTTTAAAATTAGTAGACACAGTGAATGAAAGTGTAAGGTCTCTGGAAATATTAGACCAAAAAATAGAGGAAGTCGCAGAAACATTTCTTGCATATATTTTGCTGCAAAAATTGGATGTTTCCACTCGTTTTTGGTGGGTCTAATAATTTTGTGCATCATCTAATCAGATGATGGTGGTTCAGTGGGTTTACTAATTTTAACACTTTTACATTTTAAACAATATTTTAATTACTATATACAGAGCGTATTCTTAGGCCGCCGCCTTCAACATGAACAAACTTTATTCTCATACAACTAAGCGAGCAACAGCGCCCTCTAGCCTTTTTCTTCAAATTACACAACACTCCCCACCTGAACTCGGTGGAGAGTTCATCTTTCAATAATATATTCTAGAATATTCAATTAATATTTCGACAATAAATCCTGGAGAAATGGTTAAATATAACACATGCATACATAATTATAAGCACATAAAATTTTACAAAACATTAAATGATACCTATCAGCAAGGTCAGGAGAATCAAACCTAAAAATACAAAATACAAACATTAGTTAAGTTCCATATTATATAACAATTGTATAGGCCTTTTTAAGGTACCAGTAGATGTTTTAATTATGCAAGATCTTATTTTACCATCTATGCCTGGCATTAATTCCAAAATTTGCCCTATTGTCCAGAGATTTCTGGGATGTTAATTGATTAGCAGGGCAGAGATAGTAATCGTCTACCAACCAGAAATTGAGAGGGCGTTAGTGGAGAAGGTTCATTGGGATCGGTAAACACGTAGGTAATTGGTCTACAATTAATCATTGCCTGGATTTCAAGCTCTTTCACAGTAAGGGATGCTCGACCAATAATTTTGCATAAGCTGGATTTTATGGTTCGTACCATACGCTCCCAAAACCCTCCCCACCATGGACCCCTCTCAGTAATAAATTTCCAATTTATGCCTGTAGCAGAAAATAATTCTTTCACAGATGAGTCAATCAAAGTTTTAAAAATATGTTTTAGTTCTTTATCAGCTCTTTTAAAAGTCTTGGCATTATCGGAGTACACGGTGGTACACAGTCCTCGGCGAGCTAAAAATCTTCGGAAAGCTAGCAAAAAACTTTCAGTGCTGAGATCAGTTACTATCTCTATATATAAGGCACGAGTGACCGCACACGTTAACAACAGCATGTAAACTTTACCTTGCCTGTCTTTCGTAAAAAATGGACCGGCGAAGTCCAACCCGGTCACAGCAAATGGAGGCGACTCTTGGATTCTGTCTGGAGGAAGTGGAGCGATATCCTGTACCCCAGGACGTGCACTATATCGTTTGCATATCACACATTTGCTGATGATAGTCTTAACACGCTGTCTTCCCTTAATGATCCAATATTTGTCTCTGATCTGAGTTAGTGTTGAATTAACTCCAGCATGGAATACCCTTTCATGCGAGTCCATGATGATCAACTCGGTAAACTTGCATTTTGAGGGTAATAGAATAGGATGTTTTAAATTCTCGTGACAGTCTGCAAATTGAATGCGACCTTTCAACCGAAGAATTCCCTCCTCATCAAGCCTTGGATTAAGGGAGTAGATGGAAGAATCGAGAATTGATTTTTTATTTGATAACTTAATTATTTCCGCTTGATAGGATTCTCGTTGCGTAATTTTTACCCAATAATGTTCAACTGCTTTAATCTCAAAAGCACTTAAAGGTCCATTCCCTGTAGACCTTTTCCGAAGCCTCCCAATAAATCTAAATACATAGGCAGTAATTCGAAGTAATTTTCCTAAAGAACTGAATTTTTCTATATGCAAAATTGGGGATTCATTGTTAATTACAGGTGCAGTCAAAATAATACTTTTTCTTAACTCCAACGATTCTGAATTTGTTTTGGAAAGTTTTCAATAGGAAAACGTAACCAGTGTGGCCCATGCCACCACAAATCATTCTTAATTAGTGACCGAGCACTAATTCCTCGAGTTAGTAAATCGGAAGGATTTTGTTTCCCTTCGCAATCGTTCCACAATTTTTTGTTGCATATACTCTGTATTTCTGTAACACGATTGGCGATAAATGGTTTCCAATTATTTGGCGAACCTTTAATCCAAGTAATGGCGATTTCGGAATCACTCCAAAAATAAACATCCTCAATTAAATCACCAAACAATTTTTTCAAATATTTATACATTCGAGCAGCCATGAGTGCTCCCATTAACTCTAAACGAGGAAGCGTGATTGCTCTTAAAGGTGCAACTCTGCATTTCGACATGATAAAGGAAGTTTTAATTTTAGAATCACTCGTACAATATCTGAAATATGAGATGGCCCCATATGCTTTAGGACTAGCGTCCGAAAATAGGTGAAGGCTTATATTCATTGGATCGTCATCAAAGAAATTTCTCTGTATCGATATTTCAGTTAAATCATTAAGTTCCTCCCGCCAAATGTTGAATTTGTCCTTAATCTCTGCAGGAAGGACCTCATCCCAGTCAGAACCGGAACACCAGATTTCTTGCATAATAATTTTTGCCCGAATAACAAAGGGTGCAATAAATCCAAATGGATCGTATATTTGGGCGATGCTTTGAAAAAGTTTCCTTTTTGTAGCAAAATCGTTTCCAGCAGAAAAGTCAATTAAATTTTTTAAATTTAACTTTATATCGTCTTCAATGGAATTCCAAATCATGCCTAAGAAATTCGATTCACTAGTTAATTTGTTGTCTGATTCCTTAATCCCATCTGAGACCCATAAATCGTTTAATGCTTTAGAATTAGTTCTTAATTTTCTGAAATTCATCCCAGCATCCTTAAATATATTAACCGCATCTACAGATAACCGATATGCATCTTCAACCGTTCCTGCTCCAAAATATAGGTCATCGACATAGACAGAAGAATTTAACATTTGGAAACTGTCCGGCATTTTATCTTTATATTTTCGAATGTGATATTTTATAGTGGCGGCCAAAATGAAAGGAGATATAGTCAAACCGAAAGCCACGCGACACATTTGCATAATCTTAAAGGAGTCATTATTTTCATTAAACCAAAGAAATTTTAGAAATTTTCTATCACCTTCAGCAATTCCTATCATCAAAAAGGCTTTTTCAACGTCTCCACAAAACGCTATCTTAAACTTACGAAAATTTAACATAATGTCTAGTATATTTGGATTTAGATTAGGTCCCGATTCAAGGCAGTCATTTAACGAATTTGTGTCCTCTGTCCTTGAGCTAGCATCGTACACAATTCTTACCTTAGTAGTTTCACTAGGTCGTATCACTGCTCGGTGAGGCATAAAATATCCCAAATTTGTATCATTATTCGGACATTCCTCCACAATTCCTTCTAATATCTGGTTCTCAATTATATTTTTATATTCCTGAAAAATCTCCTTGAGTTTTACTTAGTTTATTGTGAAGGTTTGCGAATCGTTTCTTAGCTACCTCAAAATTATTTCCTAAATTATTCGGACTGTATTTCCAGATTAAATTTGCCTCATATCGTCCGTTTTTAAACTGCAAATTTCTTTCAAACTGATCTACTATTTCGCAGTCAATATCGGAATAATCACCAGAATCATTAATTCCCATATGTTCTAATTCCCAAAAATCTCTTAAATTTTTCAACACAACAGTGTTTGTCATTACCGCTAAATTTTCAGAACAATTTTTGTTTGTTTTATTTTTCTCGATTCCTGCGGCAACCCAACCAAACACAGAACTGACTACGTACAACCCTTCAGATATTTTAATTCTTTCAGAATAAACTACATTCCAGAATTCATCCCCTCCAATTAATATCTCAACATCTATGTTATTTTTTCTTGCGCAATCGGCGATCTGCAACCCCATATGCTCATTGAAGTCTGCAATTTGTTTACTAGGCACACTGATGGACGCCGAGGAAATAACATCCGAGATCAAAAACATTCAATTTTTATTTTATTAGTTTGTTTCCAATTCTGAATTTCGATTTCAACGACCGGATAGGAATGATTCACTGCCTTCGTCGCACCAAATGAATAAACAGAAAGTCTTTCATAACGGATTGGAGTAAGTTTTAAATGGTCGGCCAATTTTTTCGTTATAAAGGATCTGTGACTGCCTTGATCAAGAATTAATCTAGTTAATTTTGATTTATACTTAGAACAAGCATAAACTGTACAAGTTTGTAATAATATTTCCCTGGCATTACAGTCATTATTATTATCACCTTGAGGAACAGAAGCAATCAATTTTAAGTTTTGAACTTTATTTCTTTCCTCAGAATTCAAAGTCAGAGATTCAGTTTCATTTTTTGAATAACCTTGTTCCAACTTTTTGTTTACAAGGGATTTATTAGTACAAATCGATTCATTGTGAAACATACCGCCACATTTATTACATTTAGTTTTATTTCTGCACCTTTCTGATGTATGGAATTTTTTAAAACAAGAAAAGCAGCGGTTTTCGGATCTTAGTTTCTTTAATTTATCAGAGACATTTACTTCGCATTTAAATGACTCGTGCAAATTATCACAAAAGATGCATTTTCGGTTAACTGCAGGATGAAATGCAGCCGTGGATGTATTTTTTACATATTTTCTAGTTTCATATTTTGATTGATCGACTCGCGGAGGCACAGGATTTTTCCTTCCGCTTAATACTAGATTTGAAATTTCCCTGCATTCTATTTCCGTTTTAATAAATTGTGTTAATTCCGAAACTTCAACTTTATCTTTCGATCCTCTTTGCCGATTAAATTCCAAAACTAAATCGTCCGGAATTAATTTTAATAATATTGGAATTAATAAATGTCCATATGAGCCAGAAGTTACTTCTAAAGTTTCCAAATTACGAATCGAAACTTCTAATTCGTCATATAATTTACGTAAAGCCTTTACGTTAGCAGAATTTTTAACGGCTTCTAAATTGAGAATTTTATTCATGAATGAATTAATGATCAGGTCTTTTCGACCATATCTGTCCTTTAGTAATGCTACACAACTATCATAATTACTTTCTGTTAACTCAAAGCCTGACACAACATTCGAAGCTTGTCCCGTTAAGAATGTTTTTAAGTATACAAACTTTTGTATTTTTGAAAGCGTTTCGTTTTTATGTATCGAATTTTCGAAACTATTCCAAAATTCATTCCATTGTTTGGGGTCTCCCCAAAATTTATCAATCATTAATTTTGGTAATTTCAGCGTACTATTCCCACTAGAACTGGAACTTACATGCAAAATTCCATTACCACTAGACTGGTTTAAATCAGAACTTAGGGGATTCCTCGCTGGCGGTACTTAGGTAACCGCACCTAGAAACTGCTTAATTTGACTACAAGCAATTATACATTTGTCATTGTATTCTTCGCTTATACTACAATCTTCTTCAATTAAGTTAACATCAATTAACTCTTGTATTTCATCATCAAGCGTTCTCAAATTATTTTTCTTTTCGGTTAATAATTCAAACAATTCTCGTAATTCTTTAATCGAATTTTCCTCCCCTTCAATTTTTAATTTATCTTCAATCACTTTAATTAACCTAGTAACAGACGATCTCAATGTGGAACGTTTACGTTTCAATCTATCTAACTTTTCTTCCATTTTATTTAATTTAAATACACCCACGACAGCAATAATAAATACTTACTAATGTACTACAAATAATCACTAAATAATTAATTTAAGATTTCCCTACCTTTATTTGGAATTCCATTGTCACTTGAATATGAAATATCCATTGAAATCGAAACACTTGGATCGAACACCTAAAATCTTCACAAAGCCTTAATTCCTTACGCCGATGCACCATCTAATAATTTTGTGCATCTCCAAATCAGATGATGGTGGTTCAGTGGGTTTACTAATTTTAACACTTTTACATTTTAAACAATATTTTAATTACTATATACAGAGCGTATTCTTAGGCCGCCGCCTTCAACATGAACAAACTTTATTCTCATACAACTAAGCGAGCAACAACGCCCTCTAGCCTTTTTCTTCAAATTACACAACAGTGGGAAAGAGATTCAAAAACAAGTGAGTTACCTAAATTATCTGAGCTTATTGCATGTCTAAAAAATCATGCTAGAACTTTGCAGTCGTCAAAGTCATCTAATGTGTTTAATGGGAAAAAGGGTCAACCTATTCAAAAGGTGACTGCTTCAGTATCAAATGTTAAAGGTCAAGATTTTAAATGTATTTGTTGTAAAAGTAACAATTTTCACAAGTTGTATAAATGTAATTCTTTCTTGAAAATGACTGTAAGTGAACGTCTTGAATTTTTTGGTACAACTCTAATATGCGCCCTAATTTCACCAAATGTGGCGATATGTGTTCTGCGCTGGTTTTTGGCACGATTGCGTGTTCTATGGCAACCCTGTTGACGTTGAAAAATCTTTCGTTGGAGCTCGTTGGTTCGCCTCTGTGTCTGAGAAGATGGGAGAGAAAGATAAAATGGTAGTTGTTGAATTGAAGTTCGGCAAAAGGAAATATCATTGTGGCTATCCTGTTGAGGGGTAGTGGGTATTTGGAAGTGTGGAAAGAGGGTCTGGGAGATTATTTTTAATGGCAGTGCATGATAGAAGTAGGGATTTGTGATTTTATTTATTTGTGAACCATAGTATAAATTTTCTGGAAAGTGTGTCTGGCTGTCATGTAAATACGATAGTGATTACGTGGCGGCATGTTAAAGGCGGTATGAAATTTATATTTCTGCTATTCGAAAACGCATTAATTCATGGTAAGTGCATTTTATTTTATCCTTGTTCTTATTTTGTAGAATGTTATGTTCATTGGTTCTTTAGTATGAATTTCTGTCGTTAATGTTGTTTTTTTAAATTGTTTGAAATTTATTTTGTTGCTTAGTGTCTAGACTGTGCAATTCGTAGATGTTTTTAAAGTTGAAACAGAATGCTGTGTACATGGTATTATTTGAAATTTATTGTTGTTATGTTATTTTATTAAAGCGAGGAGTGCGTAGATCGTAGATTCCTTCCTTGCCTAAATTGTGCAATTCGTAGAATTTTTTTAAAGTTTAAACAGGATGCTGTGTACATGGTATTCTTTGAAATTTATTGTTGTTATTTTAATTTATTAAAGCGAGGTGTGCGTAGTTTGTAGATTCGTTCGTTGCCTACATTGTGCAATTCGTAGATGTTTTTTTTAAGTTAAAACATGTCGCTGTGTACATGGATTCTTGTCAAATATTTTTGGTTAGAAACTTTACTTTTTTGCTATCTAAATTTTTTGTTTTTCTTTCGGATTTTTAGCTAAATTGTATGTTGAAAACGTAGTTTTTGCATGTGCGAAAACCGCGTTTTTGGAGACATTTTAGGCTAAAAGTTCGAAATGTAGACAAAAAATTTAGATAGTAATATGGCAGCGTGAAGTTTCTCGCCAAAAATATTTGGCGCGAAATTTGTCGACTTGAGGGCGCATATCAGAGTAGTTCCAATTTTTTAAGAAACATAAATTATGCTTTAATTGCTTGGGTTTTAATCCGACTCATTCTGCAAAGAACTGCCGTTCAGAATTCAGCTGTTCAAAATGCATGAAAAAACATCATAGTTTACTGCATTTTCCCAATCAAGACATTTCGCAATCACCTGCTACCATAGCGAGTTGTGTGGGGAGGGAGGGAGCACCGGCTAATAATTCTGACCCTCCTTTAGTAGACAACTCGAATCTAAACCCTGACGCCAGATGTTTTGAAATATTATCTAATTGCAACCAAATAAACAATTCGGGATTTATTGTTGCGTCTGTAACTGCTTCACAAGTGATTTCGAAGGAGGTATTACTATCTACTGCTATTATTTATATTAAAGATTCTTGCGGGAATTTTATTGCTTGTCGAGCTTTGCTTGACTGCGGAAGTCAGTGTTCGTGTTTTACCTATGATTTCGCTAATAGGCTTGGAATAAAAGGGAATAAAATTAACATATCAATTTCATGTTTAAATGGAATAGCTCTATCGGTAAAATCCAAGCTTACTGCTGTGGTATCAAACAAGCGTGATTACCACCGAGCTCTTGAATTCTTTGTTGTAGCTAAAATTAATGATTTAGTACCAGTGAATTATTTTAATTTTTCATTTTCACAGCTTCTGCAAAAGATCAAATTAGCGGATCCTCATTTTAACAAACCCCAGCAAATATATGCCTTGTTAAATGCATAATGCTTTTATGAACTATTGTAGGCTGATCAAATTCATCCACGAAATTCTAATTTAACTCTTCAAAAATTCCGTATTTGGATACATTGCTACCGGTGTAAATGTTGGTTCAGATTCAGGCAATACGATTCAGTGCGGATTTATGAAAGTGGAAAAAGACTTAAATTCACTAATCAAGTCCTTTTGGGAAATTGAGGCTGTTACAGAATCTCTCAAAGTAAAAAATAAAGAAGTAGAATGTGAGGAGCATTTTGTGAAAACCCATCAGAGGGATATTCAGGGTAGATATGTAGTGACTCTACCATTAAGGCAAGATGTTCATTTGGGTGATTCTTTGCAACTGGCCACCCAATGGTTAAATAATTTGTGGAAGAGACTAGACAAAACCCCTGACAAGTCTAAGATGTATTGTGAGTTCATGAGTGAATATGAAGCATTAGGGCATATGCAAAAAATGCAGAGTGTGTCGGAAACTCCTAAATACATAATGCCTCATCATGGTGTTTATAAGGCAGAGAGCAGTACGAGTGGTATTCGACACATTGGCTCCTTCATCGTCTGGTTTTTCATTAAACGACTGTTTGATGAATGGAGGTGTAGTCAAGATGACCTGTTTTCTATCTTGCTACGATTTAGAAAACACAAGGTGGCTTTCACTGCTGATATAGGTAAAATGTATCGGCAGATTCGTATAGATCCTGAGCAACGCAAACTTCAATGCATCCTTTGGAAAAATACGTTGAATGATGCATCTAAACTTTGTCAATTACTTACGGTAACATATGGAACAAAATCAGCGCCTTTTTTAGCAACAAGAGTGTTGAAGCAGTTAGCCATAGATGAAAAGGACAAGTATCCATTGGCTTCTAAAACGACACTCAACGATTTTTATGTTGATGACATTTTGTCTGGCGCAGAAGATATCACCTTTGCTGTAGAATTGTAGCCGAAGTTAATAGCCATGATTACAATCTGCGAAAATTGAATTGCGCAAATGGTGCTCAAACGAAAAAAATTCTTTTAGACCAAGTTCCATTCGAAAAACAAGAGAATCGTTTTGGAGAATCTTCACAAAGCACCGTACAGACTCTGGGTTTAAGATGGAATCCAGAAGAAGACTCTTTTAGTTTTACTGTGTCTAGTTCGTCAAAAATCTGTACAAAACGCACGGTTTTGGCAGATATTGCTAAACTGTTTGATCCTTTAGGGCCTGTAATCATGCGTGCTAAGATATTCCTGCAAAGGCTGTGGCTTTTACATCTAGAGTGGGATGATCCACTTCCTTTCAAAGAGCGACAAGAATGGGAGGCATTTCGAAAGGCCCTACCAGAGTTAAGACAAATCAAAGTCCCTCGTTACACTCTAATAGAATCAATTAAAGAAATTGAGGTCCACTGTTTTGCTGATGCTTCAAAGTTTGGGTATGGTGGAGTAATTTACTTGCGCTGTGTCTCTGAAACTGTCGAAGTTAAAGTGACTTTACTTTGCAGCAAATCTCGAGTATCGCCTATCAAAGTAATAACCAGTCCTCGTCTGGAGTTGTGTGCAGCAGAGCTTATTTCAAAATATTCTAAGATCTATAAATCGACATCGATCACTTTTAAAATGTAACTTTTAATATGTACAATATTTACAGATCATTGATCAAAACATGGTGGTTCAGTTGACAAACAAATCTATATGCTCTCATAATCGAAATCATAAAAATAGGAACCGAAGTGTTCCTAATCAAACAGTGTGCGAACCATCAGACATCCATCTATCGAACTGCCGGTGGAGAGTCTATGGAAATTCAGAAGGCACGTCGCGTCGCGTTAACACGCAACGTTAGCACCATCTATCAATTAATCAAAATAATTTCCACACACTCCCCACCTGAACTCTGTCAAGAGTTCACATTAATCTAACAACAATCAGAATTTATACCAATAAGTATTTTAACATATAATTATAAAACAATTGATAAGTATATTAAATGAATAGAAAATATATTCAAACTATAATCACTATACTAAATTCTAAAAAAAGGTATGTTAAAAACCAAATACAATTTGACACTACTTCAGTAAATCTAAACTATTTTTAATCTAATCATATGAAACTAAATTAGCAAAATAAACAATTGCATAAAACATATTCAATCATATTCATATTATTAAACGATAAAAATGTTTTTAAATTTCTAAAGGATATAATAACTGAACTGGTCGCTTTATTATTGTTCTATCTGCAGTTTTTAGTTCACAAGAACGAACTTTGTTATCACGACCACGGAAAACGTTGATCACTCTACCACAATTCCACAAAAGTTTGCACTTATTGTTGCCTTCAATTAATACAAGATCATCAACTTTCAGATCATCATAAACGTTAGGATTTTTTAATTGATGAGCTGTCCGAAGATTCATCAAATATTGTTTTTTCCATTTAGTCCACAATTGCCTAACCAATAAATCTTGGTAAATCTTTCTTTTAGTCAGAGAGGACTTGCTAGAGCCATCTTTAACAATGAAATTAAAGTTAATAGGTAATGTAGAATCCTTGTTTCCAAAAATCAAAAAATTGACTGCCTTCAGTGGCAACGGTTCCTTGTGCTCATTGTATACATATGTCAAAGGACGAGAATTCAAAACAGCTTCCACTTGTGCTAAAACCGTTGACAATTCTTCAAACGTTAGTAAAGCTTTACGGAGAATTTTTCTTAAGCACTCTTTTAATGATTTTACTAATCTCTCGTAGAAGCCTCCCCACCAAGCCCCTCGTTCTATTATAAACTTCCAACTGATTCTTTCATTCGACAGAAAATCTTGGAATTTCTCATTCGACAATAGTTTAGAGAAATGTTCGAGTTCCGTTTTTCCCTATTTAAAAGTTTTCGCGTTGTCCGAATAAATTACTCGACAATTGCCTCTCCTAGATGTGAATTTTTTGAATGCCATCAAGAAAGAATCTGTAGAGAGATTTGGTACAAGTTCCAGGTGTATGGCTCTAGTGATAGCGCATGTAAATAATGTTACATAGGCTTTTTGACTTCCTTCGATGTTTTTTACGTAAATCGGCCCAACAAAATCGATGCCAGACACGTAGAATGGTTGTGTCTCATTGATTCTGTCTTCTGGAAGTTGAGAAGTGGTCTGGTCAGCAGACTTCAATGAATATCTTTTACAAATAAGACACTTGTTTATTATTTTCTTGATAAATTGACGTCCTTTTGGGATCCAAACGCAACTTCGAATTTCAGCTAAGGTCGTTGCTACTCCTCCATGCATCATTTTAACATGTGTACTTTCTACAATTAAATTCGTTAGCCAGGAGTCTCTTGAAACAATTGCTGGATGTTTTTCATCATGTGACAAACTATAATGTTCTAATCTTCCTCCTGCTCTCAGTTTCCCGTTTTGTTTTAAAAATGGGTTAAAAAGATATAAAGATGATTTCTTTTCGACTTTATTCGCTCTCTTCAGAGACTCGATTTCTTTGGAATAAAAACGTTCTTGTTCAGATCGAATCCAATAATTTTCGGCATCTACTATTTTTTCAGTCGTTAATGGACCTGTCAAATGGTTTGTTTTCCTAATTTTACCGATGAATCTCTTTATCCAACCAGTTATTCTCAACAATTTTCTTAAATTACTATATTTTGAGATGTCTACAAGCCTTTCTTCAACTGCTGTGCACACAAATTGATAAATATAATTAATATTCTTGCGGTATTCTAATTCTTCCTCAATGACAGGTTTCTCTTCATTCTGTCACGGCCACAATTCAGATGACATTCTAAGCCATTCTGGTCCTTGAAACCAGATAGGATTGTTTTTCAGCTCTGGAAGTTTAGCTCCTCTCGAAGCCAAATCAGCGGGATTACATTTACCGGGGCAATAACGCCAATTTTCTGGGGATGTCAAATTTTGTATTTCCTGAATACGATTTTTAACGAAAAGCTTAAATTTCTTTGCGCAGTCTTTTATCCAGAAAAGTGTGATTTTTGAATCAGTCCAGAAAAAACAAGAAAGTTGTAACTTCAAAACTTTAGTGATGCTAGTGCCTAATTTGGTTGATAAAAGAGCTCCCATTAGTTCCAACCTAGGTAAGGTTAGCGGTTTTAACGGCGCTACTCTAGTCTTTGAAGCAACAAAAACCGTAAATATTTGTTCATTGCTAGAAATTATACGCAGATACGCTACTGTACCATACGCCTTTTTGCTAGCGTCAGAAAAACAGTGCAGTTCAATCCTTTCAACATCACTATTACCGATTGAAGAAATATAATATCGTGGAATACCGATTTCGTCTAAATTGGAAACTTCTTTGCACCATGTTTTCCATGCAGAACATAAATTTTCTGGTAGTTCATCATCTCAATCTAAAGCAAGTGTCCAAATTTGCTGCAATAATTTTGACTCAAACAAACGGTGATAATAGACCTATAGGATCAAAATTTCGTCCTATTGCTTGTAGGACAAAACGTTTAGTATTAACTTGTTTTGATAGAAATGTTATCAAATTTTTTACATCAAAGTAAATTATGTCACCTTGGTTGTCCCAAGCGACTCCTAACACTTTCAATGGAGGATTTTTAGCTTCCGAAGCATGACTAGATTCCTCGGATTCAATACCTTCTTTAATCCATAATTCGCGCAGTTCTTGAGAATTAGTGTGCCATTTATGTAGAATCATACTAGCATCTCTAAAAATGTTGACGCATTCTAAACTGGTATTGAAAGCAAGTTCAACGTTTTGGTGTCCTCCAATGATGTCATCTACATAAATGTGATCATTTAAAAATTCGCAAGTCGCAGGGTAGGTTTTCTCATATTGTTTCAAATGGTGTTTAATGGTTGCAGCCAGTAAAAATGGACTGCTATTTACGCCAAATAACACACGTGTGAACCGATAAGTTATAAAATTTTGTGGATCATCGAATGGGTTTTTAGTAAACAGAAAACGCGTTACATCTCTGTCCTTCTCATCTACTTCTATCTGAAGAAAAGCCTGCTTTATGTCACTTGTAAATGCTACAGGATGAAGCCTGAAGGCCAACAGAAGTTCAAGAATGTCAGGATACAAATTTGGACCAATATGCAAGCAGTCATTTAACGAGGTTTCACTAGGTTCCATGTGAAGACGCGTCGAATACGATACGTAGTTTACTAGTAATTCGATCAGTACGAACGATTTCTCTGTGAGGCAAATAAAATGAGATTTGAGATTCACTATCAACAGTGTCTGGAACTAGTTCGATGATGTTTTGTTGTAAATAATCTTGTAGAACTGTTTGGTACGAATAAAAGAGTTCAGGGTTATTCTGAAATCGCTTTACAAGTTTCTCAAATCGTTTCAGCGCGATCGCTTTATTGTCATGTAACTCATATTGTCTATCAGACTTCCATGGCAGCCTAACCTTGTAACGAGATTTTTTGTATAAAATTTCCGATTCGAATTTTTCCATTCTGGTATTGTCTAATGAGTCGGATGATTCATTTTCAGGTTTTATACCTAAACTTTCAAGCTCCCAAAATTTCTTTATCTGATCAGATATTATAACTTCCTCAACTATGATATTAAAGGCTGTGGACGTGTGTGCAGTACCTTTAGTGTAACCTAGCAGACCAACCGAATAACGTTTCAGCAGCTACTAAATGTTTGTTTAAACGCTTAAGTTTCCCAGTTACTACATCATAATAATGATCAGCTCCTATCAAAACAGTAATTTTTTCTTTGCAATCCCAAGAATCTGCGAGTTGTAAACCTTCTAACTGTTTGCCTAAAATGTGTCTATCAAGATTAGGAGGTGGTAAATCAGAACTTGAAATTTGTTCAGTCACGAGAGCTTCAATTTCGATTTTCAAATTCGGTGTTTCCTTGTTCTGTAATTTTATCTTAACAACGTCAAATGTTTTTCTAATGGGTGTTTTATTTCGAAACGTAAATACCGAAAGAGTCTCTGTTCGAATAACAGGAAGCTTCAATTTATCCGAGATTTCTTTTCTTAGGAAGGAGCGCATACTACCAGAATCCAGTAGAGCTCTAATTAAAACCAATTGCGTAGTTGTTCGAAGTGTTACGCAACACGTTTGAAGCGAAATAGTTTTAATTTTGCTGCCTGAGAATGCTGAAAGAACATGCGAATCTTCTATACTTTTATTTTTTTCATTTCGTTCTTTCTCAGCGCGAAAGCATATTGAACGGTTATGTCGACCTTTGCACTTGGAGCAGACGAGATCGCTTCGACACTGCTTTATGCGGTGGTTTGATTTCAGGCAAAGGTAACATTTGGCATGTTTACGTAATAAATTCAACTGTCAGCGATTGACAGTCTTCAGTAACATGTTTGGATGTATTACAAAACAGACAGCAATTAGTAGTTTTGTTTTCTTTAACCGGCGCCAGCAGCTGCTGAGTGGAATGGACGATACTCGCCTTCCCTCCCTTCTCTTTATAAACACAGGAAGTGATTTCTGATTTATGAGTGGAGAGCAAAAGATGGCTTCTCTCGCGACTTTCGAGTTCTGAACGAACAAACTGCAATAATTCGTCAACATTAAAAAAAAATGACGAATCCGTTTTACGATTGAATTCTAAGGTTATATCAGATGGCAGAGTTTTCATTATGGCTGGAATCAACATATAACTGTATTTATCCGGTGTGACTTCTAATGATTTTAAGCTGTGTATTTGAGTTTCTATAGTGTCACAAAGTTTGCGAAGTTTTAAAGTGTCACTGTATTTGGTTACTGGGGTAAGATTCAGGAGTTTTTGCATGTGTGAGTGTATAATTATATCTTTTCTGCCAAACCTGTTTTTAAGTATTTCGACAACTTCATCGTAATTTGGTTCCGAAATGCAAAAACCTTCTATCGCGTTTGCAGCATTGCCGCATAAGTACGATTTCAAATAATTAAATTTTTCGATCTTTGTTAAAGCTTCATTATCATGGATTGCTAACTTGAAAGAGTTCCAAAAACTTCTCCACTGGGTATAATCTCCATAGAATTTAGCGATGGTTAACTTTGGCAGACGCGTACATTTATTGCTTTCGATTTTAGAATTAGTTTCGTTAAGAGAGTTTTCATTATCCGAATTTGTTACTTTATTTAATTCTTTCAATTTTTTATTTGCTCTGAATTGCCATAACTGAATTTTCTCTTCGTATTCGATACAAGATAGAATTTCCGTTTCAAACTCTTCCGCCTCTGATTTCAAGTCACGCTCTATCTGAGCATCTAACTCACTCAGAGCTTTCGATTTCGTGATTAATTCATCTAAATTTTCTTATAATGTACTTGTATCAATTTCTTCTTTATTCAACTCCGATTCAATTTTTTTTAGAATCTTGGACACGGTGGTCCTGATAACTTTGCGTTTCGATTTTAATTTAACAACAGACTCTTCTGCCATAGTTACTCTACAAATTAGAAAATTTAGTCTTACCTTTTTTGCTGACTTCGCACACTTGCAAGGTGCTAAATCCAATTCTAGACGGCCTATATGCCGTCTAGAATATATATCTATATGCTTTCATAATATATATCTATATGCTTTCATAATATATATCTATATGCTTTCATAATATATATCTATATGCTTTCATAATCGAAAATCGAAATCTTTTAATTAGGAACCGAAGTGTTCCTAATCAAACAGTGTGCGAACCATCAGACATCCATCTATCGAACTGCCGGTGGAGAGTCTATGGAAATTCAGAAGGCACGTCGCGTCGCGTTAACACGCAACGCTAGCGCCATCTATTAATTAATCAAAATAATTTCCACAGAGCTCCTTTCCAGACTTGTGTGTAAGGTAATAACATCTTTATATATAAAACCGCAAACAATCCCGCTGACCTAATTTCGCGTGGTCTGAGACCGGAAATTATTGCTGACAGCTCTTTGTGGTTTCAAGGACCAAACTTTCTGCATCAATTGGTCATTAATTATAATAGTGTTAATAACAACTTTGAAAATTCAAATGAGAACTATGTGCGCGAACTGAAACTTATTTCTAATGTAAATTTGACAGTAACTGTTAAAAATTCTCTTTAGGATTATGTTTTTAGTATTACTAATTGTTATGCTAAATTAATTAATGTTTTTGCTTATGTTTTAAGATTTATAAGAAATTGTAGATCCAAGGAAAAACAAGTAGGGCCATCTGACAGTAGATTAGGTTTCCTTAAGCGAAAATAAATTACTTTCCTTAGTCCAGCATCAAAGCTTTCCCGAAGAATTCAAGAATTTAAGAAAAGGGAAGTATGTAAAAAGTCAGTTAAAATTTTTATGTCCCTTTTTAGATGAATCTCAAGTTATTAGAGTAGGCAGTAGACTGCAGGAAGCTAACTTGCCCTTTAACACAAAGCACCCTGCTGTGCTGCCAAAAAATCATAAACTGACTCATTTAATTATGTTACACTACCATATTCGAAACTTTCGTACTGGAGCACAAGCGCTCTTGCATAGTGTTAGACAAAAATTTTGGCCGATAAGTGGGCGTAATCTTGATAGAAAGATAGTAAGAGAATGTGTTACGCGTGACAAGCTAAAACCAGTATTGCTGGATCAAAAGATGGGAAGTTTACCATTAGAGAGACTAAATCCATCCTTTCCCTTTAATCATACTGGTGTTGGCTTTTGTGGCCCTTTTGGTATAAAGTATACAACTCAGAAGAAGAGCGTAGTGCACAAGATTTATGTTGCAATTTTTGTTTGCCTCTTGACTCGTGCAGTCCACCTCGAGATCGTTTCAAATTAGTCTACAGAATCATTTATTTCAGCTTTGAAACGATTTATTTCTAGAAGGGGTAAATGCGCGTCCTTATTTAGCGATAACGCTCGAAATTTTGTTGGGACTAGCAATGAATTGAAGCGGCTCTACAATTTGTTGAAATACCCTGATGAATTCTTAACCAAATATCTGACATCTGAAAGAATTCATTGGAAGTTTATCCCTCCCAGGGCTCCTCACTTTGGTGGTATCTGGTAGGCAGGTGTTAAGTCGTTTAAGTTTTATCTTAAGCGTGCAGTTGGGAGATTGATTTTTACATTTGAGGAGTTTCTTACAATTTTGAACCAGATTGAAGGAATTTTAAATTCACGTCCAATATCCCCTTTGTCAAATGACACCAATGATTTAAAAGCTCTTGCACTCGCACACTTTCTAATCGGGCGACCTTTAACATCATTAACAGATCCTGATTTAACTGATTTTTCTGATAGTTCTTTAAAGCGCTGGCAGGGCACTGCTAAAGTAACGCAATATTTGTGGAAAAGATGGCAAAATGATTACATCAGTCATTTACAGCAACGATTTAAGTGGTATTTCTCTAAGGATAACGTTAGAAAGGGCACTATAGTTTTAGTAAAGGAAGACAATATGCCCACTTCGACTTGGTTACTGGGTAAAATAGAAGAGGTAATTTATAGTAAGGATAAAAAGGTTAGAGTTTGTATTGCAAAAACCAAGTAAGGGTTTTTAAAAAGACCAATAACTAAATTAGCTGTACTACCAGTAGATGTTACATAATTTCATGTATATTTCCTAAATTATTATATATGCATTGTATTTTAATTTAGATGTTGTGCATTTCATGTTCTGTGGTTAATTATGTTTATTGCTTTTGATCATGCGTATCAATTTAAATTTTGTGATATATGATTTGGACTATATGGTGATTTAAAACTGTTTAATTTTGGTCATTGTTAACTATGTAACAACCCGGGCGGTATATTAACGCAGAAGTGATCTGGCAACCACGATGAAAGAAAACAACAACGTGGTTAGCTAGCGGCCATTATTGTATTGATTGCGTGTTGGATGGTGCACGTATGCGATGGCAAGAGTGTCCATCCAAACAGAAGTAAAAGAAAATAAAGCTACAGTCCATTAATTCCTAGTGTTTGTATTTCAAGAATACTTTTATTCTCGAATACTTCTGTTACATGTGTAGGGTTTATATTTATTTTAACTAACATTTATTTTAAGTTTAAACTATCTTTCCTGTCAAGCCTTACTCTTCCCTGGAACTGCCAATGCCAGAGTATGTAAATTTTAGTAGAACGCGCAAGGATTCAAATTATCAGCGGAAGTATTCTGAGTTAAATAGAAAGGAAACGCGTTCGAGGTGTGCTGTTCTTACTTCACGAGCGCGGAGGTAGTTAGCCAGAAATTGAAGAACCCCGCGTTTCGGCCTGTGTGTTTGCCTGGAAGAATTGTTAATCGTTCAAGTGATCTTCAAGTTTGCTGAATTAGCAGCGGTATTGTAAAACGCGTGAGGTTAGTTACTTTTAGAGAGCCTCGTATTTAGAGTCTTGTCATTAGTTTCTTTTCAGGTTATTATTTTTATTTTACCGCCGAGTTGGCGTAGTTTGTGAGCGTCAAGAGCACGCACTTGTAATTTTTTACGTTGAATAAAAAGGGACTTAAACCCTTAGCAAGACTCTGTCATTTATCCAGTTTCAACAGTCACCTCTTGGTTGCGTGCAAGTTGGAGGCGCGCAACGCTACACATGAATGCTGAACTTTATTCATCTTTTTTCCCTTAATAAGAATACATAAAGAACAAATTGTGTTTAACTAAAGTGTGGAATGGAAGATTAAAATATCACATTTACAATCCATTTCTCTGAATCAAGTTACCATTATATGGGACTTGATTTAAACAGCTGGAGATAAATGTTAACTTGAAACTCTGCACGCTACTGAAAAAGGCACGCGTGAAACCAGACTAACCATAGAATACTTTTCTAATGTTAGAAACCTTTTTAGTATACGCTTTCCAAAATTTTTGGACTCTTAAATTTGTTATATTAATATACATTTATTGTGTATATATACTTAGCAAATGCTGGCACTTGGTGAAATGTAAGACCTTTAATTTACTTTCAATACAACTTGCAGCATCTTCAACACAAAGTTAGTTCTCAAAATACTGCTATTCAATAAAGCGAAAGAAAGTTTAATTTATTATCAAAATTTAATCTATGTGCAAATGATTAACAAACTCGGCAGTGCGAAAGAAATAAATACAGTTTGTAATGACTTACATCATTATTTTGTTTTTAATAATGCATTCAATTAGCATAATTTAAAATTTTAGAAACCTATAACATACTTAATTGGTGACGTTTATGAAGATTTACACAATTAATATAATTAATAAAATTGTTTTTAGTTCCACATACTAAACTTGAACAGAATTGTTTGGTTTCATTATAATTTGTTTTTTCCAGAGAAACTTGTCAAGTATTCCTTTCCATGGTGCAGTTTTGACACAGTGGTCTATAAAATTAGATATAAAGCGTAAGTGTTGAAACTAGGAAGGTACAATGTGGACACCCCATCTATTTCAAAAACTATATCATTATTTCTTACCTTTCTCCTTTATAGTAAAATTGACAATACAAATATGATTGATAACAGTGCAGGGAAACCGAGGGTTCATCAGTTTTGTCGACATGTACAGCTTAAAGTTAGGATTCTTTTCCCACTCTTTATCATTAAAAGAAATAAGTGATACATCATCCGACTGTTTCAAAAGTGGTCTCAAGAGTGGATCAAGATCTGGATTCATGTTCTGGAGCAAGATAGGAAATCCTTGTTTAATAGATGCTTCTACAGCACTTATCCACTTTGAATCTTGAAAATCTATACATCTGAGTTTCTGAAACAGTTTGATTATGTAAGAATGCAAAATCAAAAAAGACGGACCTTTTAAAATATTACAAAAATTTTCTATTGCTACATTCAGTTTTAAGCATTAAAGTATTTAAATAAATTATGTATATAAACAACGGTTTAAGGCATAAGTATACAGATTGAGTATCTTTTATACAAAATGCTTCGGACAATGCAAAATGCAAATGTTGATTATCTTTTATGCAAAATGCTTTTTGGAATTTTGGATTTTGAATTTTAGAATGCTTAAATATGCGTCTAATTGAAGTGATTCAAATCTAAGTAAGAAATTAAATTAAGTGCTAATTAAAAATACAGCCTTATAACTAAAATATATAAAATAAATTAATTTAATACTCTGTTCTTTCAAATTTCATGTACAGATCAAAACTGTACACCTTAAGTTACCAAGGATCGGAGTATCATTATTACAGTCCCCTATGAACTCGGTCTGCATTCATTTGACATTACAAACATTCCTGATTCTGCAATCAAGAATATATCTGAATTTGCATGTTAGTATACACTGTAACACAGTGAACAAATAATATGTTTGAATTTACTAAGCAGTATGGTAACTACCTAACAGGATATATTAGTTAGTTGAAGATGATCACAGTTCGCAGTGCTAAAGCACAAAATCCGAAATCCAGGCATATCCGGACCTCCGGATCATCAGACAAAATAATAATAACAATAATAATAAATCAGCCCTCTATAAAGTCTAGGAATGGAGAATAAAACTGCCAGCAAAAGAAGTGGGTATGCAGCAAATGAGATTTTCTCCCCACTAAATGAGATTCCTGCATGCCATTTGCAAACACCTGCCGGCTAGGGAGTTGCATCATGACCAATGACAATATATTGATTGATACCGCATTGATGTTGGCCAGGATCTGTTTCAATTCGTTTAAACAATAAGCGAAGCCACAGTGTTTCCGTATCAGTATGTAGCCTTACTAGATTTAAACTGAGGATCTAAAATCAGGAAATTTCTGAAATTCCGAATCGTCCAACGATTCCGGAACTCGGACTTTGCACTGTATTATTTCCGATAAGAAAATAATATTTTTTTTTTATCTATAACGCATTTTTCAGCATTTAAAGAAAAATACAAAAATAGAAATTGATTAAAAAATATACATTGAAGAAGATGTAATTAATGCTTTGGCATAAAAATAGTTCCTCATTGCCTTACTAAAAAATCTTTTATTTTTGTTCAATAATTTTAATTATTGTTACACCAAATCTCTTAACCATTCAAAATACTGATTTTATACTATCAAATAATTTGAATAATGAATTTTTATATTTAATTTTACTATATAAAGTCAAACCTCGCTTAACGAGCGCCTCCCGTAACGAGTGATTCGCATAACGAACAAAGCAGAATGCAAAATAAAATTACTCCCTTAAGGAAGGATGCTTCGCAGAACGAGTGACGTTGAGCCATTGTGACGTCACATGCAGGATTCTAGCTGCATCTCAGTTCTTAGTCCGTGTTTCGGTTTCTTTGAACAAACATTTTTCTGTTGCTTATGAATATTATAATCAGACACATTGTTGTGCATTTTTTAGTGCACAGTTTAAGCATGCTTACATATTTGTCTCCAAAGAAAATGCCAAAACACTGAGAAGGTAAGCATCAAGCATTCAGAAGCGAGAACAAGGTGTGAGGATGGCTGACCTAACACGCACATTTAGTTGGTTTACATCAACGATTTGCACTATCCTCTAAAACAAGGATAAGATTATAATGCTTCAGAGGGTGTTATAAGAATTTCTATGCAAAAGCCACGTATTCTCGATGATGCTGAAAGATAGCTTCTCATAGGCATCAGAGAGAAGCAAATGTAAGGCGAAGCTATTAACAAAAACATAATTTGTAAGAATCAGAAACTAATTTTTGCCGGCTTCATTAAGAGGATGCTAGGATCATCAGGTTACCTGCCAGAGCAGGTTTCTAATTATGATGAGATGGCTTTGTTCTGGAAATGAACTTGTATTACAGCAGAGGAGAAGGCATTGCCAGACAACAAGCCAATGAAAAACCGTCTTACGCTATTGTTTTGTACAAATGTAAGTGTCAATTTGAAAACCAAACTGCTGCTCGTTTACCATTAGGATACGAGACTTCAAGAAATATATAATCCAAAAGAGCAGGCTGAATGTCATGTGGAGGTTTAATAACAAGGCTCGTATGAAATGTGACTAAAGCACTGTTCTAGCGTTGTTTTTAGGTAATTGAAACAACCGATTTCATTCTCAGATAGTTTAGTAAAGACCACTTTCGTAGTGTTGTCTGTCTCAAGATGATCGACAAGGTATGGGAAGGGGTCAAAACAAAACCCCTATATCTGCATGGAAGAAGCTCTGACCTAACAGCGTTATCGAAAGCTACTCCTAAGGGTGTGAGCAAGTGACCTGTGGAGCTTGTAATGAACGAGATTGTGTCTCTGCCAAGATTAGGGGACTAGAGTTGGATGGCAATAATATCGATGAGCATTTCGAGAAGCTGACCACGGAAGAGCTTTTGGAACTTCATTTGACGTCACACCCCAAGTTGCGGAGATTTTTTCAGGGCAGGAGGAGGTGACGCCCTCAGCAAAGCAACAACCTTCCAGTGCGCCCTAATATGGTGGTATTTATGTACGCTACAAATTTATTTAGCGATAATGTTGTGTCTCATTTTCGCCGAATTTCGAAGCGTAGGCAAAACGTCTTTAGATAACTTTGTTGTAAAAAAGAGTGTATTTTAAATAATAAATTACATTATTATAACATTGTTTGGGTATTTGTTTCGGAATGGAACGCATCATTTTATTGTACATTGATTCCTAGGAAAAACATTGTTTCGCTTAACGAATATTTTGCATTATAAGTAAGATTCGGAACAAATTGTACTTTTTAAGTGAGGTTAAACCATATTTATATTTATTTTTAACTTTTATACTTTGTGAGGTTATTATTATTTTAAATAACCAGTTTATGGATTAAATTTTTACTGTCGATTCTCTTTACATTTTCCAACCAGAATGCAAATTAGTTCGAGAGTATTTAAGATGAGATTTTCGGGTCGTAAGACAGAGCATGTTTCTGCTTCTCTAGGCCACGTTACTAGGCATCGATAGCTGAGAGAAGATTTAATTCTTCGACTATGTCGTCATTTAAATTGTTATGCCTATGAGAAGTTCAGCCAATTTCGCCTTAAATCATTTGTGAAGCCCTTACTTACTAGACTCAGTTTTGAATTAGAGTTTACTGCTACTTTAAGTTACATCGCCACAAGTGGCTGGTTGATTTGTAAGTACGAATCCATTTTTATTCCACTTCTCATTTAATAAAAAGGTTTGTTAAAGCTTCAGATTCAGTTGTTCTTCTCAGATGAAGGGATAATTCACTGCAAGTCTGACAGGCGTTTGAACTTAGTTCTTGTTAAACAATACTAAACTCTTAGTTTGTGCTAGCAAAGAATAAACTCTGTAACTTATTTTTTATATATTAATGCTTTTAATGTTTTAACGAGAAATAACAGAAAAATCATTTTTTTAATATTCTAAAGAACAATTTTATGCACATATATTTTAAAATTATCACTGAATGTATAAAAAAATTCATTATAATTAAAAAAAATATATAATTATTTTATTAAATAATTTCAACAAGGTAATGTTTTAGAGATCTAAATAAAAATTATATCATTTGTTTTAGACTGAGAAGAATATACCCTATTTGCTTCTAGATTTCTTATCCATTTAACAGCTTGGCCTTCTGGATCAACAAGAAAGGGGCAATAGAAACTTTCTGTAACAATTGCTGCCCCTTCATAAGAATACTGATCACTAGGTAATCCATGTGTATTCCATTCCGTTTTAATTTCCTCATCCACAAAGAAATCTGCCAAATCAAACGATGGACTAAAAGAAAGCTTTTTGTCTGTGAGCTGAAAAAATAACAGTACAATATTATTAACACACAAAAATTACTGACAAAAAATATTCTACACTAAATAAAGCATGGAAATATTTGTATTATACAATATTAAGCTTTCATTCTTCATTCAACATCAGTTCACTTAGAACATAAACAAGTAATTACTTTTAATTTGGTAAATAAATTTAAAATATTTTTTTTTGGTACTCTCGCATTATTCGCCCAATCCTCTCGCAAAATCACCAGTTGTTGGCCAACCTAACACGTGAGAAACAAATCAATTAAAAAACATGGTGGCACGCTGAAAATTGCATAAAACAACAAATTAACGAAATAAAAATTCCAAGAAACATCATAACGAAGCACAAAAATTACATAAAACAAACACCGAAACACCCATTATGATACACTGAAAATTTTACGAAACAAGCAAAAAATTAACTAAATTAAAAATACCACATACAAGGTGTGACACACACACACACACAAAAAAAAAAAAAAAGGAAACTGGTCCAATAAATCATTGTACTTACAGAATCAGTTCTCCCTGACATTATCACCCTCAAAGTGGTTCCCTTCAGCATTCACACATTTCTGCATTCGGTGCTGCCGTTGCTGGTAACAGTTCTGAAACGAGGTTCTTGGAAGGCTCTTCAGGAGATTCCCCGTTTTTGTGTGAACCTCTTCAGCTGAGGTAAAATGGGATCCTTTTATGTAAGATTTAACTTTAAAGGAATAAAATAAAGTCACATGGAGCCAAATCAGGTGAATAAGGAGGTATCATAGTAATGTTTCGCTGGTCAGAAACTGCTTGACAGATAGCGCCGTGTGAGCGGATGCATTGCCTTGGTGTAACAACCATCCATCACTCTACACCTGTGGATTTTTTCTTTTCCTAATTTTTTTCACGAAATCTTTTTAGTACTTCAAAGTAGTAATATTGATCCACAGTTTGACCACTGGGAACCCATTCAATCAAGATGAACGTGATGAGCGCCCCCTTGGGCGCCCAGTACGTTCATCATCTTCCACACTGTACCTTTCCCCTGAAAACCGTTTATTATTTAAACACACGTGCATGAGACAAAGTTTCATCTCCATAAGCCTCGGTTAACATTTGAAATGTTTCCTCCGTGGCTGATTTCTTAAGTTTCACAAGAAACTTGATATTGATCCTCTGCTCGGTTTTTACATTAGACATTTTTTTGGCAGAATGCAGTTGCACATGTTCCCTCAGCGACGCAGTACTACCCACTGGCGCGGTCAAGTCGAAACTGACCGCATGGATAGAGGAGGTATGTAGCATGACATCATCATAACAGTTGTTCCCAGCTCTGTTTTTAAGCTAAACATTTAGTCTCGCTTTTTTTGTGTGTGTCACAGCTTGTATATCCATAAAAAAAACTTTCGTTTTTCTCGGTCTTCTGCCCATGCGCACAGCAATATATATGAACTTAAAGTATCAGGAAACTGCAAAATTCTTTGATACACTGCAGAGCAAATTGGCACTGCTCTCTATGTACATATCCACCTTTTTAAGTAAAAAACGCATCACAGAATTGTACAAATTAAATTCATGTACTAATACGCATTTCTATACTCTAAACTACTAGGCGAAACGTCATATTTCTGAAAAAAAAAAAAAAATGCAACACTTTCTTTTTGATTAGAGGAAACATCACAGTAGCATTACTATGCCTTAGAAGAAAAGTAAAAAAAAGAAAGAAAAACTCCACACATTAATCACAACAAATAAAAGCCACGAACATTATTCTCGAATTTCAAAACCGCGCGCATTAACCGCCGAGATGACAGCATTAAGCTCTGGTGTAAAGTGCGTGCAACCATTAATGCATTGCCAGATAAATAACTTTTCGTAAAATTCTGAATTACCCGCTTTGGCGTCATGCGGTTTGCCTATCGATTCTTGTTAGAGTTGGGCGTACAGTGCGATAATATTTTATTTTTAATTAAAAAATACTTAAATACAGGGTAACCAAAAATGTTCTTGCCGTTTATGATACGTCATTTGAAGAAGCGCTGACATAGAAGAAACCAAGTGACTCACAAGCCGAAAACACAATGGAGGGCTAATGTACCCAATGACATGCACTTACGAGTACACTGTGAAAAAAGTTCTACATCTCCTGTTCTACTGGGTCGATTGACAAGATTCAACTTGCGTTTTTCACGTCTCGAAAGTGTGACTTAGGATATCTATTAGATTTATATATAGCATTGTTCTAAAACAGGTATTGACAGAAAATTGGACTTTTCTGAAATAACATACCAATTTTCTTTTCTATATTTCGATTCTACGACTCAAATTATACCAAGTTACCAAGTTTAGTAAAACTCGCACGAGTAGTTTTAAGAAAATTAGCTCTCAAAACTTTAGCTCCACAATGTTAATTGAGTTTGGTATATATTTATTAATCTCTTTTTTATTAAACTTATTTGATTCTTTCTTTCACATTTCGAAATTGAGGTTCATTTCAAACAAAATTCACCCACTTTTTATGATTTATTTTTTAAATTTGTATTTTCAAATAATTTTTATAAAGTTTTAAAAAAATTTTTGAATTATAATCTATAAAACTTTTACCATCATCTTAAAGTAGACGTATTTCTAAGCATACCTGCAAATAAATGCAGTTTTTTATTCAAAATTTCCGAAGATATACGCAAATTTATATATTGGCGCGTTTTGAAATTTTGCATATTTGTTGAAAGCGATAAAACATCAAATGTGGTTTAGACACTTAGTTAAACTAAAATGTGGTTAGACTAAAATTATTTGAAAGCAGGAAGGATGTGACTTTTTTCCGCTCATGCACAATGTAAAAAGGTATTAACGAGGTGCCTTTTTTCCCCTCCGGCATAATGGAAAAGAAAGGAAAATGGGTTGCCATATGTTAAGAAGTTCGCCAAATGAATTATTCTTGGCGCAAACTGAAAAATTGCGCCAAGATAAATTTTTGAGCTTCTCCGTAAACTTCGCACCAAATTTTACAAAATTTAATATCTAGGCATAATTTGAGTCGTAGAATCGAGATATGGAAAAACTGTTATGTTACTTAAGCAAAAGTCCGATTTTGTGTCAGAATACCTATGTTAGAACAATGCTATATATAAATCTAATATATATCCTAAGTCGCGCTTTCGAGACATGAAAAACGCAATTTGAAATTTGTCAATCGGCCCATTAGAACGGAAGATATAGAACTGTACCCCCTTTTTTTACGCAGTGTAAATTGTGCTGATAGAGCAATCGCAGCTAATTCAGTATCAAAGAAAAATGTAGGTGTCGAAGCAGCTCTTTCGCAGTTGTTTGTTTGCTGTATGAATGTAATATAAGCCTGCCAGCAGCCGCATCAATAAACATTTAGTTATTTGCAGTAAGACAAATTAAATTCGTATAGCTTGCATTTCTACGCTCTCCATTACGAGGCCAAACGTCATATTTCTGAAAAAAAAATTTGCAGCACTTTCTTTTCCATTAGCAGGCAAACTTCACAGTGGCATTACGTTTCCTTACAAGAAAAGAAAAAGAAAGAACACATACTAATCACAACAAACAAAAGCCACAGACATGACAAAAAATGAGCCTGTCAACAGCCACATCAATGAACGTTAAGTCACTTACACCAGACATTCGGAAAGGATGTCAGAAATGAATGCACAACCAGGCATTTGTTGAAGAAGTTCAGATCGGGAAGTCTGAGCTTTGTGAAGAAACCTCTGATATTGACGAGGCCTTGAAAATTATTATTGAAGAAGACCGAAATCAACGTGTGGTGAACTTGTCAAATGCTTCCAAGTTTCTGAGGAAATAATAAAACTTAAACTGCGGAGTATACAGAAGGTGTATAAGTTCAGCAAGTGGGCAGCCAACACATTGCTGACAGCCAACAAGGAAAAGTGTCTGTCGATGCTATCTCGACACTGCAACACATCCATACTTAGTTCGGTGCTCCCGATTCACAAAAAGTGGGGCCAGTATGATATTCTCGAGCACACCAGGCATTGGTAGTCACGCTTGACCCTCACAATTCATGGCCACCTCTGCACCCACGCAAGATTATATTCTGTGTTTGAAAATGAATAGTCGCCAAGAGGTACATCACGAGTTGTTACCACCAGGCCACACCATCACTGAACAGCGGTACTCGTAGTAACTGCAATGAGTGCAACATGCATTGCAGCAGAAGGAGATAGCATTAGCTAATCGCAAGGGTTTGCTGTACCTCCACGACAATTAAGAGACCACACAAATAAAGAAAGGCAAGGGATAGACTTGGATGGGAGGCACTGTGCTCGTGAGACCTAGCGGCCTACAGATTACCACCTGTTCCATTCCTTGGACAACCACTTCCATAGGAAATCCTTCAACAATGAGGCAGACCCGTAGCACTTACTCAGAGTTTCTTCCAGAATTCCAAGGATATTTGCACAATTGCAGGAACGTTGGAAAAGGTTGTTGAATGTTCATGGAGATTACTTTGATAACTAACGCCGAGTACCATGCCCTGTATGTCTGTTTGTTTCTAACGATCCCAATGGCAAATACATTTTTTGGTTACCTTGTATAATTCATGGTAAAATATTTTGAAATACTTATATTAATACATTATTATACGAGATCCAAGTTTTTTACTTACTTTTTTCTTCCAGAAAATAGAAGCTTGTAATCTGCAAGATTGATCATATGGGCCAAGATAAGATAAAAATCCAGCAGCTAGGAAACTGTCTCCAACAACATAAACCCTTTTTGCTTTCAAATCCTAGAAAACAGGCAATAGAAATCTATAAACTAAATTTCACACTTACTCAAAAAAAAAAAAAAAAAAAATCCATCATCATTTTACTTTTGCTAAAATTACAGCAAACATAGTTGAATCTAAATTTCAGGAATGAAAATTCAAATCAATCAAAATTTTTATAAAGTGAGATTATTTGCCAAATAAAGAAATATTAGAAAGACATATAAATAGTCAATAAGACACAAAAATTAGATTTTTTATAGCAATATGAATATTTTGATGAATAAATTAAAGCTGTTTTATATATAAAATTCTAGAGTACGCAAATATGATCTAATTACTAGCATTTTTTGCACCATGATTTCTGTAGCATGTTAAATGAACTTAGATTTTCAAACTGTCATATATTAGATAACGATGTTGTGTCACCTTGAAGCTTGATCTCAGTTCTCTCTGGCATATGTGACACTGATGAGAAACAAAGTACATTAACCTCTGAAATAAAGAATCATTATTTCTAAATTTCTGGTGGGGGGGATGGATGCTTCCAAATTTTGACCGAGATTCACATAAAATACATACAGAGCAATATCTATTACACTTAGGCAGATGTAGCATGCTGTATATCCTAGTTATAATCAGATTAAACCTGAAATGTTCCCAAGCATTATGACTTGATTTATGAGCAACTCGAGAGTGAATGTGCACCTCAAAACATACTATCTTCGAATACAGGATAGATACACTGCAGGGAAATTACATTGTATAATGATGTGTTTTCCATGCAGATAACTACTCCATTTGTCTATGTCACATGTGAGTATTTTAGTATAAAAGAAGAATTTTTAAAAATCTATTTAATGCATTAAAAGTTTTTTTCAGAAAAGAAATCTGATAATTCTATATTTGTTTGAAAGATTCCTTACCTTTCTTTATAAATTTTTTGGGAAGTGTTAGAAACTCATCAAAACAAAATCTTATTTTGTGCTCCAGTAAGGATAGTTTTTTTTTAACTCCAGGAAGAGTAAGTACTATTTTGTGCTAAAGTTAGAATAGTCTCTAGTCCAAAATCAGTAAACGCACGTATTTGTAGCTGGTTATTTTCTAGCTGTATTTAACATAAAACTGCTTGATAGCTTTATTATCTTTACATTAAATACCAAAGGTATGAAATCGACATTAAGTGTGTAAGGCTTTCTTTATTAATTTTATCTAATCAGTCATTTTCTGCTATTTATTACATATTTTGTATTATTTATTTATATTATTTCCTACAGTTATTTATGCTATACTGGTGCCAGAATAATGTAAGAACCATGTCTCTAGAAAAAAATTGCGTTAAGTGTGGCCCCCTCAACGTCACAAGTTCCTACGGCACCTGTTAGTTCCATTTGAATTTATTGAAGATACAATGCAGGCTGCCATGAAACTCACAGTGGCTTTCGATGGAAAACCCCAGCACCTAACTTTTCCGAAAGTTAAATTTCGATTTTGTACAGCATCCAGTGCCAGAAGCACAAAAGTTACAATTGCGACTGCCGGCTTAAGAGAATATGGCTTCCAGTTAGTATAGCTGCATTAGCAAATTTCTGTTGTATGAGCCAGGGAGCGATACCTGTATACATTTGTAGGATTTAAGAATGCGCTCATTAAAGTGTTCTTCACTTTAAAGCTAAGACTAAGCTTGAGTCACAGCTAATTAGCAAATATCAGTTTAAAGTTGAAGAATTAACTGATTTCATACCGAGGAAAATGCAAATTTTTAATTTATTATACGGAAAAAGGCCTCAGAAGGAGGTAGTACAGATCGTTTCACCCAGGTTACTGCCTCAAATACAAGATTCCTCCGAATTGAGAAATCCGACAGCGCTAGAGAATAGTTTGGCCAGAATAAGCACTTTGATAATAGGAAAAAAAGACGCAGACGCGAGCAACAGCCTCCAAAACGAAAGGCAAAAGAGAAAACAGGGGGAAAGTAATACAAAAAATGTAAATTCGGTAGGGGTAATGAAGGTAAGAGGGCACAGTTATCCCTTTAAAATTCAATTAAATACTATGATTATTAAAAATGTAGTATTGTCAGTAATACAGTTATTGCTAAATAATGTTGCATTAGACACGGGAGCTCAATGCGATTTTCTATCAGAAACGTTTTTCTGAAAATACTTTAGAAGGTATAGATTAGTCGATGTAGCGGTAGCAAACGTTACTGCCGCTCCAAGTCATGCAAATGCCTAGGTAAAGTAGCATTATATGTTAAGAATTAACAACAGCAGGTTGTATTCCTTGTCGTGAAAATCTCTAAACATTCGTAATTTTAGCTATGGGTTTCTTAAAAGCGGTAGTTCAAGATGAACTTCCAGGAATCTATGCTGGATATGAAGAAAAGGGAAGACAGAAGGACGCAGCCACCGGTGACTAATCTATACCACTTAGGTGCGAAAGAAAAAGAAAAGTTGGAGAATTCGGTTACTCAGGTTATTCGGTTTATTTGATGAGCGACCAGCCTCTCTCAGATTGTGAAGCATAGCACTCATACCAGTAACACAAACATATTAAAGACTTACATGAAGTATTTTCGCTTCTAAGCGAAACACGACTAAAAATAAATGTCTCGGAGTGCAAATTCGCGGGTGCAGAACTTCGTTATTTAGGATATAAAATATCGAAGAAAGGTATTCAGACTGAAAACTATAAAATAATAGCTATCAAAAATGACACTCCGCTCTAATACTGCAAATAAGTTATCGTCATTTTAAAGTACGTGTTCATATTATAGGACATTCATTAAAGACTTTACTAATATAACTGAGCCCTTTTGTTATAATTAAAAAGGAAAAAAGCCCTATTCACTTAGTTAGCCGAGGCTAGTATTACTTTCGAACAACCAAAACAAGCATTAATTCAAGCATCGGCATTAAAGTTTTCTGAAGACGATGGACAATTAAAGATCGCTGCGAATGCCTCCAATTACGCAGTGGGTGTCATTCTATCTTATAAAGGTACCAATTGCATATTTTAGTAAAACACTCAATCCTACACAAAGAAATTAATCCGTTACCAAGAGAGAAACATTCGTAGTTTTGTTAGCAGTGCAGAAATTTAGACTATACTTAGAGAAAACTGCAGTCATAGTTTACTCCGATCATGCAGCCGTGGGTCACTTGTATTCAGGAAATAATTTATCTCTAAGATTGATTAGATGGGCCCTTAAACTTCAAGAATTCAACCTAATCATTAAACGTAATCCTGGGAAAAGAACACGGCGGCCGATGCATTATCAAGAATAAAATTGGAAAAGGAAGAGAATACAATGAAATGTGCTATGTTTACAGAAAAAATCCTTGATTCGCGTGGAACTTTTGTAACAGAATTACAGAAGGATCCCGAATTGAAAGACATTTGTTCTTCTTATCTGTTAAAGATCCTGATCATTTTGAACACCAGGATATTAAAGCTATCAGGAATAGAAGCGCAAATTATGAAGCTATCGACAATCTCTAATTTTACGCAAAAATTACTAATCTGAATTATGAATTGAGACTGGCTGTCCCAGCTAGCTTAAGGTTAAACATTTTAAGGGAGTTGCAGGACCGAGCAGTCAAGTTTGACCAGTTGGGGTATAAGAAAAAATAAATACAGCGAATTCGCAAGTCGGTACATTTTCCGCAGTTGTAAAAATTTGTAAGTGCGTATTGCCAGATCGTTCATTATTTGCCAGCTACGTCTCCTACCCACATAAATGAAAGCAAATATAAGTAGATATTTACTCATTATCGCAGATAATTTTTCTAAGTGGATAGAAATAATCCCTCTAAGAGCCTCGGCTAAAATCGTTCCAGATTCTTTCCTAAGTAAATATATTTTAAAATCGAGCTCCAATTAAAAGTAATTTCGGATAAAGGAAATGAGTGTATTAGTCAAATATTTGAGGGTCTATGCGCAGGGCTTGGCAAACGACATTTGAAAAATGGTGCCTTATCTGCCGCAATTAAACATAGATAAGCGTGTGAATAAGAATATAGTTTTATACGTTAATATGTGAACACTATCATAAGCGCTGAAACAGATGCCACAATTTAGCATTTGTCTTGAGGTTGGCTAAAAATTGTAAGAGGAAGAGAATACAATAAAATGTGCTATGCTTACAGCAAAAATCCTTGATTCGCGTGGAACTTTTGTAACAGAATTACAGAAGGATCCCGAATTGAAAGACATTTGTTCTTTTTATCTGTTAAAGATGCAGATCATTACACGACAAGGAAGACTCCAACAGAATTATTTCTAGGGAGAAAACTAATTTCCCCGCTGGATAAATTATTTTTGGTCAAAAGAGAGCACCAGAATTTAAAATGTGTGAAATATAACAAATAACAGATAAAGCCATATGAAATTCAACCTTGCAATATTTGAATTTCATATGGCAAAAGTTATAGTACGACAGAAAAAGGCGAGAAGTTAATTACAAAGTGGGAGATAAAGTTCTCAAATTAAAATATTTATTATCATGTGCTGTGGAAGACAGCTAGGGGAAGTTTTGCCCACGATTTTTAAGAATCAGATGCAATTGAAAAATTCGGGAGACGATAATTTATTTAAGAGATAGAAATGGGGAAGAGATAGTAGCTAACATGCACCAATCCAAGCCATATTTTGATAGAAGTGAGATGCAAATGTTTAAAGAGGTTTTACAGGAAACGCAAAAAGAAAAGACAGATCCAGATAAGAACAACGACAGAACACCCTTGAAATCGGAAACCCGCGTTTCCGAAAAAAAGAAACTAGAAACCACAACTGCGGAAGAAAACGAATAAGAAAAAAGCCAAACTCTAGAAAGAACAAGACATTAAGGAAGCAGCCAAAAGAAAAAGGATACAAGAGTTCTTGCGAACGTCCAAATGACAACCAACTCACGCTCAAGGTGCAAGAAAAAAATCAGAGCGCTTGTTCCCAAGAATATCTAGGAGTCCGCATCTACCCAAGAAGTGAGAAGTGGAGGAGATAACAACACCGCAAAGGAGGCCGCGAAAGTTCCAACGATCCGTTTCGCTTGAGTTCCTTCCGAAAGGTCCAGCAAAAACTTCGAGACCAATGCCAAATCCTCAATCGTTAAAGAAAGCAGCGGACTCAGAGAATTTTCAAGGATGGAGAAAAGTTGGAAAATTCTGAGAAAGACACCAGAAGAGAACGGTTCAACCAAACGGTGAAACACAGCCCTGGAGACGAATTAGAGTGCGACAAGCAAACTTTACCCTGCGTAGGCGGATTTTGTGACCAAGCGTATGGAGGAATTTCTAAAAACAAAATTTATTTTATTCGCAGAAAACAAAATTTATCTAAAAACAAAATTTATTTTCCTAAATTTATTTTCTTCGCAGATTTAGTTTCTATTTTATGTCGGAAAGTGCAACAGTTGCTATTTTATTTTGAATTTTCCTTCAAGGGAGGTCATTTCAGCTATTCTTCAGTAGCAAGAAACTCCGAATTTAAGTATTCCCATTGATTTTAAGTTAGTCTAGAAACAGAAATTCTGTTTCAGTGCAAGAGACTGATGTGAGGAAAATTTGGTGAAAGTATAAATTAATTTTAAGCAACTTATATGCTTTGAAATAGAGTTTAAGCTTGAATGTTCTTAATATAATATTTTGTAAATGTTTAATGTAGTATGTCTAATGTTTTCGCATTGTAAACGTTAAAGGTGCTGTCAAATACGTGTTAAAGTTAAATGTTTGCATAGTTGTAAGAATTAGAATTTTATAGTGTCATAAAATGATTAAATGTAAGCTAGCAAATTAAGAAAAAATTAAGTTAAAAGCAAAAGCTAGCTACGCATGAAATTTAAGATTAGGCTCTCCAGCCAATACAATAGTTTAACTGGAGAGCCAAACTTAAGCAATTTGACAGCACAGAAGGTTCAGTTTTGAAATTAAGTTGTTTTGATGTCTAATGAGTCTACGTTTCTAACATGTAGGATGTGGATTAGTTGGTAGAATAGTAACCACTTACACAAAAGATATTTCCTCGTTCATATCAGTACATTTTAATTGGAGGGTAGCGAGGAAGGAATTTATTGATAGAATAAATAAAATACATGAAAATTCGGATGAAATTTAAATGGAAAGTTCGACTAAATTTGTATGAAAAGATTTTGCATGAAGTGTTTAAATACCAAGAGGTTCATAAAAGCTGAATAAAATTGAAAAAATATAATATGTGGTGAATTTTTCTGCTAAAATATTTTTTTAAAGTGATTTGAAGGAGATCAGCAGCTGATTTATTGTAAATTGAAGAAAATTATTTCAAGATCCAGTTCTTTGTCATATAGCTGTAAGATTAATTTTAAGATAGTATAAATTCTATGCTACTGTAGGAAGTTGGCGCATGGTTAATAAAAATTTAAGACCTTAAAAATGTCATTAAAGACCTTCGTTGCGAGTACTTAAATTCTGGCAGGTAAAGTTGTAAGGACTTTTATTTTTCTCTAACCATTTATTTTATGTTTAACAGCTTTACTTTCCTTTTTTACTTTCCTGCCAGAATGCAAATTTTATTTCCCGCGGATTCAAATGAGGGAGAAAGAGATAGTATTTAATGGAAGGTTTTAGATTGCTTAATCAGAGCGGGTTCCGTTTGCTGGTGGGTACGTTGCTAGCTGAAACTCTTCGATAGGAGTCCGTCTGCATCGTCGCATTATTCTTCCCATTAGTGTTTATGGTGCCGTCTTAGGTTTGAGCCAAATTGCGCGTTATTCATTCTATGTAGCTTTTGGCTACTTATGACGTTTTTTAGTTTTAAATTGAATGTATTACTTTCGAGTTACACCATAAATGCTGCCTGGTTTCGTAAGCCCAAGAAACAAGAATTGCCTTCTGTTAAATTACTGAGTTTTAATAAAAATGTCTTATATCCTTCTTCTTCCGAAAATCCGCCGAGTACGCTACCGTTACACCACAAAAGTATGCTGGAAGGAAGGAGCAAATACCTTATATGCTCCCTTATATATTTATCTTTTAAAGGGTGACTGGGGATAAGGTGATTCAATAGACAAATTCTAGTGGTGACGAATTATCGACCACTACCTTTTCCTTCGGGTGCCGCTGTAGAGTCAATTAGGTTTTTGTGAAGCAGGAAATATGAAAAATGACTATTGCCCTCGCCAGAACTAAAACCTGGACCTCTTGAATACACACCGAATGTGCTACCGCTATACTGAAAGGAGGGAAAAATACCTTATAAATATAATAAATTACTGATAGCGATAGCATTTGATGTCACTTAATTCTAGTAATGCCTGATAACATATATTGCATTAAGAAGTTCAAACATTCATGCTTTATTACTAAATCTTTCAAAAACAATCCGACTAATAAATTTTATATATTCGCTTTTAAATAACTTCGCCATAAAGAAATATTACAGTTCACTTGTAAATGTGGAGAGCATATATTTTCCGTCCTAGTATTTCAAGAGTTGTACTTCCTATTTGCATGTGGACAAAGCTTGTATATAGTTTAAAGCATTGTTGAGAAAACAAAAATTTATAAAGTCAAAAAATAAGTTATTGCCTTATTCTCTAAATCGGGATTTGACTATATTTTAATCCTTTCCGGCACGCTACCTTTTAAAGTTGGAGTTTTGATTTAAAAAAAAAAAAAAAGGTAGGCAGTCTAATTAGGCCTAGAGGAGTACACAAGTAAAATTTTAGCACTTATCGTTTTAATTCTGTGGGTGTGCCCAAAGTGGCACACTGACTGAATAGAGCTTCGAAAAGAGTGCTGAAACGAGCATTGTTGTCAATACACTGACCGATGAGATGCGGAGAAACAAAGAATACAGACTCTCAGTTGTCCTAGATTATAGGTGAGTCCGGTCTGGGTACACCCAGGATTCGCCGTTTGATTTTAAGCAAGATTTCAAGGTAAAAATTTAAAACTAATATAGAATAAGGAGATTCGCATACAGCCAAAAAAATAACATAGAAATTTCTTTTCAAACAATTCTTTTTATCCCCTAAAAAAATATGGAAGATTTCTTTGAAAAATAAGGGTCTTAAAAAACTAAACATGGCTAAAATATATGGACTCGTTTGTGTTGAGCTGCCATCTATAAATAAAGAAGGTCCAGAGTAACCTATAGTAACTTATAAATCCTTTTTCATTCAATTTTTCTGTGCGTACAGAAGAAAATTTTTAGGTGTGTCCAGACCGGACACACTGTGCCGCAAAGGTTTAAATCTGCTATATATTATTTGTTGTTATTATCAATGACTGACAAAAATAAAATTATTAACACTGAATAAAAGAAAATAATCACTCATGTGATTTCTTCTCTTCTTAATTTATTTATGCTTATAGCAGATATCAATGCACATGAAAAAATGTTAATTAATAATAATATTAAGGTTTACTGCTACACTAATTTAATCTAAGAATGGTTTTAATATTAAGATTAAAACTTAACTTTTCGTTAATTTAAGAAAGGTTGTTGGCAAGTGCAAAAATTTCAATCATAAAATAATTCTGATATTTGATTAATTCATTCCTAAGATTGAAAATACAGACACTTTCCAACACAGTTTTAATCAATACCAATATATTCCTTCAAACAAGAAGTTTATTGCTCATAATAGTTAGAAAAAATCATCGAACTATTCCTGTATTTTTATGAATGATGATTTTGCAAGAGTTTGCTGATACGGGAGATTGAATTTTTGATAAAAACAAGAAATTGCTTGTAACAAAATTAGTAATGCCGATCTGGCTTTCAACTGGGCTCATTCTTCAAGGCTTCTATGCAGAGCTTTATCCTGGTTGCAAATTTTAAGAAAACGGGTTTCTACTATTTTAAGAAGTGCATCAAAACTAAAGGATATTCTGTTGAAAAACTAAAATTTCAAACAAAAATAATTAAATAAATAGCTAAATTATTTCTGTGGATTTTACTGGTCTTTCAGCTCCTTAGCTTTTTGCTAAGAACCATCCTAATCTTTCACGTGAGACCATTCTTTACATTAAATGCCTGATTTGATGAAAATTCATTAAATACTTACGGCAGATGTTAATATAATAAGCACAATAATTCAAACTTTAAATACCGAAAACAGCATATAATTTGCAAAACAATTGAAAATAACAGAACTGTGAATTAAAAAGATCCATTGCTTTCCTCATTAGCAACAAAATAAGAAAAGCATTCACATTAAGAAAAGCATAATTTCATTTTACAATTGATTAGCATCCTAATAAAGGCATCCCAATAAATCCGAACAGTGGTAAAATTATGCTTTATTTAAATGTTCGTTTTAAGAAATGCTTTATGCATTTTGGCGTATTATGTGATGATGCCAGAAAGACCCTTGAATAACAATATTCCATAAACTATATCTCTGGAGAAAGATAAATTAATGTTATCTATAGCGCACAATTTACATCTATAGCCAAAAAGGGGGGGGAGTAAAAACTTTATTTTATTTATTATTTTTTAAATTTAAGAATGACATCTCTTTAAAGTTTTAAATTCATGATTAATGGGTATTGTTTCGACTTTAGAGATATAATTTACTGATTCTGTAATTATAATAATCAATTATAGGGTTATTTTTACATTATGTTTTTCTCTGATATAGCATAAATAAATAAACAAAAAAAAAATCTGAAATGTTTCAGATTTTAAATTACGTCCAAAGGAGCGTTTTTTAACGTTTTGTATGTTACATTTATTTATTAAATATCATGTTCTCTGCATTTAAATCATACAATTCAGTTCAATAGCAATATCGCAAAATAATTTTAAAATGAGCATACATTTAAAATTTCCGATATACAGTTCCGCGCGCTTGAGATAAAAAGGTTCTTTTCCCCCGTAGAGTGTTGCCATTGCTCGCTTTTAAATCGCTGAACTATTGTTACTAAAAAATTCATTAAAGTTTTGCAAAATATGAAATCGATAATAAAACAAATTCGAAATTTAAAATTTGGTCTTCCACATGCCCATATTCGTAGGAGAATTACGTCATTCAAAATTCGATACTCTATGTACCGTTGTTTTATCACAATGCGAGAAATGTACATGCATTTATGCAGATTTTTCATTATTTAATTTCTCCAAATATAATGCAGGACTCTAACATTTGGTAGCAACAGTTGAAAAGTGATTCGCCGTTTATATTGATTCAATGCAAAATCGCATAACGAAAGCAATAGTCCTTTAGGTTATCTTTGGATTAATAAATAAAAAAATCTGATGTGTACACCACATGACTTCCTTGTACGGAATATTAAATTATACGCATTTGTTTCTTGCATTTCTTTTAAACTTATTGGATTTAATTAAATCTACTTCGCCGACAGCGCATAAACCACAATAGAATAAAGGCATTCTTTAAAATTCACTCTATTTGTTTAACATAGCGACACTCTGGCACTAGGTTCACTTAACAGTATTATATTTCATTCATATTATAACTCAGAATGCACAAAATGTATATCATTTAAAGAATTATCTAATCGTTGCCACATGTTCTTTTCAAATACTATAATAAAGCTAGAACGATGTAAAAAAGAAATTAAGCAAACAAAACAAAAAAGAAACAGTTTTTCGCAGACGATTGAGTATTTCTCATTCAATTAATTCAGTTTTCACTTCGCGACAAGACAAAAATACATAAAAGCTCAAAATATCTGTATTAAAAATTACTAATTATTAAAAATTAAATTACTAATTATTAAAAATTAAGTAAATCTTAAACACTTATTTCCTCAAAAAAATTCCAGAAAGGATTAAGCATGCTTTAATTCGCAATAATAAATGAAGGCGTTATTTTTGTTGTTGCGAAGCTTAGTCTCTCTAGATCGGCAACAAATCTACAATTCTGCTGTTTCAAATGTAAACAAATATGTCCACCATGTTATTTAAAACTTAACCGCAGTTAAACAGCTTTTAAATTGTTGATAATTGTAAAAATATTGCTTCCAGAATTACGAAAGGCACAAAACCCTTAACCGGAAGATAAGAAAAACATAATTCAATCATTTTTAAAGCAAAAAATGTACAATTTACAAACATATAAGAGTAAAGAAACTGAGATCACTGTGCCGAGTAACAGTATATATAAATATAGTATTTATATACGTTGGTGCGGCCGATTGCAAACAAAATACGAGGTGCACATCTACATGTTATAGCAGTCCTATATACAAAATTTCAACGTTATGAGGCTACTCGTTTTTGAGTTATGCGAGATACGTACGTACGCACGCACGTACCTTTGTACGCACGTACGTACATACGTTCGTACAGACGCCACGAAAAATTCTCTATAGAATTAATTTTAAAGCAGTTTTATCATTTTTTTGGACGAAACGAGTCTTTTATTCTGTCCTTACGTACAGATATCACGCAAAAACATCGTTAAATTGCATTCGATAGCGGTCAAAATGGATATTTTCGTTGAAATATGCTGCCTGAAACTTTTCGCGATTACAATACTTCCTTTTTACTTCGCACAAGGAAGTAAAAACAAAATAAAAATTTAAAAAAAAAATCTGAAATGTTTCAGATTTTAAATTACGTTCAAAGGGGCTGACAAAAGACTGGACACCAAAGGAAAACAAAAAGTCTGAAAGGTTTTAGATTATACGTTACGTCCAAAGGGTCGTCGTTTTTTTTTAACATTTTGTGTGTTACATATATTTATTAAATATCATGTTCTTTGCACTTTAAACCATAAAATTCAGTTCAACAGCAGTATCGCAAAATAGTTTTAAAACGAGCATTTTTTTTAAATTTCCATTTCAAAGATTCACGCGCTGGAGATAAAAATGTTTTTTTTTTCTTCTTCTTTCTGTAAAAAGTTGCCATTGCTCGCTTTGAAATCCTTGAATTTGTTAATCAAAAATTCGTTAAAGTTTTACAAAATAGGAAATCGATAATAAAACAAATTCTAAATTTGGTCTTCCACGTGCCTATATTCGTAGGAGGATTACGTCATTCAAAATTCGATGGCTCTATGTACCGTTGTTTTATCACAATGCGAGAAATGTATATACATTTATGCAGATTTTTCATTATTATAACCTAAAGCTAAATGGCAACAGTCAACAAAAATTGAAACATCTAAGATCTGAACCGTTAGTTAAAAGAGATTCTACAGATTTTTGCATGGGCATAACTTTTCCTCTTATCCAAGAGTAACTGCTTTATGTTACCTTTATTACTTTTGACATAACTCATAATTTGACATAACTTAATTCTTCCATGTAGTGTTTTTCTTATAATTAAAATTCTTTCTTATTTGCTTGGTTAAATGTAAAGTTTACATGGCCGTCTGGTTATAAACTGGCAGCCCAACAGTAGGCCCGAATCCTCAAAAATTTAAAACTTATTACCGAAAGCGGAGCGCAATTTTTTTCTTCGAGCTCTTCCTGCGTTAAAAGAAGAAAATTACCACCCTGGTGATATGGAAAATTTTGATTTTTGACGATTTGGAAATTAACAGCCATCCGAGGAGTGAAGGATTAATCCAATGTCCTTGCGTTTACTGTAAAGCAATCATGCAGTAAGTAGGAATTGTATTTTATACAAAGTTAAATTGATTATGATAGTTTAACATAGAGCAAAAGCATGTTTAATTTTGTAAATAAAAAGAAATAATATGTGAGAATCAAAAAGAAATGAATCAACAGAAGGAAATGATTGAAAATATGTCATTAAAACTCAAAGCTACTGGAACGGATGTACCAAAGAATAAATGTGGAAATTCTCCAGATCCTAAATTCAATCTTGTTAGTCTCAGTTATCATTGATTAGAAAAGAAATCTTAAACTCTATTTGAAAAACCTGCGAAAAAAAATGGAGCAAGCTTGGAAGAAGAATTATAAGACCTTGGAGATGGAGGAAACGGTTTAAAAACTGAAAGGCTCTGGTTCTACAACAGATGATTGTTCTAGTAAACTTTTTAATATTCTCATAAGAAACAAAATTCAAATTTAGAAGTGGCTCAAAAATGTGTTGAATTAAGTGTAGTCGTCTAGCAAAAGTAATAAAGATAAACAAAATAGTAATTCCCACATGTGCAGTCAAGTTGCCTTCGAACAATTCTGCGATTTCAAAAATTTTACTTTCTAAGTTTTAAGTTCCTTTTACAGTAGAGTGGATCTGATATTGTGATTTGGCTTTTAGAATTCGAGAGTCGCTTCAAACCAGGGGGAGATCCAACCCCATATAATGAACTTTTCAAGAACTGATTCTATGTTAAGTGAATCATTCCGATTCAGTGATGTTTCAGGGAATCATCCCGATTCAGTGATGTTTGAGGGAATCATCTCGATTCCATGTTAAATGAATCATAACGATTCAGTGAAGTTTTAGGGAATCATCCTGATTCCATGTTAAATGAATCATAACGAGTTTGAGTGGAATAACCCTGATTCCATGTTAAATGAATCATCCCGATTCATTGATGTTTTGGAGAATCATTCTGATTCTGTGCAGTTAAATCAATCATTTCAAACTCATCATCAAAAGATTCCCGGTTTACTCTTCATAGAGATGAATGTGAAATATCTTGCCGACTCTTCGTCGAGACGTCATCAGAGCCCGAGGGGGAGTCTATAACCTAACGCTAAATGGCAACAGTCAACAAAAATTGAAGCATCTAAGATCTGAATCGCTAGTTAAAGAGATTCGACAGATTTTTGCATGGGCATAACTTTTCCTCTTATCCAAGAGTAACTGCTTTATGTTACCTTTATTACTTTTGACATGTAATTCTTCCATGTAGTGTTTTTCTTATAATTAAAATTCTTTCTTATTGGCTTGGTTAAATGTAAAGTTTACATGGCCCTCTGGTTATAATATTTAATTTCTTTAAATATAATATAGGGCAATAATACTTTGTGGCAACAGTTTGAAAAGTGATTCGCCGTTTGTAGTGAATCGACGCAAAATCGCGAAACGAAAACAATAGTCCTTCAGGGACAAACCCCTTTGGACTTATAACATTTTTTTACCCTTTTTTTTTAAATAAATGATTTATAAAATGTGCAGTTCATTCTGACTATTACTGTGGATGGTTAAAGAACTTCAGGAGACAAAAGAAATAAATTCTATTAATTAAGTAAAATGTTCCAGGTTGAAAAAAACCAGGTCTAAACAAAAGTAAAAGTAACAGCTTTTGCAGACAACCTGTCTGCTTCATCAGGTTGAAGTGAAATGAATGGCCGACCTCGTTCTTCTTTCTTAATTGCTGTTGTACTTCTCAGAACTGACTTAGATGACTACAGATATATTGTAGAATGAACAGAAGGTCTGTGTTGCAATACAGTCTAGAGCTTACTTCTAGTCTTTCTCTAATTTTAAAGCTACATTTTTCCCGGGTTTATTGATGTTTCATGCAAATATTAAATATTGTGCTCCAAGGAGTATTTAACAAAAGATGCACTATTTTCATTGATGTACTTGTTGTCATAGACATTTTAAATATTGTAACAGATTTTGTATTTAATTTGCCCTTTTTAGTAGAATTATGAATAAATTGTTCCATTTCCTTGTGCAATGCAGCACGAAACTTATTTGAAGAGAAAGCTACGCCGGAAAAGTTAAAATACAGGAGCACGCGCATTTAATAAATAGATATCTAGTAATTGCTTTTGCTTTCCAGAAAACTCGAGAAATAAAAATTACCCGAATGTTCTCGTGCATGTTTAAAGAGCTTATAAAAGCCGGATCAAAACATATCAATTCAGTTGTTTAGCAATTGTTTATTTAGTTCTTGTTGTCGATTGTAACGAATTCGCTGTGAGATCGGATTAGCCTTCTCTTACGATTTAAATTGTGTTCTGTATAACGTTTTAGTGGTTTAAAATATAACTACTGTGAGATATTGTGATATTGTATGAATATTTCTGAGGAAATTTCAGCATTTTGTTTTATTTTTGGGGGCTAAGAATAAATTTTATTAACTTTTCATCGACTTGTGCATTCAATCCATTGGGATCTCGTACGCACGCAATAATATGTTTTTATGCCTTAGCAATTCCTTCTGATAATTTTCAGAAAGTCGAAATGATACATTGTGTTTCTTTCGACTTTGTCCCATTCATTTATTGAATATGGATGCTTCAAGGATATTTAACCGAACATGTCTTATTTTTATTGATGATGTCCACAAGAAAGCTTCAAGGAGAAACTGGCCTTAAAGTTAAATCTGGATTGGTGAAAAAATAGTATATTCTTGAAATCTAATGAGCATTTCATTTTTTAAGAAAATGCGTACCGAAAAGCAGATATTTAACCCAACTGTACTATGTTGAAAACAATCCTAAAGATAAAAGAAACACTAGAGAAATATATTATGGAATGATGAAAAAACGATTTGGAATCAATGGGAAACACGTTATTTTCCATTGTCAAGGCCAGACATATAATCCAAAATATACAAGAAAAACCATTAAAAGTATAGGTGGCAGTATTACGGTGTGGGGTTCTTTTTCATGGAATGATTTGGGCTCAGGTTTTCGTGTAAGATGGTATTACGACCAAAGAGGTGCATGTGGATATCTTAGAGAGTACGGTGTTATCATGGACAGTAGAAGACCTGCCACCGAAATGGCAAATTATCAACAAGATAATGATCCACGTCATTCAGGAAAGCTGATTTAAACAGAACAGGTTTCATGCTCAGTCATTGGGCCTAACTCCAATTTATAACATATGGCATAACTAGAAGATTAAATGAACCAGAACCCATCAAATCTGAAGGAACTTTGGAGGGATGTAGAAGATTCAAAGCATTCTCTTCGTGTTGCAAAATGACAAAAATTAGTTGACTCCATGCCCCATAGAATCAGTGCAATCCTTTAATACAAGGGATTAGCAACTAAATTTTAATAAAAAAGTTAAAATTTTTGTACTAAATCATTATTCTCAGTAACAGGATATTCTTACCTTTTGGTCTAGTGCAGTTTTGGATAGGTTTTGGATAATTAGCAATGATGCTTACAGAATCAATAAATTATATCATTAATGTCCAAAACATATATATTATTCATGAATTTAATGTGATAAGAAGTCGTTATACCTTAAATTACTAAAAAAAAGTGTTTCCATTTTTCATTTTTTTTTCTTTCTCTCCTTTTCTACCCCTTTTTTGACCAGAGCTATAAAGGTTAGAAGGAAAGTGTTTGCAAGGAATTTTAAAGATTTTATATTTAATTTTTGTATCATATTCATGTTACACACTATGAAAGCCCCATGCAGCCCACTTGTTCAGTCATAGGAATAGAGTTAAAGGTAAATTACCAAAGTTCAGTGAACCTATCCGACCAGTCATTAGTAGCATTGAAGAGAGATGAGCATTAAATCATCTCTTAAAATAATTTAAGCATTCAATTTAGGATGATTTGTAATACCGTTTTAATAATAAATTTTGCTTAATTTCAAAATATAAGAAAGCCCTTTAGTACTAAATTAAATAGCACATAAAATATCATTTCTTATAAATTTGTGCTAACTGTAGATCATTATATATATTTAAGTCTGTAGGGATTATTTTAACTTTCTAATAATTATTTTAATTTGAAACCCTTTCCTTTAAATTCTTGTCTAACACACAAATAAATCAATATCTTCATAAATCAATGCTACTTATAAAGGAAATTTACATTTGAATATTGCGCTTAAAATATAAAGCAAGTATTATGAAAAATGTTATTTTTATGTTTGTTTAGGAATTCTTGTAAATATGTAAAAAAATAATTTTAAAATATTTTGAGAAATTTGGATTCTACAACCAACATGCATTCAAATCTTCTAAAAATATGGAAAAAATTCTTAATCTGACTTAAATTACAAACAAATAAAAAATATCTCTTACAGAAACTTTAATCATCCACCTTTCCTTTTCAGAATTTAAGCCTTCGATAATACTTTCAGCCCTTTCTAATTTCAATGCAAGGATTTTTGCAGTTCTAGCATATTCTCCTTTTTTCTGTAGCAGTAACTCATGCTCTTGTTCTAAGCGTTTAATTGCTGCTTCAAGCTATTTTAATATAAATTAATTCTAAATTTTAAATTTCTTTAAAGACTAAAATGATTTTACCTTAATCACATTCAAAATCAACCAAACAATTATAAAATATAACTGTATTAAAAATTATTTATGAAAAAAGATTTAAAAAATCGGAAATTATGGGTATTCGGGAGTTAGATTAAACCAGTAATAAAATAAAAACTGAAAAATTAATGTAAGACAAAATTTGTGAAATGTACATGAAGATATAAATTTTCATTATTTGATTTGTTTTTGTAAGGATAGCATTATGTTTCTTAATTTTCTAATGTTTATTCAATTTCTTTGAGTTCTATTTCATAATTCCAATTAAGATTAACACTGTTTAATTTTTATACAAATAGTTTTGAATTAACATGCTTAAAAGCGAAGGTGTCGGGGGACATTTACTCAAGTATTTTATAAATTTTACTATATAAATTGCTTTTCACTCAAAATTTGTATTAGCGAAAATGCTTAATTCAGAATGAGTTCTTCGGTACTCTACTTTGGTTCTAAATCCCATCATTTCACGGAACTATTTGGCCTAATTTAATTTGCCAATTTGGCATAACCATACTTACTTGAGTAAAAGACGAAACACCTTCGTCTTTTACTCAGTTGTTCATTGAACGGGAATTGGTTTGTTCCGCTTGAAAAGTCAACTAATTTCCGATCAATAGCGATAATTACTTGCTTTTAATTTAATTTCTTTTTCAAAGTTTGAAATTTTTTTATTCATGATTTAATTCAAGTCCCCGTAAAACATTTTTAATAATTTACATTCAAGTTACTTTAAAACATAATTTTCGGAATTAAACTTCCTACATATGGGTTCACTCTTTTTTGACACTTCTACTAAAACTTATATTGGGAGATAATATAATCAATATTTCTTTAATAAATAAATTATTATTATCTTACTTTGCAGCTATTGCGCAATTTTTGAAAAACTTGTTTTCGAACTAAATGAATTTAATATTATATATATATATATATGTGTGTGTGTGTGTGTGTGATGTACCAGATTTCGTCCGGAATAAATAGATTGGTGAAGAATCATAGATGTAGTCGTGGCTTAAATTATCAGACGATAAGTTTAAAAAACAGGATCCATTTATTATTGTTTAGGAGAAATAGCAGTTACAAAAATCAAAACTCCGGAGTAAATAAAAAGAACTACTAATAACTTTTTGTATGAAGTTTACTGCATCGTTACATTAAAGAAAAGACCCCGATATTCCTTTGCGAGTCCTTTTATAGGCTCTGGAAATGCGGAGCTTCCAATAAATGACGTCAGCCTCGTCAGCCACTCCATTTCGTTTTAAATATTTCCAGAACATTCTATAACTGTACGTGTAGAAAAGGCGGAAAAAACAACTTGGCTACGGGGCTGTGGATTTAATTCCACGTATTTCAAATAAAAGAACGTCGCCATTAAAAATGAAAAGAACATACAGTTAGAATTTTAAGTGTATTCTTGACTATGGAATTTAATTATTACACACACACACACATATATATATATATTATGTACATATACGTATTATATATATATATATATATATATATATATAAATATTATATATATATATATATAATCTAAATTATAGGCAGAGTGCTAAAGCTTCCTTCGCTCAGCCGACTGTTTGACATGGCATCAATGAAACAGCCAAAACAGACTCACAGTTCTTATATTATTTTTTTCACTTATTAAGAAAAATGACTCAAGCACCATTTTCTATTTTAATGACAAACTATAACTACATGCTAGTAGTATCAAGGAATTATCAAATTTGAGATTTTAATGGCCATATTTTACAGAACTTCAGTCATTTCCTATCCCACAAATACTTTAATTTCATTGATTCTTTAATTATTGGGATATCTTTAAAATCTTTTCTTCTTAATTCTGTTCAGTTCAGCTCTTGGAATTTCATTTTTATTTGAAGGATTACAGGGAAAAAGTACAGATGGTTAAATCAAAAGAGTGAAAATGAAAAAAGACAGACATGACAACCAAGTTGTTTTGGATTGAAAACCACATTGCTACTGCTGATGGAATAACATGAAGTAATATCCATTTCCTAAGGACCATAAAATATAAGAGTTTCAACCTCATATGATTATGCTGATACTTTACCATGCCAATAATAGCGCTGATTGTTGGCTTCGTGGATTGAATTTTTGCAGAATTATATTGGGGCTACAGAATTCCTTTATGGCTGAGAAAGAGATTTAACAACAGACGTTAATAGTACTGCTTTAGCCTTGCCACATTTTTTTCAGATGGTACAGACCGTTGTGAGAATATTTTATTTTTCGGGCTTTAGAACTCGTGTATCAATGAGCTCCTAGAAGAGCAAAGTCAAGGTTAATAGTTGCCACTAATATTCACATGTAATCCAATATTTTAATGAAGGAAAATATGGAATGGCATTGATACTACTGAAAAGACTACCGAGTCTCAGATGGATATTGAACCCGAGGCTATATCTCTACAGGAAGACACTTGACATCTATATCTTTCAAAAAATGGTAATCACTCCAAATACTTTTTTTTCTTAACCTTCTGTTAAAGTCTGATGTAATTTGATTTTGACTAATTTATGAAACTGTGATGGATTAAATATGGAAAAATTTAACTATTTAATAATAATAATTTTTTTTTATTTCAGAAAATAACTTCTTGGGTAAAATGTTACCCAAGAAGTTGTTTTCTGAAATCAAGATATCAATGATGGTAACAAAATAGAGAAAGAAAGACAACGGAAAAATCTAGTCTCAAGTTGGTATTTTTAAAGTGGAAAGGAGCAGAATATTTACTACAAAGATTTCAGTTTGTTTCATATTATCTCCTGAAATGCATACAGCATTTCCATTTACTACTAGTGCCAAACTGATTTTAAATTTTTTCCATTTTTAAGTTCATGCTCGCTTTTCCTCCCCCCTTTTACTAAAAGTTTCTTGAAATTGTTAAAGACTAACTGTTATTTAAATTTATATATAAGCGTAGTGAGAAAAACCAAAATAATCATTTGCATGAAAATGAATTTTAGAAGGCGTTTGACGAGAAGTATCAAAGCTTTTTTTTTTCTGTAGCTAAAGAATATTGTTTAAGAAATAGGATTTAAAGTAATAATTTTAGAGAAAAAAAGTTTATTTACTTCTTCCAGCTCTTTCAATAAACTAGCTAAAGTTTTCTGAAGTCTGTCCAATTCTTCCTGAGCAATTCGAAGTCTTTCCTTTTTAGGTTTCACTTTTCTGTAAAAAGCCAAAAAGAAAAATGAAAGAAAAGAATATTGTAATACAGCATATTATACTAGTTTTAAAATAAACAGAAATATTTCAAATTTTGTACATATAAACTGTATATGGTATTATTATCAGGGGCATATAAGCATTTACTAAATTTGTTGCATTTGTTGAAAAACAAAACAACTTTTTTAATTGCTTATAAATTACATTGCAAGCTAGAGAAATTTCACTTTTGTTCCTCTGATTCAGTTCGAAAATCTTCTCCTAAACAACTGATTTTCTAATTTGGAATCTTTCAGCAAGGCTCTTGTTTCTTCTATTAATGTTCAATTCATTCTTCATGCTTTTCGATTTAATTGTGATGAAAAAAAGGACAATATAATCCAAAATAATTCTTCCTTTTACATGAACTTTTTAAATTTTCACTAATGAATTCTCCTCCATATCTTTATACTCCCATGTTGCAATCAGATTCTATTTCTACCTCACAAATCTTTAGTGCATTAAACTTTTAATATTTACCTTCTATCACATATACCACTATAGAATTCGCATGATCATTAGGAAAAGTTATAAACTATTTCTTTTTATCCCAATTTACTGAATCAACTGGCCCACACAACGCAGTATGAACTATTTCCAAAGATTTCTTAGATCTTATTCTGTCATATTAAAAGGCAATCTTCTTTATATAACTTGCAAACATATTCCACAAACAAAACCATCCTTCAGACAATCGTCGGATATCTTCAAGACAGTTTCTTCAGGCTTTTATAACCAAGATATTTTAATCTTTTGCGATATAATATAGTTTCAGATGCCTTCCCTTCAGCTGAAATATTCACATTTTAAAATTTCTTATCAAGAATTACATTATACAAACTATTTTCAGTTCTATAACCTTCTAAAATGTTTTTACTTTCTTTTTTATTTCCACTTTATTATAAAAGACTTCACCACTGTTATTAGTTTTTGCACATGCTGAATAATAAATTCTTATTTAACAATGGAACACATAATATATAATTCAAAGTACATCAGTTTCCAGTGCACTTGGTTCGTTATGTAAACCCAGAATTGAAGCAGCAGTCAATGGAGTGGAAACACACAGTATCTTCCAAAAGAAAATATTCAAAAAATTTATGTCAACCCAAAAAATCCGAAAATGTGCACCACATTTTCGGATATGAAAGGGATTCTGCTTTTTGAATTTCTTCTTAGAGGTAAAATTGTAAATGCTTCTCGATACTGTGAGACTGAAATCAGTTTCGGTGTACAATTCAAAACAAAAGGGAGAAATGCTTAGTGAAGCAATCCTTTGCTTCATGACGATGCTCGGCCCTGTGCAGCTACCGTTACTCAAGATTCGGTTTACAGCACTTCGATCATCCCCCTACAGTCTAGACCTGCCACCATCGGACTACCATTTGCACATGAAGCGTCACCTTCGAGGTCAACACTTTAAAAGTGCGAATGACACAAAAATTGCTAATTGTTGTTAGACCATAAATATCTGTTTTGAATCTTGACAAAAATCATTGATTTTTGCTTTACGGAAAACATTTCTTAAAAACTTCCAGTAGAACCTGACTCTTTTTTCCTGAAGACATTGATTCATGCCAAAATAAGGTCTTCTTCATGAAGTTTATTCTTCATGAAGTGAAGCGTGGAAATTACAAAATACTGTAGCTTTCTTCCTTCTAACACTTCCTTAATTTTTTTAATCGTCTTTTATTTCACCCTCATTAAGATGTTTCTTCAGAGATGAAAATTCAGAGATTCTTAAGGTGTTGACATTTTCTCTTTTAATCACCAACCATCTTGCCATAATATCGTTTAATTACTGTTCATGATTTGCCATGTGTGCAGATCCATATATTCAAGACTGTCTATCAGAAAAATAGAGTTACGAAAACAGATGTACACAAATTTTATATAACTGTATAATAATAATAATGTAAAGTTTTTCACCCTTTTTATATTGTGCCTTCATAGCGTGACTGAGAAACACGTCTAGTTAGCAACTCAGTAACGTTCAAATTTTGCACTAATTTCTTAAAATTATTAGCCCAAAAGGGATCTATTAATTTCAAAATAGGATTGCGTTGGTTTACTATAATCGGTGTATCACTTTTCAAATTGTTGCCAGCAAATATTATCGCCTTGTATAATTTTTAAAGAAATTTAATACTGAAGCATCTGCATGTACGTTCCTCGTACTGTGAAAAACGACGATATCTAGCCATCAAATTTTGAATAATGTAGTTATCCACTCGAACATGAAGCTTGAATTTTGAGTTTCGGATTTGTTTTATTATTTATTTCATATTCTATAAAACCTTTAATGAATTTTTGATTAACAAACTTAATGACTTGAAAGCCAGCAATGGCAATACTGATCGAAATAAAACTTTATTTTCCGCACGCAAGACTGTTGCCATTCGTGGAAATGTAAGATATTTATCTTTTAATTTTAATTAACAAACTCTATGAAAGCAATATGTAGTAGCGGTCGGAAATAAAATACTTTTATCTTCCACGCGTCAGCGTGTTGCCATTCAGTTAAGCCGAAGATGCTGGACTTAAGATAAATTTAGTTTTGGTGGGTATTGAGTAAAAAACTAACCGTTTTAAAAGCAAAAAACGCAGTTCTTAAGTATACGTTTTTATACTTTTTGATTAGATTGATATAAACAAACATGTATTAAAATCATGAGATGTCTCATTAGAAATTTTCAATATATTTATGAAATTACACTAGTTGGCCTCATTATAATCATTATATACTTTTTTTATTTTAATGGTAATGATTAAAATATGCTAGATGATTTTCTTTAAAAACTAGCTAGTTTTTAAAGAAATAGTATGTAAGATTCTAACCTGTTTACTTTTAAGTTACAGTTAAAGTTGCGTAACCTTAAGAATTGGTAAGCAAATAATCGCTTGAGTTCGTGAGACAGTAAATAAAACTTGAGAAGGTTTAAAGACCCTTTCTTATTCCAAATTAATTTCACAGAACTTGGAGTTTTACAATAAAGCTTCCACTCGGGGTTGAACTCAAAAACTAAGAAATGAACTTAACTGAAAAGGTATAGCCGAAGCTATCAAAATTCTAACAGAGTTAGCCATTTAATGCTGAATAACACCGAAGCTATCAAGGGCCTAAAGTACGGACGAGCGTGATAATAGCTTAAGAGAGAATAGCATAAGAAGTTGAACGCGCGCTAGTCAGAATCAATAGTTCTCTCGCTAACGAAGTCAGTAGAACTTCACGGTTAAATACTTCTCATTTGCATTCAAACGCGATTCTAAAACTACGGTCTGGCCGAAAGTTGTAAGTTGAAATTCAGGAAGACAGGAGAGGAACTTTAACTCAAAATTTAACTATTAGATAAATTAACATAATCATTTCAAGTATAACGAATATAAAAATATGTAAGGCAATCTTCAACATAAAGATATGCCGTTTTAAAAATTTTGTGATTTTGCTGTTGAATTCAATTTTGTGCGGTTTAAAAGCGAAGAACGTGATATTTAATAAATAAAGTTAATTCGTGATATTTAATATTGAAAAGACAAATAATTTTTATCAGCCATTTTACTAAGAAAATTGAATACTGATATGAAAAACTGGGAAAAAATTGAAAAATATATATATATATAAATATATGCCAACACTTGGCACTACATCGGGTATTCTAAATATATGCTGCTAAAATTTTGTGTAAAATTTTAAAAACATATGCTTTTGAAACTTTTGTGATTTTTTTGTTGAACAGTATGTTGCATTGCGTAAGTCCGAAGAAAATGGTGCTTTATAATTAAGCTAAAAAGGCAAAAAAAGGGGTGTTAGCAGAAGTGAGTGCAAGAGCAGCCTGGTAGACTGCGAGCTCAGCAAGAATGTAACAAACTGACCGTTAAAATCTGAAACATTTTAGATTTTTTTCCTTTTTAGATAAATAATATTTTCTTTTATTTGTAACACAGTTTCAGGTTTTTTTTTTTTTTTTTTTTTTTTTTTTTTACATGATTTTTCTTAATTACTTAAAAATAACGAACTCACTCAATATTTTAGCAGCAATGCATCAGCAGATTTGGTCCTCTACCAGCCAGTGATTAGTTAGCAGAGATTTTGGTCTCTGATAATTAATAACTAGCTGGTATAGGAATTTTGATCAGCATTTCAGTATATACACACATACGCAGACTAACATAAAAAATCTGATGTGTGCAGCACATGATGACACATAATTTCCCTGCTTTCAATAGCAAAAAGCATCTTATCACTTCTGGTTGATCGCTTGTAAACAAATTTTAATTTGTTATTCCAATAAACAGGAAGGTTTGTGGTATGAAATTTTGGCCATATGTAAAAATGGGTTTTGTAAATTTATATCAGTACCACCAAATATTTTCCATTTAATTTCTTTTGATTAAAAATTGCACTTTAATGGCCAGTTGAATAACATATAATTTAATTGTTTTCAATAAAACAAAATTAAGCGTTTGTAATATATTTAAAGTAATTGCTTTGAAAGGAAAACCATAATTTTTTAACTTTCTTATATGTTACTTCTATAGTATCAACAGATCTAAATTCATTTTGATATGCACGTATACTCCCGCGATATTTAGGTATTAGTAAATAATGTACATTATTATTTGTAAATACAGCTGAATAGTGACTACCGTTCGTTTCAGGACCAATAAGAAGTAAAGCAATATCTGTTTTCGAAATCACTTTTTGCTTATGTACTTTATCATCTTCAACAGCTAAGAGAATAATAAATGCACTTTTTGCTATCATGTCTGCATTGCAAGAGTTTTGAAATTCTGCAAATGAAATGCTCTTATGAAAATCATTCTCTTCTACCCCTTGTATAAGTAAATATTGTATGTATATAAACAGAAATGGCTTTAATATGTGCTGCTTTTAGACTAAACTCTTCTTATAGTGATTTGATATTTGTCCATTGAAATTTGCTAAGAGATCCACGTAAATCCGCTTAATCATCTCGTATAATCAAAATCTAATATGTTCTCAATCATAACTGCATATCCATCGTGTGAGTTTTAAGTACTAAAACTGAGAAGATTTGAGATTATATCATAATACATTTTTTCATAAAAATCCGTTCAGAGATTCGAGTAAAGTATAACACCTGTTTTATAAATTTTAACCAAAATCGAATATTTGTTCCCGTTGATACAAAAGTTTTTAATACTAAAATTTAAAAGTTTTGGATTATACTTTAATATAGTTTTTCATTAAAAACTCCTGTGAGCTTTAAGTAAAGTATTACTTCCAATTGTCTATTAAGAACTGTTATGGGCTTCAATTAAAGTACCATTTGCGGTTGCCCAATTTTATCTTAAATCTAATGAACTCTTTAAATGAACACAGATATCTAAAGCAGAGGAAACAGAAATTTTTGGAAGTTTAACCCTTTGTTGCATACAAATAATCTAGAGAAGTTAAACAAAAATATTTGTATTTTTTCTACTTAAAATAACCTTAGTAATAATAAAAAAAATTAATTTTATTCAAATTTCGTTTTAAATAATTGCTACAGTTTGTTCACTACAGTGGACAGCATGCATATATGTACATGCATACAAATCTCTTCCCAACGATTTACGGTCATTGCATTTGAAATCATTTCCTACCTTGTTTGCAGTGATCATTACCATCTTCTAAATGGTAAATCTACAACTGACATATACATACAGATCTCCCAAAATACCTTCATTTCGTCGATTGTGATTGAATTCATTTTGCTACGATTTTCTAACCTGTACCTATTGGATTCAAATGTCAAATGTTCTAGAAATTCCTTGCCAAACATAAATATTTCCAGTGGTGTTTTGGCTTGATAAGCAATACATTTAGGCTTCAATTCACTCTTTTCGGTAGATCTTTATCTACCCACTCCACAATTTTCTCAAACTGACATTTAAAATAAAATGTGTAAAGTTACTAATTATGAATAAAAAATGGCAAGTATAAGAAAATGTAAGCAATATTATATAATGTTTACTATGAGAAATTGTACTAACTTGGAAACAGAAGTAGCACCCATTTTCCAAATAGCAATGCTTTACTTAGTGATGCTATACAGCCATTATGATCGACAGTTGAAAGTTCTAATAATATAGAATGAATAAATACAGGAATGGAATCTGTTAAGGCATTTACAGAAGAATAAACAGATTTAAACTTTTGTCTACTAGAATGGACATGAAGCAAACAAAGGGTTAATATAAGACTTACCATGGACCCCCCTCCCCCCAAAAAAAGGGGGAGGAAGGTTCACAGACATCATTGTAAAAATAATAAAAACGTATTATGAGGGCGCTAATTCATGCTTATTCGCTGAAAAATCACTACTGTCAGATTTGTGGACTGAAAACATTGACTTTCTTATTTATGTATACGGGTTGGGAGGTAAAAATAATGTTAGAGAAACATCTTTGTATTACACACATTTTTTTCCATTTCATCGCTTTTAAATAAATTGGAATATAAAATTATGAAGTAGCTGTAAGCTTTTGAATTTTGTCAAGATATTTCCTCTGAAGCATCATTAAAAGGATAATTCTATAAAAGCATCTTAATAGTATGCAAAAACTCATAATTGATTTAAAATCTTGAATTTTAATTCTTTATATTTATCTTAAAAGGAATGAATAAAATTTTGATTCTAAAAAAATATACTTTCAAAATACTAAATTATTGGAGAAATGTAGAAAACAAAGATAATTTTTTTCAGCATGAAATAAGACTCTGAAAATCATTATAATGAAATTGAATTATGCATTATACGATCCGATTGCTAAATTGTTACTGTGGTACCTTTAGAAAATAAAGAGAATATACCACTTGTAGGATGACAGCATCAGTACTTACTTATATATTTCTCCATATAAATGCATAGACTGAACCCATATGCACAAAGATTTAGCTGCAATGGATACCTTTCCTACAATACTTGGCTGGAATTCAGGTTTTTTCAGATATCTTCCTACTTTATGTAACGCAGTATCTGGTATATTATCTTTGTCATATTCCAAAAGTTCTTTTAGAAATGAAGGACTTCCTACGAATTGAAGAGAAATTTGAAATTCGGAAACTGATTTGATAAAATTAAAAAATATCATAGGAATAAAATTTATTTCTTAATTGTTATTTCATAATAATCGGTTTTGGAAGTTCTGAATAATAAAAAATAGAAATACATGAACCTTTCTTGCAATAATTGGTGTTCACATATAATTCCCCGGAACTAAAGTTGTAAGATCTGTCTCTGTTATTCCACATAAACTAAATTAGATCCTACAATGAACCTGGAGAATTCTTGCACAGGGGTGAATAAAATTACCAGCACAGAAGAAGGGTGAAAGTAACCTTTTATTTAATTCAAATAAATTAGCAGAAAGGCACGATCTTCGTGCTTTACAATGGTACCAACTTGCGGCGAAATTGAAACGCAGAATAATTTAAGTTAAAATCTAAAATAAAGTAGTGCTGGGTTAGCACGTTAAATTACGCCTAACAGGTTGGCTCACAAAACCTAACAGACGTGATGATAAGCCGGAATGGCCAAGAGGCTTACTAGCGTAACAGCGAAATAGCAACGAAACGTGCGCTGGCTAGCGAAAACACGCTCAGAGATTCACACTGGCTAGCGAAAACACGCTCATGAAGAGATTCGCCCGTTTAAATATTCACTTCACTTAACTTTAAATTTACATCCTGGCAAGAAAATGTGAGGGGAATTTGAGTAGTTCAATAAAGATATAAAACTTAAAATGAATTTGTTATGCAAAATAAGGGAAGCCCTACAAAGTTATATGTTCATCTTGAATAGATAAGTTATTTGACTAGACAACGTTTGGAAAACATCTTAATACTGAAAATGTTTCGTAAACATTTTAATATAAAAAAATTACTGACATAAAAGTTAAAAAATTTCGAGAATTAAATTTTATTTTACACAGAAAGAAATTTCTAGATTATTACCTAAGATCAAAAACATAGAATTAAAATTAAAAGAAAGACACTAATTCACTTCAGTATACCAACAGACATAAGGCAGGTGGCTTCTACATGACTTTCGTTATAAACGCACATCCATGACAATGAATATAAAGATTTTTAAAATTCCTATACAATACACTATAAGTACTGTCAACTACAATCTAATTCATTATAATGCTATGTAATTTTTAATGTTCAATAATATCAATGCTCAATAATATAATAATTAATGTTCAATAATATAATAGGAAGAAGGAATCTTCATAATTATTCAAAGGATGAATAGACACAAAAACATTTCATCGTTCCTTCCTTAGAAATAAGGATGTGGAATTTCCTCTTTTTTTTAAGCTGATTACTTAAATAGGAGGTCTACAAAGCAATGAAATGATGAATATATCAGTCATGACTTGCCATTTACTACATTCATGTTTGTAATTTCACAGCATTAATAATTTAATCTCAGCTCTCACAAGATCTTATTAGATAAGTTGTTATTTGCAGGTAATTAATTTTATAATCTGATATTTAGCTTTAATTAACCAAACAATCAAATAAAGGATGAGTTATTGAATCAAATCTAGTTTCTGATATGATTAAACTCTTTTTATGCAAATTATATCATACAAAAGAACATGGTGGTGTCATATACATAATAAATCCAGATCCTCTAATTATTCCTTCAATAAGAAGGAGAGCTCTTTTCATTTTACTTTAGCTTCTTTCTACAGAATTGGATTAATTGACATCTTTCTCCAGTATCCAAACTCACGCATTCTGAAAAAGTATGTCCAAATCCGTGCATAATTGATTTCAGCTTGAGTGTCATGGATACTGTTCAATTACACTTGTAGAGACATTAAGCTTTTTTGAAGCGGGAGAAGTGAAAACCGTGCAACGCTCTCGCCGGGACTCGAACCTGGATCTCTCGAATACGCACCGAGTGTGCTACAGTTACACCACGAAGGCTTGCAGAAAGGAGAGAGAAAATACATTATACCCTAAAGGAGTTAAACCCTACTGCATTAGCAAAAAGAGGCGAACATGTGACAAACACCCATGTCTTATTCAGAATATGAATGCATCTTTGTCAGGATCAGAGTTGTCTCTGATAATCATCATGCTAATTGGACATTGATTAGCCACGACATTCATCTCATCTGGTTTTTATAAATTTCTTTAACTGAAGGAGAGCAAAGTAAATGATCTGCAAGGAAGGAATTCTAATCAGTAGAAAAACAAAAAGGAAATTGTCCGATTCAAATCTATTATTTACAAATGATATGGAGATTCAGTATCGCAAAGAGACTTCGCACAAAATTGCTAATTCTTCTTAACATGGCATTAACGGAAACTGCTAACCAGAATTTGCATTTTATTATGAGTCGCAGAGATAAATTTCCTGAATACATGAACATTAATGGTGAACATAATGAGCTCCTAAAGGTAAAATCAATACTGTAAACATATTTTTAATTAATTATTCTACTATATTTTAAATGTTATTGTTAGAAAGGTAGTCAATTTGCTTTTCCTAATTAAATACTTGATAACGGAAACAAGAGGCAGATTTCAGACACATACAATTTTAAAATGACACATATAAAATTATAAATAAAAAAAAACTGATGAACCTAATTGCCGTTTTGCTTCTGCCCATGATGGTTCAGATGCTCTTAGTATCATAACAGCTTCTAAAACTATTTCAACAAGGACAGGTGGCTTGGCGTAACTTTTTATTTCACCAATATCTCTTTTGTTCAATGCTTCTAGTGCCTTGAAAGTAGATACAAATAAGATTATGCCAATTAGTTTATAATTTGTTTTTTAAATTTAGGAATAGATGTTTGCATACAAACTTACATAAAATTAGGATTACTTTAAAATATATATAGGGAAATACTACTTAATTATAAGTAATGCAACTACAAAATTAAGTAAATTTTATTAAAACGAAAGACAGACAGACAGAAAAAAACCTCAAATTTGAAAATTTCACCTTAAAGAAATGTGTATTTCCATAATTATTTAGAAATTTAAAAATTATTGCTTTATGTATCAAGTTTAAAAAAATTTCCAGGGAAAAAATAATACATCCTGCAAAAAATTATTAAGTTTTGCAGATAAAATAACTTTTTTTTAAGTGATTCATTTTGCTGTGACAAAGAAAGTAAAACGCTTTAATAATACTGTAGATGTATACAACAGGTAGTATGCATTACTGACTAGAGAGGTTCTCATGTTTTCCCGCTCCTTATTTGTGATGTATGAGATTTTAAGATAATTATTGATTGTTTGATTTTATTGATATTCAGATAACATAAAACAATAAAGTCTCTTTGAGGTGTTAATAAAATGTATTTCATTTTCCATTTTTATACACTTGGATAGAAAAATTTACAAAATATTAAATTTAGTTTTTATATAATATTTTATAGTGCAAATTTATAAATGGACTTATACTTCTATAGGGAACATGTCGTAAACTTCATGCAATACTATTAAGAAGAAAACATTCCGAATTCGTTGCAAAATAAAGTATAATATACTTGTAAATCAATTATGCAGTAAAAGTTGTTTAACAGATGAGGCTCACATTCTACATTTTCAATGGAATCATAGATGATACATTTTCTTCTGAAACTTTAAAGCACCTTGCATGCAAAAACTTCAGAGTTCATGAAGAATACTATAAGACAGCTTGTGCTCATGTACAGTTTTCAGATTTTGTAGTATGGATAGAAGATTTTTAAGAAAAGGTATTTCATTACCTTGTAAAATTCCATTATGTTTACCTACTCCATTATTATGATTTAGATCTTTAGTGTCACTTCCCCTTTCCATCTCCCTACCAGAATGCAAATTAGATTTGAGCATATTTGAGGCGAAGTTTTCGGATTGTAACACAGAGAGTGTTTTTCCTTCTCGAGACCATGCTACTAGGTTTCACTAGCTCTGATAAGGTTATAATTCTTCGGCGTTACGTTATAGCTGCTGACATTTAAATTGTTACGCTAGTGAGAAATTTTCGAACCAACTTCGAGTTAAATCAATTATGCAGCCTTTGGCTGCTAGACTTAGTTTTAAATCTTGAATTCTAAGTTATATCGCCACAAGTGGTGGTTGATTTGTGAGCATGAGAAGTGAGTTTATGTTAAAGTTCTGATTTAATAAAAAGTTTTAATAAACCTTTTTAATATTTTGCAGATCTTTACAGGCACAGCAATAATTCGCTCTGTTAAAATTTTGGATCTAGTTATGCTGCCAAAGAACACCAAACTCTATAACATACACTATTCCTTTATCTCTTTTGCACTATTTCTTATTTTTATCTAATGTTGAAGCTAAAAAGGAGGCCTTTTTTGATGACATTAAGGAGAACCTTGACCAAAATTCTCAGTAAAGTTTTAAATGATTACTAAAAATGCATCGAAAACTGAAATGCATGCTGAATTTTTTATCGATATTACACGGCAATGAAGATATTGAAACAATTTTAACTGTGAGACATTAGGTTCTTTGGAAGCTGGAAACGTGAAAAATGAGCAATGCCCTCGCCGGGACTCGAACCTCTCGAATACGCGCCGAGTGTGCTGACCGTTACATCACAAAGGCATGCTAAGAAGGCGGAAGAAATACCTTATATACTTCCCTTTTTAAAGGGGACTGGGGATTAGGGGACCCAATCGTCATATCCTGGTGGTGGAGAATCATCATCCATCATCTTTTTTAGTTCGGACGCCACTATAGGGTCATTAGGACACTTTTTTCAAGCAAGAGTCATGAAAAAATATGCAATGCCCTCGCCGAGACTCTAGCCTCGGACCTCTCGATACGCGCCGAAAGTGCTAACTATTACACCACGAAGGCACGCTAAGAAGGCGGGAGAAACATGTTATATAACAAGAAATTGATAGCAAAGAGCATGTTATTTCTTAGTTTAGTAAAAACTTGCTAAAGTCAGAAAAAAATATGTGTCCTCAGAAAATAATTATTATCTATTGTTAAAGGCGGTAGAACATTTCCATCGTTATACCTGTGAGCGCAAATTAAGCACTGTGCACTGATTATGTTTCTTTAAATGACTATTTAATTTATGAAATAAAGAGGCTGAAGTAATCAGATGAATAGAGGAACTACAAGAATAAGACATTGCATAGACATGCTAACGCATGTTTTAGAAAATCTTGTGCGGAAAAGTACAAATCCTTCTTTAAAGGCGAGAAAAATCATAGCACAGAAATCTCAACATCAAGCTAATTCATATAGATTCTGCAACATCAGAGAGTAATTCCTAGAATAATAAAGAACTGCAAAAAGCCTAAATGGAAGGTTCTGAATTAAGGCTACTAATAAAATTAATAAAAACTACAAGTAAAACCAACTGGCAACGGATGTCACTCTTTAGTCCGAGAACGAAAAGTTCCTGAGCTCTACGCAAGGTAGAATTATCTGCTACAAACGGGAAGCCAACGACGGTAAGAGTTTCAGAGAGCAACTCATCTTACCGAGATACTGAGTCCCAGTGCTCTGTCAGAGCTCTACAGTAACCCTGTTGGATGCCATTTGGATTAACGAAGACACTCAAGTTAAAGTTTACATATTTTTTAAATGTTAGGTGTTTATTGATTTATAATTTGGATGCCTAGTTTTATTTATGAAATCTGTGGCTGATTACTATGTTTGAAAGTGTTTTTTCCTGTTTGATATCCCAGGATATGTAATTCTGAATTAGTCAACAGTTGAATTACAAAAATAGCTCATTCAAAGCCGGAGATGAGGACATAAACCTTTGCTATATCGGTAACATTATGGAAATTTTTGGAAAATCCACTTCTGAGAATGTTTTTTCTCAAAGCTTTCAAAAGTGTTTGGGCAATACTATAAATACGATTGCAGTAGAGCTGAAAGTCAGTTCAGTTATTCATTTTGAGTCACGTTGTAAGGATCTTAAGTTTTACTAACGTTTATTTCTATTTTAAATCTTTACTATCACTTCTTATTTTCTACTTCCGGTTAGAATTAAAAGCTTTAACTTATTTATGCAAATTTGTCTGGCGAACGCCAAGTACTTAAGTTGTGGCTTTTTGCCAAGCGAGAGAAGAGGAAGGAGTTAGTAGAAGCAGGCCGCTTGCCTTAGCAGTTTTTACTCGGTTGCTGGTTGCCTTCCAGGCCAGAGGTTTAATCCTCTTGATAATTTTAAACGTATTATAGTGTTAACAGTGCTCTGTACTACATACGGCTTCCTGTTAATATATGGCCAATCTTCCACGTAGGCCCTTGTTTATTATTCCAAAGTTAAGTTAGAGTTTAGTTAATATATTTATATTCTTACGTTCAGACCACAAGTGGTTGGTCTCTGTATTCCGAAGTACGGAAATTATAGTAAAGAGTGAAAAATAAAGGGTTTCGTATACCTTTCCTGTGTATCTTGTCTACTTCCCACATTTATTGAACATAGCTTTAGTAAGCTCCCTGTTCCGAGTCAGGTTCTTAATTGTTCCCCTAGCAAGTAAGGCGGAACATTGAACCTGATAGTGGCGCCCGACGAAGAAGAATAACCATGGTCGAATTTCAAGAAGAACCTGCGCTGCCTTCAGAAGCGGCTCAGAATCCAGAAATGCCAGCTGCCGCCCTGGAAGGATTTGGTTACATCGTCCAGACCATGCGCGCAGCGATGAAACCAGAAACAACATTTAATGGAAACTCACCGGTTACTAGTTTTTTGGAAAAACTAGATGACCACTTCATGATGTATCCCGTGCACGAGTTCCAGAAAGTTACATTAGCTACCAGCGCTTTGAGGGGCCAAGCGCTTAATTGGTTCAAATGTATAGGCAGAAGTCTCTTGGGTCAAGCAGGAAGTCCCACCTATACTTACGAAAATTTCAAGACTGCCCTAGTAAAAGCCTTCCCTGTCGTAAGGGATCGTGCGAAATTAGAACGGAACTTTTCAGCATATATCAGCAAAAATCGAAAATCTTTCCACCTTTATTTTAAGAAAAATTCACGTCTTCAAACTCTTGTATGGAAACCGTCCGGATCCTGAGATAATTCAAGTCATTTTGCGAGGTTACTTCCCCAAGTGCAAGACTTTATTGAATTAAGAAATCCGACTACACTGGAAAAGTTATTTGAGCTAGCAATCCAGTTTGAAAGAAGAAGAACGGCGGATATTGAAAGAAGACGCCAATATCAACAACGAAACCAATTTGGTGAGCCAAGACCACAGCAAAGTCAAGCACACGGCTACAGAAGCAAAGCGAATCAGTGGGCAAGGAAACCCGAGCATCCAAAAACAGCCGGCGAACGTCGACAGTTCAATAGCAATCCAGAAAAAAAGTCTCAAGGCCAGTGGAAAAAAGAAGGAAAGCATGGAAAGAAAAAAGGATTTAAACTAAAACGGATTTCTGCTGACGGGAGGGTGCGGAAATCAGTAGGCCAAGAAAACCCCTCTTCCTTCAAGTTAAATACAGTAATGGTGAAAAATTTGACTCTTCCGAAGATTGAAGTGTTGGTGAATAACATCCCAGCCATCGCACTCCTGGATACAGGCCCGCAGTGTTCCTGTGTGGCAGAGGATTTTTTTAGGAAGTATTTTCGGAAATACCGCATATATAATTCGGATAATACGACAGTGTTAGCTGCGCAAGGAGAAAGATGCAAGTGCATAGGTAAATTACCGCTATACGTTCGTATCAAGGACGAACAAGTAAAGATTATGTTTTTTATAGTAAAGAATTTGCAAGCACATATCATCTTAGGAATATATTTTCTTTCAGAGGCAGAAGCAACGCTGGATTTTAACGAAGCGTCCCTTAAGCTGACGATGAAACCAGTTCGAGAAGAGAAAACAGAACCACCAATGTTAAACCTTGATCACCTGCCTAAGGAAGAGCAACAAAGAATCCGACAAGTGGTAAGTGAATTTGCTTCGTTATTTAGTGATATTCCAGGATTTAATCAAGTTACTAATCATAGTATCGACACCGGAGATTCAATGCCAGTTCGCCACAAAGCATACCGGTATGATAAGAATAAAGAAAAATTATAGAATGGCACATTAGCGATATGCTACGTAAAAAGATCATAACGCCCATCTCAAGTAGTTATGCTAGCCCGTTAGTTTTATGTAAGAAAAACAATGACTATCCATTAACACATCCAAAAAGGTGGCGTTTCGCGATTGACTATCGTAAATTAAACTCCATAACTAAATATCCGGTATATCCGTTACCTATTATTAAAGAAATTCTAAGGAACATAACGTCGACCAAATACATGACGACTTTAGACTTAACGACTGGTTATTTTCAAATAGGGGTTAGACCGGAGGACGTGCCTAAGACTGATTTTATAACCAAGTCTGGCACTTATGCATTCCTGCGTATGCCGTTTGACCTTTCAGGGGCACCGGCAACATTTCAGCGATGTATGGACATGGTGCTAAGGCCTGTTCTTGGAAAGTCCACATTTATCTATTTAGACGATATCATTATTACTAGTGATAATCTGGACCAACATGTACAGGATTTAAGACAGGTGTTTTCTTTATTAAATGAGGGCGGTCTAAAAGTTAATGTCAAAAAGTGCAAATTTGCAGCCCCTGAATTAAAATATTTAGGTTACAAAATATCTCAGAAAGGAATCGAGACAGACGAATAAAAAATAATCGCTGTACAAAAGTATCCGACTCCAAACACGGCGAAGAAGCTCTCTTCTTTTCTAGGACTTTGTTCATATTATAGGTCCTTTATAAAAGATTTTGCAGCTATTGTTGAACCATTGTTAAAATTAAAAAGAAAAAAGGCAAGATTCTCGTGGACGGCAGAAGCCAATAGTGCTTTCGAAAAATTAAAACAAGCATTAACGCAAGCCCCTGTGTTGAAATTTCCTGAAAAGGATGAGAATTTAGAAATTTCAGCGGATGCTTCGGATTGTGCAGTAGGAGCGGTACTTTCGCAAAATCAGCAGCCCGTGGCATTTTTTAGTCGAACTTTAAATCAAACACAAAGAAATTATTCCGCGACTGAGAGAGAGGCACTTGCAGTTCTGTTAGCAGTGCAAAAGTTCCGAGTCTATTTTGGAAGAGCGCCAATAACAGTGTATTCTGATCATGCGGCGGTAACTAGATTGTACTCAGGGAAAAACGTATCCCCAAGGTTAATAAGATGGGCACTCAAGCTACAAGAATATAATCTGGTAATCAAGCATACCCCCGGAAAGGAAAATATCGTAGCAGATGCCATATCCAGAATAAAAATAGATGAAGAAGGTAATACTCTAAAGGTGGCAATGCTCACAGCATGTACAATAAATTCCCGAGAAACTGTAATAACCGAACTGGGTAAGGATCCTGAGTTTGGAAACATTTATGAGTATTTAAAGGATCCTGAAAATTTTAGCCACCAAGATATTGTGGCGATAAGAAATAGGGCGGCCCATTACAAACTAATAGATGGTCTATTATTTTATACAAAAACTACAAATTCCAATAACGAATTTCGACCTGTTATCCCAGCTAGTCTTAGATTAAATATCCTGCAGGAGTTACATGACAGCCCTTTAGCTTCTCATGCTGGTATTCGCAAAACTATCCAACGCGTACGCGAGGCAGTCTATTTTCCTGAACTGCAAAAGCTAACAAGGGCGTATGTCCAGTCTTGCCCAACATGTCAAGCAGTTAATTATATTAATTTCCGCCCGGCCGGGTTTCTAAATAGCATTAAATCCGAATTTCCAAATGAAATAATTGGCATCGATTTATTGGGCCCTTTCCCAAAAAGTCAGTTAAATAAAAGTCGGTATCTCCTTGTTATGGTTGATCATTTCAGTAAGTGGACCGAAATTGTTCCCTTAAAACGAGCCTCCGCGAAATTAGTTACTGATTCTATTTTAAATAAATATATTTTAAAATACGGGGCGCCCCTAAAAGTTATATCGGATAATGGTCCTCAATTTGTAAGTAATATATTTGAAGACATGTGCCAAAAACTGGGCATACGTCATTTAAAAATGGTCCCGTATCGGCCGCAATCAAATATAGCGGAACGGGTCAATAGAAATATAGTGAAAATTATCCGTAGTTATGTTAAAAATTTTCATAAAAGCTGGGATAACTATGTCAATGAATTTGCTTTCGCCCTTAGGACCGCAAAACATGATACAACGGGCAAAACTCCTGCTGATTTATTTTTAGGCAGAAAGATTATAACGCCGTTAGATAAATTATTTTATGTGCAACAAAGAGCCCCAGAATTTAAAATGGGTGATATAGAAAAATTAATTAAAGAAGCAAAAAAGAACACTTAAGTAGCACAGAGAAAACAAAAACTCTATTATGATTTGAAACGACGGGGAGTAACTTATAAAGTAGGAGATGATGTATTAAAAATTAAGCATTCACTTTCTTCAGCACCAGAAGATAAAACCGCCAAATTTTTTCCACGATTTGAAGGACCATATGTCATAGAAAAAATAACTCAGGCTGTAGTGGTGTTAAAAGCCAGGAATGGTGAAACATGCTCCGCAAACATTGACCAAATAAAACCATACTATGACCGTAATAAAATGCAAATATTTACAGATCTTTTGCAGGATCCGGCACGGCAGGCACAAGCTCCAGAGGTGGAACAACGTCAAGCACAAGGACAAGCCATTAGGAGGCAGGAGCAATTGAAAAGAAAGTTTCCCCGTTGGAAAATTGAAGGTAACAAGAAAAAGAAGCCGTTCCACCGACCGCAAAAGATAGCGCACGACCAACCCCAGAATGAAGAAGGGAGAAGTACGACGAATGCAAAGAGAGCCAGGAGAAATAACGGCAACTATAACCCGGCTCCCAAACGGAAGATCTACTCATCGGACAGGACTCTCCGCAGCAAATGTCGCCGAACTGCAGAAGGGCCACCAGCGGCGGAGGAAAAGATACAAGGAAAATTTGAACGGCCAGCAACGAGGTCCAAGCAGGAACGAGAGAGAAGTGTCCCGGTTCTGCCAAGACCAGCGGCCATCAAACGGCCAGTACCACAGGCAGAGGCGAAAAGGAAGGTATTCAAGGGTGACTGAACTGGAGGGAAAAGAAAGCTTCTAGAGGAAGGCACTGAAGAGCGAGCCCGCACAAGAAGGAGGATAAATCAAACGAGAATCTTCGCTACCTTCCAGGACTGGGCTGAGAAAAGAATGTCCGAATATCACAAAGATAAGTAAAATTTTATGTTACTTTGCAAACTTAAGTTAATCTTTCATTCTTACTGCAAGTGGCAGATTTCAAGAAGTTTTACCTCATGTGAGGTCTACCTTTATCGCCAAAAAGGCAAGAAATGAGTTGTTACCGATTTTGGTATTATGTTTTTCAATTACTCGCGAGTAAAACTAAAGTTGATGTATAATAGGAATGTCTAAATACTTGAATATTGTAAAAGTTATTGTATAAATTTTATTTAAAACATTCTGGCAAGAAAGAAGTTTTAGTCTGAAAGACTTTTGAAATGTAGTATTCCAATGTAGAAGAATTGGCACTTGCTTGGAAAGAATAGAAGTTAACAATGTACTACTAATGTATGTTTTAAAATGCGTAAAATTAACGGCATGTTAACCAAGTGGCCGAGCCGTATATATACGTTCAACCAAAATTGTGCTCTAAGCGTCCAGCAAGCATATATACGTCCAACCAAAATATTGCTCTAAGCGGCCAGCAAGTATATATACGCTCGCGTTAGGATTTCTTTCCCCCAGCAATTTCGACGTGAGTGATTGCACTAATAGGCTCCCTGCTGGGAAGGGTTTCGCTTTTCTGAAATTTAGCTTGTTATTTTGGGGTTGCTGCACATAACTGTTGAGTCGCCAAACATCTATGTTTTGTTCGAATTTTTAATACTGCTATCGAATTGGCCAAGACAGCAGAAATACTTTCAACACGTAATGAAAGTAAAAATGGAATTTATTTCTTCATCTAAAATCTGAAATGGAGAATAAAAATAATTGAATAATAACCGCTCTTCAACTAAAATCTGGTTTGACAGTTTGAAGCTAATATATAAATCCAGAGTATTTAATCAAAGTTCCTATTTCTTAATTAGAATCGAATATCCGCAACACAATAAGTTGAACAGAATCATTAAAATAAATATTAAAAATGTTAATGATTTAACGTACCTTAACATTTAATGAAGATTTGTTTTAATAGAAGCATATCGGTATAGTATTGAAAATTTAAATATACAAGAGATGTTTTAATCACAGACTTTTGACAGCATAAGACTGATATTAACGTTATAAACATAGAAACATCTTTATTTTCGGAAATACTAGAATAATAAACATGTTACAAGAATTTTAAATAATCGTAAGCTTTAAACTGATACTCGTTGAAACCAGGACTGACGTCACAGCAGGAGCGGTAGAATAAAAAGGCGAGAAAATTTTTAGAATTTAGAAAAACACTGAGCAGCAAAATTTAGGGATGGCAAAAATTTTGGACTTATACACAAGGTAATACACAAGGCAGAGGCATTTAGAAGCTGAAAATGTTTTTTAATTTAGTAATGCACCGCAAAGCAAAATTTAAAACCTTCAAAAGTTACGCCGATCGGCAAAATGCCTAGCGCCGGCCATGGTTGCTACGCCTCGACGTATGCTATCATATGTTAGAGGTTCTGAACTTTATTAAGTAAGCACAGTAATGAGCAGAGTGATTTTTATTAAATATAGAAGTAAACGAGTAATAAAATAAATATTATCATTCTTTTCTATACAACTTTTCCTTAACTTCATTTATTATTAAAATTATTGTTATTATTATACCAATACCAGCTACTTATGGATCTTTCACTATATATTTTAAAGGCGATAACTGAATTCATCTCCCGCAGTAATCTATAGTATAATAAACATATATTTAAATAGCTTATTGTTTCGTATATGTTTGGGAAAATGGCCTAATTTTCATAACAGCAATCTTACAAATAATAAGCAATTTAAATCCGAGTAAAAATATTTTATTATTCCAAAGGGCGTTAGCCCAGAAGGGCTGTTAAATTTCCTTTTGGCATTTTGCGTCGATTCACTTTCTGCGTTGATTCACTTTTCAAACTGTTGCCATCAAATATTACAGCCCTGTATTATATTTAAAGAAATTAAATAATGAAGAATTCTCATAAATGCATGTATGTTTCTCGCATTGTGATAAAACAATGGTACTTAGAGACATCAGATTTTGAATAACGTAATCTTCCACCAAATATGGTCATCTGGAAACCCTAATTTGGAATTTGTTTTATTATCGATTTCATATTTTGGAACACTGTAAGGAACTCTTGATAAACAAACTCAACGATTTCAAAGTGAGCAATGACAATATTGTACGGGGGGGGGGGAATTATCACCAACGCTCGAGACTGTGTTTCGGAAATTCTAATGATACGCTCATTTTAAAATTATTTTGCGATATTGCTGTTGAATTGAATTCTATGGTTTAAGTGAGACGAACATAATATTTAATAAATGAAAGTAACACACAAAACCTTAAAATTGGGCGTAATGTAAAATCTGAAAACGTTTTCAGATTTTATTTATTTTTTGTTCTCATTAAAACTGCAGTTGTGACGTGAATACCAGCAATTTTTCTTACAAATTCTCTCTATAAAGATGTCTACCTCAAGGTAAATAGCTTTTCCGTGCATTTCCATTTAACTTTATCAAATCTGTCTACAAACACAGACGTCTAGTGATTATCTGAACAGTATAAAAACGTAGTCGTTTAATACGTATGCGTAAAAAAATGTTATACATATTTTATTACAGTGTATTGTAAAAAGTGTTGCTTAAACACTGTCATAAAGCAGTGAATGAGAAGAAAAAAAAAGAGCTTCTCACTTTTCGTACAGCTGTTAACAGGATCATTATTTTGTTTTCAAACAGAGAACGAAATTTTCAGAATAGAGAATTTTCAGAGGATGAAATATGTCGAAAGAAATTAATGGTGTTACCGCAATTTCGGTTTGCGAATTTTAAAAAATCCATACAATATGCACAAATCTATAACAATCACTTGAATGATTTTTAATACCCAATTTAGAAGACAGACCTGATATTTGATCAATATGCTTTCAGTTTTATCTTCTTCTCGGTATTAATAGATTGAATACGTAATTCAATTAAACTTTTCCTTGAAAGCATCAATTTCATTTGTAAATGTTTTGCAATACTAAATACTAATATTATTAAAATTCTCAGCCTTAGTAAAAGGCCAACCACTGGCAGAGTGAATAAGAGTACTGTAATTGTGTTAAGCCGGCGTTAAAATCCCAGAGAATGAGGTGGTTACTTAGTCGTTTTTGTATTTTTGTATTTTTGTTTTTTTTTTTTTTTTTTTTTTTTTTTTTTTTTTTTTGTTCTCATGAGCAATGGGAACACGAGCTAGTTGCCCTTGAAAAATCCTCCTCGTATGCGTCCTTTGCCTTAGGGTAATAGCCCTCGTATGCTATATCAGGTGCGCTGCAAACTCGGGAAAGTTTATATTCTTTCATTATAGTTAATTAAAAAAGCAATTAAACCCAATAATACTGTTTATGGATGTTTCAGAAGTTATTCAAGACTTAAAAAAACATACTACTAGTGCCTTTTGTAAGCGTTACTAGAACAGAATTTTTGATAGGATTAAATTAGATCAAGAAAATTGCAATCTATTGGCTAGCATTAAAGAGAAACAATTAATTCCAAATTATCATTCATTTCAACATGTTATGGACAAATCTTTAATTAAAAAATACGTATTTATAACAAAAGCAAGATCAAAAGAGGAAAATATTTCAATTTGATTGTGAAGAAGTAGAAAAATGCAGTAAATTTTTCGTATGCTTTAAGAATTCTTCAATTTCATAGTATCGACCTAGCGGTAATGTCTCTGAACTGGTAGTTTGACCTAGGTTGAAATCCTAGTGAACGAGTGGACTGCATGGGAGTTTTAATGGTTTCCTTTTCTGTAGCGTGAATACGAGATATTTTGCCTTCAGAAGTCTTCACGAAAGCATCCTTGTTCATAGGCAGATAGTTTTAGTCTCTTAGTTAAGAGGAATCGTAGGTTACCTCACTTGCGTAAACAAACGAAAGTGAGTTCTCGCTCTAAATTGGCTCTTATAGACTTTTGCATTAGTTTAAGTTTAATGTAAATTTGAACGTGACTGTAAAATTAATTTTTTTATGTCACAAATATTATTAAATTTATATAGCATAATCATTGGTACGCAAGTGAGCTAACCTGTTCTTCTACGGACTTTGAGTCATTACGGCTTTTGATGGTGCAGACGTGAAAAGTGTACATTGCCCTTTGCCGGGATTTGAACCCTGGAGCTCTCGAATACGCGTCGAGTATGCTTCTAATTACACCGCGATGGATTACGTAAAGGAGGGGGGAAATACCTTATTAATTAAACTAACTATCATAGTGTCCAAACTCTGCTATTCTATTCTAAGCAAGGCATTGAAGAAAGTTGCTCTGCAGTAACTCTTATTCTCGAAGTAAAGGAAAACACACTACTGAAATATTATGTCTTTTGATTGTAATCAATTTTGAGCTTTCCTCGCTTGGAAATATAGTTATTTTAAAGAATTTTTTTTTCCTTTTATGAAAAAAACGATCTACTGTTTACTGAGATCAATGTAATAGGAAAAAGAAACATAATTTATCATATCAAATATACATGAAAACAATGAACAAATTAGAACTCACTTCAGTTATCTGCAATCAATGCATATATTCTCTAGGAATACATCAAAGATGAATGCGTTGATTATATAATGGAATTCACGGATTTATATAAGATTAAAAGCACTTCCTTTATTAGGGACTTGAAAACGATATCTAACGACGCAGGTGTGGAATTGCAATTAAAAAGCGCATAGGATAAGCGATTTTGTAGAAGAATAACAAATATCATAAGCTTGAATTATTTTGTCGGTTATGGAACTTAGAATTTCAAAATTGTGAACATTACTGATAAAACAGTATTAATAATAATAATAAAATAATATTTAAATAATAAATTATAAAATGTTATATATATTATTAATAATTATTTAATAATATATATTATTAAATACTTATTAATAATATATATTATTCAAATAATAAATTATAAAATGTTATATATATTATTAATAATTATTTAATAATATATATTATTAAATACTTATTAATAATATATATTATTCAAATAATAAATTATGCAATAAGAGGCGTTTTTTTTAATGTTTTGTGCGTTACCTTTATTTATTAAATATCACGCTCTTCGCACTTAACCATAAAATTCAATTCAACAGCAATATCGCAAAATAATTTTAAAATAAACAGATCTTTAGAATTTCCGATTCAGAGTCTCGCGCGCTGAAGGTATTTTTTTTTTTTTTTTAAATCTCTTACAATGTTGACATTTCTCGCTTTGAAATTGTTGAGTTTGTTAATCAAAAATTCTTTAATGTCTGACAAAATATGAAATAAATAGTAAACCAAACTCCAAATTAGGGCTTCCAGAAAAGTGAATCAACACAGAAAGTGAATGGACACAAAATGCCAAAACGAAATTAATATCCTTTCTGGGCTAATGCCCTTTGGGCTAAAATGAAACTACACAAAATGAATTTTTTTTATTTATCCAAGTTATTTACATTTGCAGAGTAAAAGAAAAATCTGAAAAGTTTCAGATTTTAAATTACGTCCAAAGGGACTTTTTTTTAACATTTTGTGTGTTACCTTTATTTATTAAATATCACGTTCTTTGCACTTAAACAATAAAATTCAGTTCAAGAGCAATATCGCAAAGTAGTTTTAAATTGAGCATATCTTTAGAATTTTCGATACACAGTTCCGCGTGCTGGAGATAAAAAGGTTTTTTCTGTACAACATTGCCATTGCTCGCCTTTAAATCGTTTAGTTTGCTACTCAAAAATTCGTTAAAGTTTTACAAAATATCAAATCGATCACGAAACAAATTCCAAATTTCAAATTTGGGCTTCCACATACCCATATCCGCAGTAGGATTACGTCGTTCAAAATTCGATGGCTGTATGTACCAATGTTTTATCACAATGCGAGAAATATACATACATTTATGCAGATTTTTCATCATTTAATTTTTTCAAATATAATGCAGGACTCTAACATTGGGTGGCAACAGTTTGAAAATTGAAACGGACATTTATAGTGAACCAACGCAAAATCGCAAAACGAAAACAATAGCCTCCAAGGACAAAGCCCCTTTTGAACTAAAAAGAATATTAGTGAAAAGACTTAGACATTATTCTTTAAATTGTTAAGCATTATACGTTAGATTAACCTTTGAGAGAATTTAGGGAATAACGTAAGAGTTTCACTTATCATACAGTGTTAAAAAATCTTTACTGTCCTTTTTTTGTTTGTTTTGTTTTTAGTTTCTTGTTTTGTTTCTAAAAATTGTTGCAACAAACTGTAGTTTTATTCTTGAAACGTAATTCTAACTTGAAACAGGAATGAAAGCTTGAAAAAAATCTTCAAATGAAATGGCAGATACTTTCTCACGATTCCGAAAATCAAAGATATATATCGTCTGCATCTTTCCTTTTGGATACAGGGCCAAGTCAAAATTGCTTGAATGCGGCGGGAGCGGGGGGGGGGAACAGAAGAAAAGGCTTTACTGTCCTTTTTTTGTTTGTTTTGTTTTTAGTTTTTTGTTTTGTTTCTAAAAACTGCAGTAGGTTGTCCCTGCCTTTTCTTCTTTCCCATTCTGTCTGTTTCATTGTGACTGAGGGTAATAAAATTTCCCGCGTTGCTGGAGAAGTTGTCCCTTCATCTAAATTAGGTTGCAATAACTGTAACGTTTTGGACCCCCTTTTTTTTCCTTTTGAAGGATTTTCTAAGCTTTCACATTAAAGAAAAATTCTGATATTTTGTATTTCCTATCTGTTGTCTAAAAGTGTGTAATACAGAAGATGTAAATCCTTAGTTCAATTTCAATCAAATTTAATCATATTAAAATTATTATTTTCTTAAATCACTGAATAATAATTTACGATAAAATATCAATCATTCGTATAATGGCATATTTTAAAATTTTTACGTCGTTCGTTTTAGAGTTTCGGATGACCTCTTGTTGTCCATCCATTAAAAGTATTATCCACTGAACGATGAGTGCGCATTCAAAACATAAAAATTTTAAAAAGTAGATGAATAACGATTTTAATTAATTTTGGAAATAGGTATAGTCTACACTAAAAATGGATAAAAAATATTTGAGCTATCTTATTCCAAAAGCGTTAAATTTCTAAAAGCATTTCAAAACATTTTTGATTGTTGCTATGATAAAATAATACGAAATACCAAAAGCAGATTTTGGTTTTTGAAATAAATTACTATCATGAAACTACATTTATAATCTACATTTATAATATTCTGTTGCATTCTGATGACCATACTTTAGATACTCCTTCCAGTTTTTAAATTAAATGTTGAATAGAATTGCAAATATAAATTTATGCACAATGAGAATGAAATTTACGTATGGTGGAAATAATCATACAATACTTGCCACCAAGAATAATTCTATGTAACAGAACAGTACTTCAGGTTCTGCATATAAAACTGTAAAATGTTAGTTATATTATAAAATGTTCAGGAAACATCAAGAATTTCACTTTATTTGTAATCATTCTCATTCAGCGTTGCAAGTAAATTCATGGTAATCATGAACTCCATGTGTGCAATTTTCGCTCAATCAATCGAGCATTTTCAATTATTAAATATCCATTCATTATATATATCATTTCCATAGTAAAGTTCTCGTTTTCTTCTTTACTTACTCAAAAAGAAAGCTAAAAAAGTGCATCGATCGAGAGTCCTCCATTTTTTGAGGTATATTTATCGAATTCCATTAAATTATTTGTCTAATGTGTAGTTAAGAGCTGAAGGTTAAGAATTATGCAGTTAAGAACGTTTTTGACTGAGTCAAATTTTGAAATAAATTTCTGATTTGCTTTGCCAATTTCAGTTGCTTCTGCAGAGTCGTTTCTGCAACGCTAGTACAATATTTCACCGAATACGAGTTTTCCGATTTGGTATTTTTATTCTGACAGAAAATTCAGTGTGGGTCCATAAGGTTCAAATTTTTCTTTGTGTTTCTAACCACATTATTAGATTTAAAAAGACATGGAGGTGCTTCAAATTACAAAACGAACAAAAGTGTAGGAAATTAAAAGATGCAAAATGAAACGTATTAAAAAATCTTTTTAATTACTCAGTTTTCAGAACGTCATTGGACGCCTCGGTTTAAAATGTAGCTAGTGGGTTATCAGGTCAGGGTATTTGGATATGACAAAGCACACGACGGCTGTCCTAAGGGAAGGTATATTTTCGAGGACGACTTGCTCAGCGAAACTAGGTCGTATTCACATTACACAAGCAGAATGCCACAAAATGGTCTATATAATAACAACCCGCTCTTCTGCGCAATAACCTAGATCGAACTACCAGTATACAACTGTTTACTTCTCGACCACAAGTGGAGCCCCTACTCCAGAGATCACGTGATTTAACGAAACAGAAATTTTTTTTTCATTCTTGATTGTTCGCTTGATTTGGATGCACACAAAGGCTACATACCTAAGGGAAGGGATGCCTTCATGGAGGACCTTTTAAGGAAAATTAACTCCCATTCATGCTATACAGTGGAAAAATCGCTTTTCTTGTTGAATTGAAATTTTAAGCTATAGCTATCCTGGGTAAGGAAACGAAATTAAATAAAAGAATTTACATAAAGTTCAAAATATATACGTTAAAGTATATGTGTTTTAATTATAAGTGTTTAAAAATAATGAGGACAAGGATCCTTTGAAAAGTGTTGTATGATTTTGACTTTAGTATCATATGATCAGAACTGTTGGGATAATTTAAGAATTATTTTTTTTATTTTTCAATGCATTCTGATAAAACTTGCATATTAAAGATTTTATATATATATACATATGCATGTATGTGTAAATTTCCACACAGAGCATGATTTCAAGTATCATATTTTTGAATTTTCAATATAGCAAATTAATAAGAAGAGAAGCATGCCAATATAACAGTTAAAATTTGTAAAAAAGTAAACTTTAAATTCGCGTAGATTTTTAAATAAACATTTATCAATTTCAAGAGCGAACTGGCATAAGTCCTTCTTCAGACGCGAAACAGATTTACTGCAATTTGCCTGCTCAAGATTGCTCTAGAAATCGATAGTGTATTATATCCTTACGTATTTTTTTCCCTATCGTTTTAGCTGCAGGCTCCGTAAATTAAAAAATATTCCTGTAACTTTCCCCTTCCTCAATGCGTTCAGAGGATGCAGTCCTCTAAATTTTAAATTGGATTCGTCCACGTCGTGATTGTTTTCATCTTATTGACAAAAACAAATCCCTGCAAACTACCTGTGAAGGTAACGCGAACCTTTCCCTTCTAACTCTTGAAATTTATGCCTAATACAAGAACCGACGAATAACAGCGAAGTAAACCCGAACTGACATTCACTCTATGATTTATCTAAGTCAGCTACACATTCCTCTTCTCTAATTATTTACGGATGTCTTGGAGCCTAGGAGTAGCAGCGACAACTTTAAAAATGGGAAAGCATCAGCTTTAACACTGTACAGAGAAAAAAACATTTCTTATTTAATGTCATATAATTTTATCTAACACGATTCAAGACACACTTATTTCAAGGCATTTTAATTTAATTCTGAAACTATATTTCCGTTCAAGAATGTGTTTCTAGGATTTATAACAAAAAAAGACGCTTCTAGACGTGTACGTTTTTATTTGTATAATGCGATGAGTAGAAAATTTTGATGACCGTATCATTTCTCTGGGCCTAATTATTAGTTCTATTCTTCTTCTTGCTACGTAATACAAATGAGTAATGGTACAAAGTTATGGTGGAATCAAAACGTAATTTTCTATAAATTTTTGCGTGAGGAATGACTACAATTTTTATGCAGATTTTGTGAAATATTTTAGTAAAACACGGAGAAATAAAAGTAAATAATTTTCCAAATAAAAAACTAAAAACGCAAAGCAATATCAATTTCAAACACATATTCATAAAGTACGTACGATGTTTAAAATCTGCTTAGTTACGCAGCCAACACGGCGCTAACCACTACAATCTGGTATACATTCAATTAAATCTTTCTTGCCATAACGGGAGGCTGCTGAACAAAAGGACACGTCAATACGCCCCGCTGAACGACGGTCATTTGAGTGGGGGGAAAGCAACTAAAGACAGCGAAACGTCTGCCGCTTTTAGCTTGAATCTGGATACAGAATGGGCAGAAGAAATAGTAGAATCTGGTTTCTTTTCAAGACTTGAGATGAAGAGATTTTAGTTGAGGGTCTCGGCCACTAGGAAGGTTAATATGTTCTTATATACAATGCGAACTGTTATTTTAAATGTTAAGAAATACTGTGATATGGTAAAAGTGAAAGTAATGCAAAAAAAAAAAAAAAAAAAAAATTAAACTTATTCGTGTGACTGTAAAAAGGCCAAATTATGGTGAATATGTGTTAAAGGTTGAATGAATGTAGTTAGGCTCTCTGACGCTACACTTCAGAGTTAGCCACTTTCAGAATAGTACCTCAGGGTTTAGAGATGAAGATAGGGTGTGTTACGAGATCTTGTTATGTTGAATTTTAACACGTTAGTGTTTTGATTGTAGGAGGCAGTGTTGAATACGTATACATAAACACATTCGTGGTTGGTGTTTTCTTTTACAACACATGTCAGAGAGCACGGGGAGAGATAATTAAAATAAAGTCATGAATGAAATAAGAATGTTAAGAGAAATATAAATATTCATGTTATTTGCCATTTCATTGTGTAACATTTCATTAAACTAGTTTTCCTCCCAGATCTCTGGAAGGAACCAGATTTGAACTAAAAGCTCCTGTTTAGATGCAGTACAGATGAAAAGTGGTTGTTCATGGAGCTGATAATGTAAAAACAAATTTTTTTTTAAATTTCTAGTTTCTAGTGAGAAATGTTTGTAAAAGATTGGCCTCGCGTTAGATTCTAGAGCTAAAAGTTTTCAACAAGGTCGTTTTAGACCTCAGTTTCAAACTAATTAACTCTGGCAGGAAGTATGTAAGGATCTTAAGTTTTACTAACGTTTATTTTTATTTTAAATCTTTACTATCACTTCTTATTTTCTACTTCCGGCCAGAATTAAAAGCTTTAACTTATTTATGCAAATTTGTCTGGCGAACGCCAAGTACTTAAGTTGTGGCTTTTTGCCAAGCGAGAGAAGAGGAAGGAGTTAGTAGAAGCAGGCCGCTTGCCTTAGCAGTTTTTACTCGGTTGCTGGTTGCCTTCCAGGCCAGAGGTTTAATCCTCTTGATAATTTTAAACGTATTATAGTGTTAACAGTGCTCTGTACTGCATACGGCTTCCTGTTAATATACGGCCAATCTTCCACGTAGGCCCTTGTTTTTTATTCCAAAGTTAAATTAGAGTTTAGTTAATATTTTTATATTCTTACGTTCAGACCACAAGTGGTTGGTCTCTGTATTCCGAAGTACGGAAATTATTGTAAAGAGTGAAAAATAAAGGGTTTCGTATACCCTTCCTGTGTATCTTGTCTACTTCCCACATTTATTGAACATAGCTTTAGTAAGCTCCCTGTTCCCAGTCAGGTTCTTAATTGTTCCCCAAGCAAGTAAGGCGGAACATTGAACCTGATAACGTGACTTCTATTCAATGATTGCTGCTGTATATTTGGCTATGTGAGTGATTTTGGCAATCTGTGATATTTCTCCCATGTTAAGCAGAATTTGCCATATCTCTGATTTCCAAGTTGATTACCTCATTGTATAAACAGTTATTTATTTTAATAAAGTAACGATTCCTTTCTGCTCATCTGGCATATTCATTAAGGAGATATATAAAAGTTCATTAAATGTAACAACATATTGTCACAATTATTTTATTCATAATGGTAAATTGCACATAAATTAAAAACTACTTATTGCACATAAAAAGGAATTCCTATGCATATGAATCAGAGCTTCAAAAAAGTTCTTTTTATGAAAATTTTGAAGCAATGGAAGTAAGTATAATAATTATATCATTACATCTTCAAAGTAATGCTTTTAAAAACTTATTTGCATAATTCACATATTTTCAGAGGAAAAATTTTTAACGTTTAACCTTTTAGTTTCAGGACTATTTGAAAAAGATAACTACAGGCTTACTTTCCCCATATATTTATTATACATATATATTTCAAATTACAAGTATCCCTAAAATAAAAATGGTATAAGAATGGCGCCAACACAAGGATAGAGTGGTTTCACAAATACAAAATTTAATTTTTATATGGTCCAGAAAAATGAACAATTAATGAAATGTCTAATATCTATAATTGTAATAAGTTGACTGGGGAAAGTTCTGAATGTCTGCGAAAAATATTCAGCGAGATAAGAGTAAGTAATCTTTTCACTAGGCCAACTCCGGAGTTAGTAACTAATGCTGCTTTAATCAACACGAAACCACTCATCACTACCATAAACTACTTTTGTTTTCCAATTTTCTCCTCATATTTCGCTTCACGTTTCGAGATCTTTTAGGGAGCGCTTAATTTTGTCCTAAATGCGCATTATTTCCAGATATCATCAAGAATTTTGCATTTCAAACAACATTTCACTGACTAAAGAATAATGAATACTGTCAGAAATTTTTGCTAATAATAACTAATGAACAAAAATATTTTCTTTGGAAAAAATACATAAAAAAGTTAAATTTTATATTTTTTTAAATGTGCTATCTCCAGTGCCTAAATTATACTCATGAAATTCTCTATTTGATTTGAGAAATTTTGTACATGGGAATACATATCTAGGGCTTATAATTAAGGAAATAAAGCAACAGATTTCCACTATTTTTTAATATAAGTATTATTAATCTCATAGTAAAATTAATTATTCATATCTTACTTTTTTTGCTTCTTCTAATGCAGGTAAAGCAGCATTTAAATCCTCTTGAGCTGCAATAGCTATTTTTTTACACACTCTTTCTTTTTTTTCTATTTCAGTCTTTTTTTCTTGAATAGCCTAAAATATAAATTGAAATATAAGAAATCCATTTCAACATTTCCTTGAACAGCTTAATACACAAATGAAAAATGCATAGCGATGCTGATAAATTAATGCTACCACCATAACTAGTCTTACTTCTAATATAAGAAGGAATTATTTTTTTAAAACATAAAAGAAACAAAAACCATTGATTTCGTAACCTTAAATGTTCAAATTTTTTAATATATTATGTTCCATGTCCATGCCCTACACGTATGAATGCTGAAAATTAAAAAAAACTTTGAAAAAATAATAGCATTTATGAGTAAATAGCACCAGTATAAATTCATTCTGATATGCATTAGGCTTATAAATAGCTTATATAAAGAGAGTGGCTAACTTTCATATCATTAAAAGAGAGATGATAGAATTTAGAAATATTCAAAAGCTGCTATTAGAATTGTTGACGATTAGAATTGTTGACTAGATATTTGTAGTGTTTTAATTATATTAAAACACTTGAGGAATCAAAAGAAACATTTTAAACAAACTAATAAGAATTTTATATTTTGCATATATTTAAATATTATAATAAATTACATTTTTATAAATATAAATAATCATTTTTTATTTCTGTTGCTCTGCGTTCGGGAAATTATGTTTCCCTTGAATAAAAAGTTTATAAACATTTCTACGCAGTATTGTATTTCATTTTTGTTACTCCTTTTTCGTTTTAGATGGAAATTTCAAGCAAGATAATGAAAATAATAATGACCATGTTATATCTTATATGGAAGATAATAAGAACCTTATTTTCATCGAATATTCAATTATATTTTCAGTTCTTAAAATTTTTCCTAAAATGAAAGAGCGATCGACATTCGAAGGATGTCTCATTTTCGAGTAAATGCAGTTTTTAACCTAGGGGAGTGTTAGACCAGAAGCGCTATAAGTCTCGAAACGAAATTTCGCGTTGAATCACTCTAAAAGTCTGAATCAGTTTTCAAAATGTTGCAAACAAATATTATCGCCGTGTATTTATTTAAAGAAATTAAATAATGAAGAATCAGAATAAATGTATGTTTCTCGCACTGTGATAGAATAACGGTACTTAGAGCCATCAAATTTTGAATAATGTAATCCTCCACCAAATATGGGCATCTGGAAGCCCTAATTTGGAAATAGTTTTATTATCGATTTAACAAAACGTTAAAAAAACGCCCCTTTGTGTGTAATGTAAAAGCTAAAAGCTTTCAGATTTTTAGACCAAAGGGACAATTTTCCATGAATAACCATTATTTTCGTTTTGGGATTTTGCGTTGGTTCACTATAAATGTCCGATTCACTTTTCACATTGTTGCCACCAAATATTAGTTCCCTGTATTATATTAAAGAAATTAAATAATGAAGTATCTGCATAAATGTATGCATGTTTCTCGCATTGTGATAAAACCACGGTACCTAGAGCCGTCCAATTTTGAATAACGTACGTTTCCACCCGAATTATGGGCATTTGGAAGCCAAATTTCGGAATTTGTTTTATTATCTATTTCATATTTTGTAAAAGTTTAAGGAATTTTTGATTAACAAACTCAACGATTTAACAGCGAGCAATAGCAACATTCTATGGAGGGGGGGGGGAACTTGTTTTTATCTCCAGCGCGCGGAACTGTGTATCGAGAATTCTAAAGATGTGCTCATTTTAAAATTATTTTGCGATATTGCTGGTTAAATTTTATGGTTAAGTGCGAAGAACATGACATTTAATAAATAAAGGTAACACACAAAACGTTAAAAAAACGACGACCCTTTGGACGTAACGTATAATCTAAAACCTTTCAGACTTTTTGTTTTCCTTTGGTGTCCAGTCTTTTGTCAGTTCATTATATGATTGTTCAGTTTTCTTACTGATTTGGCTTTACAAAACTTTTTTGGCCTTCTTTAACGTTTTGGTGTATTTTCTTTATTTATCAAATATCCCGTTCTTGGCGCTTCCGACACATAAAATTCGATTCAGCAACAAAATCACAAAATATTTATAAATATCATATCTTTAAAATTTCTGACAGGCAGTTTCGCGCGCTGGAGATAGAAATGTTTTTTTTTTCGTACAGTGTTGCCACTGCTTGCATTGTAATCACTGAATTTGTTAATTAAAAATTCATTAAACTTTTATAAAGTATGAAATAGATAATAAAACAAATACGAAATTCAAAATTCGAGCTGTTCAGGTGCAGGATTATGTATTCAAAATTTCGTGGCTCTAGGTACCGTTATTTTTCCATAGTTCGAGAAACATGCATACATTCATGCAGATTCTTCATTATTTAATTTCTTTAAACATACAGGGTGATATAAGTGCCAACAATTTGAAATCTATACGCACGTCACGAAAACAATTGTTACCAATTCCACTATCTTTTCAAACTACACACTTAGCTTCTTTTGTTTGTGTGTGTGCGTGTGTCACACCTTGTATCTCCCTCAGGATCATTTATTGCACTGGATGAGATCTGTGCCAGACAGTCTTGGCTTCGGGGTTATAAAATACATGAGTCGAGTTCTACCTATTTGAGTGGAAGTACGATGGGCTAGTTGTCAACAGATGCCAGTACTTGATATTCAAGTACCGGCATCTTAATAATCAATGCTGAGATATATTAATAATACACACAGTACTTGATCTTCAAGTACTGTGTGTGGTTTGTTGAGCAGCCGTCTTTTTGAGACTGCACAGAGGCTGGCAGAGGCTTCAGAGTGGTTCTGTCAGACTAGATCAACCCACAACTGCCTTTACTGATTGAATCGAAAATTTAGATGGAATACAGGCAATATTAATTAATTGAAAAATATTATTTCCATAATTTATTTATTTAAAGGGGAGTTCCAGGGGTAAAAATATAGATTAATAGAAAGATCATGATAGTGATGCTGCTGGTTAGGATTCAGTGGTTGCTGGAAAATAAAAACATGGTTTGCTTTGGAAGTATGGTCCTAAGAACAAACACAGACTTGTAAATTTAACGAGAAAAAGTTAAGATGACAAAAATGTTTTGTATAAGTAATCACATAAGCAATGCGATTAACTACTAGTGTAATGATGCTGGCCAGCAAATAACTGATGTGAAATTTTTTACATGTGGCATATTATTAAATTAATTAATCATTCTTATATTATCTCTGTAAGAAAATCTTAGAAGCTTATTCATGAGCATGAAACATTGTATGATAAGTCATAAGTAACTAGGTCTTCTAATGTATAATATTGTTCTTATCGCTAACATAAATATACTTAATTAAATTGCACAGGCAATATAAATAGCAGGTGCAAGAATTTAATTTTCCTTAAATGCAAATTTGTGATATTTGTTTTGGGTTTAATTTGCAGTTGAACAGCGCTTGAACATTCTTAATAGATAGCTATTTCGGAATCTTACAGTCAGTCCAAATATAACTTATTCAAATTGCTCACTTCTTGTTTCTCAGCAACAATTTCCTTTTTTTCTTTTATATCTTCTAAAGCTTCGTCACATTCTCTTTCAGCTATAATTAGTCTTTCTCTAGCTTCTTGAGTTTCCTTAGCTATTTCATTAACTTTTCTTTGACATTCTTCAATTTTTTGGAGTCCGGATTCCAGTCTCTCTACTGCTTGCTGAACTTTTTTCCTCTTTTCTATTAAAACTCTAGAAATTAAAAGAAAGCTTCCTATTAAAACTCTACATATTTTAAATAAAATATTTCAATACAATGTTTTTGCATTAATAAAACTAAAAAAAGGTACATATTTCTAAGTCAAGTTTGTAGAGACATTAGGATTTTTTGGAAAAGCCGGAGAGATGAAAAATTAGCAAACGCCTTCGCCGGGAATCGAACTACGGACCTCTGGAATACCAGCCCAGCGTGCAGAACCATTACACCACGAAGGCACGCTAGGAAGGCGGGAGAAATACCTTATAAGTTATTAAAAATAGAAATTTTTCCTTATGCTCTTTTCTGTTGTAATTAAAGTCAGTGCTGACATTGATTCTATTTTCATTTATTCAGAAAAGAAATTACATCTTTAATTACAAATATATAACATCCAAATCCTGATGGGACTAAAAGTCAAACTGAATTCAAAGAAATAATTCGGATACCATGTAAATATCAGGAAAACTACTTATACATTTATGTAAATAACAGCTCTGTTGTGCGTAGTACTAGTGTACACGGTAATACTGCTGAACAGAGGCTTGGGAATCAATACAGCTCGATCTTCAGTCGATCTTTTTGATCTGGATCAGCTAAAGAGGTCCAAATTGAAGAAGCTAAAGCAAGATGATGTCCCAAGAAAATCCGAGAACACTTAGATAACCGATAAAAACAACTTCCTTGAATAGTACAGGAAAATATAAATCAAGTAAGGAATTCAACTTAAAATAGTAAACATACAATATTTATAAGAAGGCGTGCGGAGATATATTAATAATCAATGTCACTAAATCATCAAGCTGTATGGCAGTTTTGCAGACTGGATTAAAAAATTTAAGCCTAAAATTAAAAATACAGCAGATATTAACAAAGAAAAGAGATACATGAAAAATGGATGTTGAAGAAAGAAAATTCAACATAAGGATACTGCTGCTGTAAAAAGAAACGATGAAAAATAAAAACTTAATAGTTTTTATTAATCAAGAGCTATTGATAAATATGCTTTACTTAACACATTGATGAAAGTGTTATTGTTTTCACAGCATGAAATTTGGCGAAATTGAAACTGTTGCTATTTCACCTGTCAGAATAAGTTGCAAGCCTCATACAATCTTGCGAAAAACATGCACAGCCGTGTCTTCAGTGATCAACTATCTATTCATTAAGTGCAAAAGCCTACATACGATGTTAATTTATGATGGAGTAATACCATGACTAGTTCTTTTCCCCACTACATTTGAACAGTCATAAGTTTTTTCTTTTTTTTTTGAAACAGGAGACTTGAAAAATGTGCATTGATCTCGCCGGACGTGATCCCTGGATCTCTTGAATACGCGTCCAGTATGCTTCCAATTACATCACGAAGGTATGCGGAAAGGAGGGGATACCTTATAGCTTCACATTATTATTTTGAATAGCTTCTTTCAAAAACATGATTTTGTGTTTACTATCTTATATGCCTGGAGATTCAATCTTGAGCTAACAGAGTTATTATAACTGCTAAATTTAACAAACTCTTTCAAGCATTAAACTGGAATCCGGAAACAAAGATCGGATTGTAGTTTTCTAAATTTTTATGACTTTGTTACTTTGTTAATATTTAAGTTTTTTTTTTTTTTTTTTTTTTTTTTAAGTTTTAATGCCAAATACTTCTTTGAGGCATCAGACCACAATTAAAAAATTTTCCGATTGCAGTTTTTCTTTATTTTATGATTTAAAATAAATACATTCAGAATTTCTGAACAGGAATGATTGTTAAGTGCAAAAGATTTAATACTTTTAAATTTTAATACAGTTAACTCATAATTAAGACACAATAACACGCCGAATAAATACTAATTCAGAAGTCAAACAACAAAAATCAGCGTTATATTTACAAAATTTTCACAGGACTAGTTTCGATGGTTTTACCGAACCATCATCTTCAGCTGCAAAACCGCAAATGAACAAGATAGGAAATAATGATTAGATAAGATAAGAAAGCCTGGACAAGAATAAGCAAGTGGCGCCATCTGTTGGCGAAACCAGAACTAAAACATAATTTCTCTAAAAGCCGAAGGCAAATTTGGATTGGAATTAGGATCGTTAACTAGAACAGAAAGATTTTTATGAATGTGAAATGCCTCTAAAAAATCCAGTTCTCCAATGGAAGATGTTTTTTGAATAATTTTGGCAGCAGAAAAATTGAAAGTGTGATTTTCGGACCAACAATGTTGAGCAACAGAAGACTTCTGTGTTTCCTTTTTTCTAACATATGCCTCATGTTCTTTGACGCGAAATTTTAAGGCTCTCTTAGTTTGGCCAATGTAAATTAAACCACACTGGCAAGGAATCCTATAAATACCCCAGGAATTCATATCCGGAATGGGGTCCTTGAGTATAGAAGTTGGCATTTTATTGATGGGAGAATAAACAACCCGAAAGTTAAATTTCTGCAAAATATGTGCAACTTTATAGCTAATTGATGGAAAGAAGGGAATGACAACAGAATTTTTATAATCTCCTAAAATAAGAGTGTGGCTTTTAGTGTGTTGAGATGAAAATTTTTTAACTGCTTGATTAATAATGTTGGGTGAAAAGCCTCTGTCAATAGCTATTGCTTTTAAATAATTTAGTTCTTCATCAAGGGCTAGTTTGGAGGAGCAAACTTGAAGAGCACGGAAAACATAGGAATAAAATGAAGCTAACTTTTGTTTAGTCGGATGACATGATTTAAAGTGTGGTGGAAGGCAAACCGATGAAGGTTTACGGTAAACTGTAGTACTGAAGTTGGATGTGTTACGTGTGACCAGAATGTCGAGAAACGGAAGAGAATTGCAAGTCTCAAGTTCAAAAGTGAACTGAATAGCAGGATCAATAGAATTCATTGTTGAAAGAACTGTTTTTGTTGTTTGACTTCTGAATTAGTATTTATTCGGCGTGTTATTGTGTCTTAATTATAGAAGCCCCAAACAGGCTTACATTTTGCTTTCTTTTTTGCACGTGGTGTGGCCGCCATTTTGTGATTGTAGGAGTTTCGGTGAGTACATTTTTGCAATTTTCAAGTTATGTTTATGTTTTGTACATTTGGATATTGTGCTTTGCTTGTCTGATTTCATGCATTTTGCTTACAAACGTTTTGTTTTCTATTCATTTCAGTGAGGGATTTTTCTGCTGTTTTGTGTGTACTTTATTATTGCTCAGTTAATTTAATTTGATTTTCTGCATTGTTTATCATGCCTTCATCCGTTAATCGTTTCACTAAATTACGCCTGAAACGGCAAAAATTCCTGAATAATCTTGACTTTTTACTTAAATGTAAATGTAAAAAATTTATCCCCAATTTTATTCAAATCAAATCTAATCAAAAACCTTCGAGTCGCGTTTCAAGAATTCTGTTAAATTGCAAGCTTGCCTTACTTCGGTCCGTGATAAGGGATACACGTCAACAATTGTCCTAAATTGAACATGAACTCTATAAGCTTCATCTGGAACTCGCTAAATCATATCCAAAATTCACTGCCCTTGAACAAAAGTCTTGGTCTAGAACGGAGAATGCAGTTAACCGTCATAAAAACACCCTTGCAGTTAAATTCGAAAAACTTCTTTTACAGTCTTCCAGTTCAAGTAGTTCAAAAAATCTTCCCATTGTAAACATCAAGCCAATAGTTAATATTTCTAATGTTAGTCTTTCAGAAGAACAAGAGAGAATTCTAAAATATAATTTTAACTTCTCACAAACCTGTAAACCCTCGATTCCAAAGATTTTGGCTCCTATCGAAAAAGCTTTCAAGTTCAGTAAAGTTTCAGATTCACAGAAAGAAATGATTAGGCATCTTATCGCTCATAATGTGAAATTCAATAATAAACCTTTGAAACCAAATCTAACTGCGAGAGAAAGAGCTACAATGCGTGAAATTCATTCTAACCCGGATATTATCATTTCAAAGGCCGACAAAGGTGGCCAGATAGTCGTCATGGATAAGAACACTTACATCGATGGTGTCACTAAACTCTTAAACGAAGGACCATATAATCCGATCCCTAAAGATCCTTCACCTTCGGACTTGTCAAAAATAAAAACTGCGATCAAATCTTCGCAAATCATTTCAAGCAACTTAAAACGTTCGCTTATCCCATCTGTTGCGAATTGTGCCAGATTATATGCTCTTCCCAAAATTCAAGTTCCCAAAATTCAAGTGGTATTCCTTTCCGCCCTATTGTATCAAATTTAGGTACTGCCTCGTATCCATTAGCTAAATATTTAGTTTCTAGATTTTCCACTCTATTAGACAATAACATTTACACCATAAAAAATTCAATAGAGTTTGTAAAAAAGGTTAAAAACATTTCTCCTAGTAATTTACTCATGGTTTCTTTTGATGTAAAATCATTATTCACCAATGTCCCAGTGGAGGGTGCATTAAGATGTCTAGAAACCAGACTTCGCAAATTTCATTTCTCTTGCATCGAAATTGATGAGCTAATTTCTCTCACTCAACTCTGTTTGAAACAAACACATTTTGTTTTCCAAAATAAATATTACAAGCAAACTGAGGGATTAGCCATGGGAAGCCCCCTCAGTCCCATCCTGGCTGATATCTACATGCATTATTATGAATCAAAATTGTTTGAAACTTTAAACTTCCCGGCATGGTTCCGCTACGTAGACGATACTTTTACTCTGTTTGAAGGTAATAAAGATGATTTAAATAAAGTTCTTTCAACAATGAATTCTATTGATCCTGCTATTCAGTTCACTTTTGAACTTGAGACTTGCAATTCTCTTCCGTTTCTCGACATTCTGGTCACACGTAACACATCCAACTTCAGTACTACAGTTTACCGTAAACCTTCATCGGTTTGCCTTCCACCACACTTTAAATCATGTCATCCGACTAAACAAAAGTTAGCTTCATTTTATTCCTATGTTTTCCGTGCTCTTCAAGTTTGCTCCTCCAAACTAGCCCTTGATGAAGAACTAAATTATTTAAAAGCAATAGCTATTGACAGAGGCTTTTCACCCAACATTATTAATCAAGCAGTTAAAAAATTTTCATCTCAACACACTAAAAGCCACACTCTTATTTTAGGAGATTATAAAAATTCTGTTGTCATTCCCTTCTTTCCATCAATTAGCTATAAAGTTGCACATATTTTGCAGAAATTTAACTTTCGGGTTGTTTATTCTCCCATCAATAAAATTCCAACTTCTATACTCAAGGACCCCATTCCGGATATGAATTCCTGGGGTATTTATAGGATTCCTGGCCAGTGTGGTTTAATTTACATTGGCCAAACTAAGAGAGCCTTAAAATTTCGCGTCAAAGAACATGAGGCATATGTTAGAAAAAAGGAAACACAGAAGTCTTCTGTTGCTCAACATTGTTGGTCCGAAAATCACACTTTCAATTTTTCTGCTGCCAAAATTATTCAAAAAACATCTTCCACTGGAGAACTGGATTTTTTAGAGGCATTTCACATTCATAAAAATCTTTCTGTTCTAGTTAACGATCCTAATTCCAATCCAAATTTGCCTTCGGCTTTTAGAGAAATTATGTTTTAGTTCTGGTTTCGCCAACAGATGGCGCCACTTGCTTATTCTTGTCCAGGCTTTCTTATCTTATCTAATCATTATTTCCTATCTTGTTCATTTGCGGTTTTGCAGCTGAAGATGATGGTTCGGCAAAACCATCGAAACTAGTCCTGTGAAAATTTTGTAAATATAACGCTGATTTTTGTTGTTTGACTTCTGAATTAGTACAGTTAACTCATGCTATTTAATTTTTAATTAATAATTGATTTACCAAATATACAATCAGACACCCATTCAGCTGTAAAATCGAGCATGTCTCAGAAAAATATTCATGATTTTAGGGCATTAAATTAATATATAAGTATTCAATCACAGAGCTTAGAAGTGAAAACCGTGCCATTATACATTAATGGCCATCATAAAGGTGCCAGTATCTTTATGTAGGTTGATCAGATTCAGAAAATGCTCTGGTTATGACGCTCAGTCATAAAAATGTTGACAGTCTTGTAAAAATCCATTTTTAAGCCGAAAATAACAGCATTCAAAACATTTGTGATACTTTTATGCTGGGACAGTGTTATGCAAGTAGGAATTTTGTTTTCATTACCAATCAGAGTAGCAACTTAAAATCCTATTATAATAATTATGCTGGCACCTTTATAAAAGTTGCCTATCACAAGTTGAACATTTATTTTCATAAAGGTGCCGACATTTTATTTCAGGGCACCATTGTGAAAGTTTCTGGGCGAACAGCTGTTGAGTTGCATAAAGGTGATGGCAACTTTATGGTAGGAAACCCCATGAAAAACAACGTTTCCACAACTGCTAGCTCTAAAAAAGAAGTATATTATAATTATATGCATTGTAATGGAGTAGGAGATTTAATCTTTCATACTCTCAAGATAAACCATACTGCGATCATGTAAGTAAAATTTTTATCATTTATACTGTTTTAAAGAAAACGTATGTGAAAAAGTAGTTCATAATCACATAAATATATAATATTTAGTAAATGAATAGATATTTTTAAATTAAGCATAGGTATTCAGTATATTTAGGTCATTGATTTTTTAAAATTATTATAAGAATACTTGGTTATATTTATTTTGAACATTAAAATGATGCTAAACTATTTTGCAACATCTCTAAATGGACATTATACCTTACAAATTAGTTGATATCAAATTTCTATCACTGCACTTTGTTTAGTTCTTTTTCGGGAAAAAATCTGTAAAAATAACTACCAATGATTTTTTCGCGTTTTATTTATTAAGAAAAGAAAAAAAGAGAGACATTACTAACACTTATGAAAACTTGGAAGGCATATGATGTTATAGAAAAAATGAAGGCTCAAAAGAATCAGACTAAATGTGATAAAGTGGTCTGATATTAATTAAAATGCAAAGAATGATGCATCAAAGGAATTAGTGTGATTTTGATTCAGAAGAAAAGGGATAAATTAACATATCAATCAATAAATAAGAAATCATTGTTGCTTGTAAATTAAATTCTGTTACAATAAAAGCATCTTTTATGTATGTTAGACTTTTATTTAAATTATCTGTTTTCTTATAAACATTCGCGCTTCCCAGATGGAAGTACTGAAATCAAGGGATGCATCTTATAATCAATGATGTCTAAGAATCGAAAAAATATAGTACAGAAAATTATTTAGAAATATCTAAAAATTTATGTAACAATAATTTAATTCATATTTGTATTATCAGAATAGCAGAAATAAAATATTAGAAAATAGCATAAATATAAATGCAGAATATAAAATTTCAATATTTAGCAGAATATAGCAGAAAATAAAATAGCAGAAATAGCAAAAAATAAAAATATTGAAAAAAATGTACTAAATTTACAAAAATTTTAAAGAATAAAAACAAAATTTTCAGAAAAATAAAAATATGGCATGCCCAAGAAAATTCATAAAATAATATGAAAACAAGTATAGTTGTTAACTAACATGAAGCGTAAAACTTAGCAGTATTTGCTGGCAACTGAAAATAAATTAATTAGTCTAAATAAAAAAATTGATCTTTAGATAATTTCAGATATTTTCTCTGGTATTATGTACATCAAATTTATTATATCATTATAATTCTTGGCAATACTGAGGAACTATTTTCAACAATAAACATGAAACTTAATAGTAGAAATAGATACTTTTTGAAAGTCTGAACAAAATTTATGAATGTGGCAGATGTCTCAAAAATTGACAGATGCAGTCTTTTAATTTCTTTGGAGAACTTCACCATACTAAGATGCATATCCGACAGAATTTCCTTGCAGACAGTTCTTCTCTAATTAAAATATAAAAAAAAAAGAACTCGTAATGTATTTTCGAAACTTTAAATGTAGTCTTTCTCTATTAAATAAAAATATATACAAGTAAATATCATAGTTAAGAAAAAAATTACAATCAGTTTATTGTGCTATTTGAATATTAATTTGCTTATCGTGAGCACTCCTTTAACAAATTCCAAATTTCGTATTTGGAAAAATATTCGTTTAAAAAGAAAACGAAGCTTTCAGCATATCACTGCACATATTCAACACTGTGTGACATCTGCAAATATACTGCGGAAATGAAATCTTCCTCAAGTGAATAATCATCTATATAAGCTGAGAAATTGTTTACTGGTAGACTTTGAAGCATTGTATAATTCCATGAAATAACAAAACTGACTTTCTGTTCAGAAAAGCTGTTAAAGTTCCATCAACAGCCTCTTTCTTTCTATTACCACGAGGCTTCTTTTGAGGTTAAGTACATTACGGATACATAAACGTAAAATAATGCTGTGGACATGCATTGCCATGTCTTCATGACAAAGTTAGGACTTTTTACCAAACCTGATTATTTACAAGGATGTGTAAAACATATATGTGTAGTTGCTTCTGCTGCTTATTTACTTAGCTACGCTTAGAAAACGTAGATTCAGCCAGTCTGACCAATCATTATTTTAATAAAGATAAATAGGCCATCAAAGTTATTCTTTATTGAAATGCTTATAAGAAGCTGAAAGAACCTTCTGGCTTTTCTCTCAAGTCAAGATTTAAAAGACTTAACATTTTTAAAACTTTCTTTCATATCTTTGCTAGTTTGCTTTTCCCATTAGTATTTCAGTTTTCAGTTCATAACAAACAGTTTATTTTCATTAGTTCTTATTAACAGGATTTTAACAGTTTATTTTCATTAATTCTTATTAACAGGATTTTAACAGTTTATTTTTATTAGTTCTTATTAACAAGATTTTAACAGTTCATTTTCATTAGTTCTTATTAACAGGATTTTATAATTGCTCCTTGATAATGACAGACCCTGAACCTCGCTTTGTCAAAATGTTCAATAAAGTTTTCAATAAAGGCAATGATGATCTTAAGTTAAATTTTATCTTAATTAAAATTTAAGATTAATATGTTCCTTGTCTTCACTTTAATTTAAGTCTCAAATTAACATGTTCTTTTTAAGAATAGGTACCTTTGCACAGCTGTAAAGAAGACACAGTACTTGACATCTAGAAACAGTAAGAGCGAAAAGCACATATGTAAAGCTGTATCATCAAAGATAAAGAAAAACACAATTAAAATAATTATACAAAATATTTTTAGGAGTTGAGTAAATAAGTGAGCTTTTTGGATTTTGATAAAGTTATTAAAGTACAAGGTACATCAGTCATTGAACTAAAAGGCAAGTGACAAAAATAAATTTTACAATATCTACATTTCTTTCTTTGTACACTTATTTATACTGGATTACCAAGAAGCTTCTAAAATATCACCAGTTATATAAAGGTTTAGTTTTCAGCCAGTTTTGTTTAAGACAAAATGTTTTACAAGATAGTTTAGGTTTTACATGAGCACAGTTTCAATAAAGAGAATTCAGCATTCTAAGCATTATTTTATCTTTGCTGTACTCAGATGCTTAGTTTGTTCTTAACTTTGCAATTTTGCTGATGAAATATTGCTGATATACTGAAGCAGGAATTGAAAAATTGATCAGCATGAGCATTCAGATTCTAGCAAGAGAGCATTAGTATTTAGATTCTAGTAAGGCTGCTATCACACGTCGGTTTGTTTCGGAACAACTGTTTGGAACAATTTTTCTGCTTTGTCACAACAGCCAATCACCATAGATCGCTTTGAGGTTAACCCAGGAGAAACTGGTTCCCCATTACAAGCAAGCTGATAGCTCATTGGTTGAAAACGAACAAACTGCAATTTTTTTTTGGAAAGGAAGGAAAACGTCGCACGTCTTTCTTTCAATAGTAAACCAGGCAGAAAAATTGTTTGAAACAGTTGTTCGTGTGAAACAAATGCTGTGTGATATGGGCCTAAGAGAGTGATATGAGATCTTGATAGTTTCTCAATTAATTTGTGACAGAAAGTTTTTTTTTTTTTTTTAAATTTAACTTTCAGTTTGTCTCCCACAAATATAGCTGTTTGTGTATTTCTTTCTTTTTGTTTCTTTGTTTTATTGCTTTCTATCTTGTAAGAGTTAGCGTTAAAATTTCATTTTGTATTAAACTGCAGTCTAAAATAAATTTCTTTTTTCCGGATTAGTTAAGGAAACTTAAAAATGCGCTCAAAATTTCAAATTGTTAGCAAGTAAGAAAGTATTGACTTGACCTGGTTTTAGTCAGAAATCTAAAATTAAAATTAAATTCTTAAAAAATAAAATGAATACAACATAAATTGCGATGTTAAAAGAAAGTTTTAATACTTAATATTACCTCCTCTTCAGGATCTCCAAGAATAACATCTTTCAAATGAACCATAGATATAGCTTCCAGAGCATCATTAGGCCAGTCATCAAACCAATCAATTGTTGTACCCTTCAGTAAGGCTGGGTATTTTAAAATACACTCCCTTTAAAAAATATTATCAAATATAGTCACATATTAGAAGAGAATGATGATAAAAGAAATAACAGCAAACAAATTAGAGAGGAACAAGATTTCTGTCATTATAATAAAAAATATAAACTGCAATAATTTTTAGAGCAGGTAAGAGATGGAACCTTTTACTCATGAAGACTACACTAATTATACATTATTATAAAGCTATACGTTGAAAATTTAATGATGGGATAAAATTTAATGTACTCGTGATGAGTGCACAACAGAGAACTATGCAGCTCACTTGAGTTGGCAGTCGGTCACTGGATGCTAGATGACTCAAAATACGCAACCAAGTCTGATCAGTAATGTTTCCAATTTTTTATGTATTTGAAAGGCTATATGAATGAAGAAAACCCTTCGAATCTATGAATTCTACAGTTCAGTAGGAGACTGCACAGGCTGTGATGGCTCCATAACAGTACAGGGTTTCTTTAGCTGTCTTTATTGTGATCACCAGTCTAGAGATGTTTCTGATAGGTGAACTTTGTATATGCACTTTATTTGACTAGCTGCATTCATTCAAGCCTTGATTTATTCTGACTGATTTGGTCTTTTTGAAGAAATGAATATGATATTAGAATTAAAGATGCCACAAATTACAGTTAAAGATGTTACATACATTACATGCAAGTCTAGTTTAGAGAAATATTCATCTAAGTTTAGGCTAATCAAATTGCTCTCAAATAAAAAACAGGATGGTACGCATGAGAATTAACCAAGAACAAACAAAGAAAGAAAAAAGAAAAAGTGTTATGACATATACATGCTCAGCTTATCATTGTTCCTCAGTAACAGAACGCACATAAATTTTAAGCACACCTTACAAGTAGACTATATTTCACCATGAGCATATGAACATATTATGACTTGTTCTGATGAAGGTTTCATATAAAGCAAATTTTGGTCTTATCATAAAGTTTTGATGATACTATTGAATGCATAACTAACATAGCTTTCATTGCCTTAAGCAAGATTTCTTCTCTGATTAGATACGATTCGTAATAAAATATTCTTTCAGTGGGTACAGTACTCCCTGGAAAATAAAGGTATCTACAATATTGCAAAAATCTTTAAAGAATTTCATTCATTTCAGAAGTAAATCTATACTTATCTATGTAAAGTAAGAAGAATAATCTATCTAAAGTAAGAAGTTAACTTTATTTAATGAATTAATCTGCCTTACAATTATAGATTTTTGGAGGTCCACTATTTGAATATTCAAATTTCTTCTACTTTGACGAATGCAATGATTTAATTAATCAGGCTGCCTCATACTTCTTTCCAATCAGATATCTTCCTTAATAAAAATCCATTTAAATTTTCAATGTTTTTTAAACTGTGCTTCCATTTGTTGGTAAATTCTAAGCTGATTTTATAGAAATTCTCATCTGTTTTAAAAATAAGCCTTAGTAATTTATGTTGAGTTTTCTAACATTTCTAGATGCTTTCTGAATTAATTGTAACAAATATTTCCTCCTAAATTGTTATAAGAATTACTTCTTTATCCAAAATATTAACTGTTTTAATTACGAAAATATATGTATCAAATTTAAATGCTTAATATGTCTTGTAACATGTAATTTTAGTGGGAATGAAAGCTACAAGAATCAAACATGCTTTGACTTCTGATATACAACTGCAGATTATAAACAGTCATTTATCACTGACTAATGAACGAATAAACTTATACCTTTTATTAAAAACAAGAAGAAATTTATATGTTTACCAAAGCATTGGGATGGTCAGAGAGAGATAAATGGCCATACCAATGTTTCTTATTCAACATAGTGCCTCACTAATAGAGTCTATAACATCATCCCAACACTGTGCTTGGATGTCTTTCGTGCACGACTTTTTAAGGTAAAATGGCTCGTATAAACGTTACACATGAGGAAAACCAAGAAAACGCTCATGCAGTCAGCCCTTTTGCGGGATTCGAACCGGATATAGTGTTCAGCGACTTTACCGCTTGGCCGCTGCTGAACCTTGTATGATGGGAAGAAAGTGGAATAAATGCGGGGGGGGGGGAATATTCTTAGGAAGTAAAAAACTCTTATTTTTAAATGCATCCAAATACTTTACACTAAAAAAAAATATGTATTCACCATCGGAATTATTTTCAAAGAAATTTTTATACTCTTAAGCATAAGAAAAATAATTAAATTGTTTACAACATTCTTTGCAATAAGTTCGCTTTTTAATTCTTATGCTAATATTCTGTTATGTTTCATAAAGGTGCAAATGAATTAATACTACTTCTATAAGCAGCACACAAAAAAAGTCTTAAAATTAAAAATTTAGGTCTAAAAACATTAGCCCATTTTTCTTTTCATGTTTTCCATTTTTGATATCGGAAAGGTCTCTACAAGTACTATGTTTAATAATTTATCTCTGTTTGCTGCTGATAAGAGCAAGATTGTTCATTATGCGAATGTAAACACACTCCGACAAAAGGCATTTAAGTTGAACCTCAATATGTGTAAAATTGTTGAAAATAGAATTCACTATTCATGCTAACTACATAAACACAGAATTCATTTTGAAAGACAGCAAAATATGTATTCAAAAGGAGCGATTTCTCTAAAAATTACAAAAAACTTCAGATTCATGACCCAGGTTTATTATAAAATGAGAGCGCTGAAGAAAAATGTGTAATAACTTCAGTAATAATATAATAATAACAATAAAATAAATCATGTCTTCAATCAAAATACGTTATAAGTTTAGTGCAGTTGTAATTAAAATTTTATTTGCATATACATGTAAGAAAACTTTACCAATATAATTACCACGTTGAATTTTGTGACAAGCAAAGTCTTGTTTGATTACATCCACAAATAAGTACGGATTAAGTATTTGAGGATTATTAGAATTCTGAATAAGCATGCCGAATGTTAGAAATTAATTTTTCTATCAGCTCCTAGGTAATTGCAAAATGATAATTTGTGGCAATGGCTACCCACGTATCTCAACTTGTTTTAATTAAAATATCATTTGTTATGGAATTGTGTACCAATTCTATTTCCTAAAATAAAACCTAACCTTAAAAGCTACTATTTTAATCTATGAGGATGGAGAGCTGAAGACTCCTATCCAAGAAAAGGTCAAATTCTGAGAAATCATTTCAAATTGCAGCAGTCTTTTTAGTATTTTCATGCCTGTTTATTCCTGTTACTACTTTTTCAAAACTATATATATTATTGTTTGCTCTTAAACAAAATGGTTTACTTGTTTGGTATGCATAAAAATCCCATGAATATCCTTATTAGTAGAGAGGAAGCATAATTTTGGCTTCTGCTGATCATTGTCGTGTTTGACATAGATAAAATTTTCATTTCCCTTTTCAGACTGTTTAAGAAAATCTATCGCACACACACTATCGCATTTCTCGTTACACTTTCTTCAAAACCATTTGCACTATTATATGTTCTCACGAGAAGGTTTACGTCTTTGGATTTCCCGGAAAAGTGCTGATGAACATGGAATTTTTTTTTCTCAAATCATTCAGAATTTTGTTTTAAAATATATTTTTAATTTCTTTGCCATGTCTCCCAATAATATGACTAACATATATGAAAAAGAAAATGGAATAATTGAAGATCCATTTAGGAAAAAGCTGTAAACTTGAAACTTGTAAAGATTAATTATTCGATGAACCTGGTGAATTTCATGTATGTAATTGTAGGGCTCACAGTACCAAACAGTGAACAAGCCAGAAACTCTAAAAGTAATAAAAGCACCAAAAACAACTATTTTTGTTAGAAAAATGAGTATCACAGAATGGAAAGAAATTAAATTTAGGCAGAATATTTCTGTTAACATAGATTTACACCGGTTAGAACCTGAAAGGCAAGAGGCAGCTCTAATTACATCAAAGAATAATGGGGAAGTTTTATTCAATATTTCTATAATATTAATAATCATAGAATATACAAATTTGCTTTTTGAAAAATTTAACTTAATTTCTGTACATTATAATAAACAATATTACACTGTCATGACTATACGTCCGGGAGGCCAACAAATAGTTTGCCAGTCTGAAGAAGAAAACAAGAAATCACTATTTGAAAATGGAAAATACTTATTTAGCAAAGGATGGTTAAATTTTTGCTCTAAAACAATGATAAGAAGACTACAACATTATGTTTTATATACAATAAATGCATCTGCGCTGTCTAAATCAACAACTGTCAAAGGCATGCAGAAAAAAACTATGAATAAAAAGATATGAAAAGTTATTTTCTTTTTACATATCATTGAAAAATGTTATTTAAACTTTGAGTAAATTTTAAATTTCCCTTTTAAATATTCCACATATTTTTCCAACAGACTATTAGTATAGAAAACTAAAATTTACTATAATTTATGAAAAATTATTTTGCATTCATGCATAGTATAGGAAATATTGTTTAGAAATACATATAACAGTTTTAGAAAGTAAATAAATTAGATTTATTAAGTTAAATAACTAAGCAAACTGTTAAAAATATATTTAACAATTAAGAGACATACATTACGTATTTAAAACATGTTATTTTATTATAAAATATTAAAAAAATGCAGCAATTATATTAAGAGTTAGGTTCCACTGCAAACTTTCCTGTATTTCTGCTTTGTAGACCAAGTTTCACATCCTCAGGGGTTAAAGAGAATTTCAGTAATTCAGAAAACTGTAAAAATGAGGCCAAAATGGGTTTTAAGAATTGGTATTTACAAAGCAATCGAGAAATTTTATGAATGTACCAAATTTATTCGTTTGTTTGATGAATTATGGCAAGAGCCTGTCCAAGATCAAAATCAGCCTTCAGAGAGGACTTTCAAAAGGAAAAAAGGAATCTATGGCATATTCATGTTACACATGGGTAAATGCCTATGCAGTCACCTCCTTTACTGAGAATCAAATCCACGTCGAATTATCAGTGTTTAGTGATTTTACCTATTTAGCCACAGGTGTCTAAAATATATAGAGAAACAGAAGGAACGTTTGAGAAAGCTAAACAGTAATAGGTTCTAGGTATAGTAATAAGTTCTATGCATATATCCCTCGATTTTTTCCTACAACTTTGCAGATGCACTGGGTGTTCATATTATAAATTTGTGTGTTCGTATTATACAAATGTACGGAATAAATGATAAAAATATTTTTTTTTGCAAACAATTCATCAATGTGTATTTAATCAAATAAAATTTACAGAAAATGCGACTCCTGTTTTGTAAACCGATTTCACCTTCAGATCTGTCAGAAATTTAATACACTCTTAGACAAAAAAAAAAAAAAAAAAAAAAAAAAAAAAAAAAAGACGACGCACCAAGGAGTTATCCGAATGGGACGAAAATCGGTAGAAGTGATGTACATGTACAGAAAAACAAATGATTACAGTTTGAGAAAAAGTGGATGATTTATTGAAGTGACAGAGCTTCACAAAGTGAAAACGTCAGTAAGCATTTGTCTACCTCTGACCCTTATGCAAGCAGTTATTTGGATTGGCATCGATTGATAGAGGTTACGGATGTCCTCTTGAGGGATATCGTGCCAAATTCTGTCCAACTGGTGCGTTAGATCGTCAACATCCCGAGCTGGTTGGAGGGCCCTGCCCATAATACTCCAAACTTGCCCAATAGGAGAGAGATCCGGCGAACTTGCTGGCTAAGGTAATGTTCGGCAAGCACTAAGGCAAGCAGTAGAATTATGTGCAGTGTGGGGGCGGGCATTATCTTGCTGAAATGTAAGCCCAGGGTGGCGTGACATAAAGGGCAACACAACGGGCCTTTGAACTTCGTCGACGTACCGCTGTGCTGTAAGTTTGCGACGGATGACAACCAAAGGGGTCCTACTACGAAATGAAATGGCACCCCAAACCTGGTTGTCGGCCTGTCTTGCGGACAGTTAGGTTGGTATCACACCGCTGTCCGGGGCGTCTCCAGACTCGCCTACGCTGGTCATCGGGGCTCAGTGCAATGCGGGACTCACCACTGAAGACTATTCTACTCAAGTCAGTGACATTCCACTGCGAATGAGCCCGACACCACTGCAAACGGGTTTAACGTTGTACAGAGGTCAATGGTAGTCGGCGCAAGGGGTGCTGTGACCTCAACCCCCTTTCTGTGAGCCGTCTATGAATGGTCTATGCGGTCACTGAAGCACTAGTTGCACGTGCAATCCATGATAATAATGCATCTGGGGATGTGAGTGCCGCTCTGACGATTGCTCGGTCTTCACGTTCTGTCATTTCTTTAAGCCTACCGCTTCCTTCTTGACGCTGTGTGCGGCCATGTTTCACCCATTCCTGCCAACATCGTCTAATAGTGGCATTGCTCTTGCTCAAACGTCGAGCTATTCGCCGATAAGACCAACCGGCTTCTTTGAGCACAACTACACGACCTATCCCAAATTCTGACATCTGCGCATATCGTTCGCGCACCTGTATGGGAGGCATACAGGTGCAACTGGCAGGTTATATCCTGCCAGTTGCTCGGATCAGGTGCGCTGTAGCGACAACCGTTCATTCATTGGCAGCCAACATGTAAAATTTTGCCTTTTCCGTGAAAACCTGTATGCGTATCAATTTATGTCCAATTTGCTTTATATCTTCTCGGTGCGTCGTGGTGCGTCGTTTTTTTTTTTTTTTTTTTTTTTTTTTTTTTTTTTTTTTTCTCTCTCTCTCTCTCTAAGGGTGTATAATAGTCTTCTGAAAATTGCCTAGTAGGAGATATTCGGAAGCTTGAAATGTTGATTTTTCAAGATCTCTATTAAGGCCCATCTACAAGAGAAAACAATGTTGCTCAGTGTCACAATAAAATTTTCCTCGCACTAACAATGTTTGATTTACACAGGGCAAATTAGTTCTTAAGCTGCACTGAGCTACTAAGTTAATCAGAGAAGTAAATGAAGATGACATGTATTTATAATCAACAAGAGACCTCCATTGGCCTCAATACAAACACAGAGACAGGAAAAAGTAAAAGGAGCACCAGAACTTTGCATATGCTTCCACAGGTATTGCTCTCGCACAAATCACAACAAATCATCACAACAAATACAATAATTTTCAAGGCTTTCAATGCTTTTATTTGTCAGGACTTATTATTTAAATATCTGATGTGCACACCGTATAACTCCCTTGTTCGGCCTATTAAATTATAGATATTTGCTGCCCTTCATTTGTATTTTTACTTCGGAATACATTAGGGATATACTTCTCTTTAAATCATTTCACATCTCGCTTTGCGGCAAGGCACAAATACATGAATACTCAAAAACATCTTCATTAAAAATTGTAAAATGTAGAACAACCTAAAACATCAAATACAGTTCAAAACAGTTTAAAATTTTTTTTACAACTAAAATTAAAGTTTTTACGCAAAAACAAGTAATTATGCCAAAGGGCAGGGAGACAACATTTTCGGTGCACAAAATTGAAAGTTAACTTTTGCTCCCATTGGGGAAAAAGAACTTGGTGCACCAACTGACTTTCACTATTCTACTGAGTTTCAAATGTAAACGAATGGCGACCTCGTTAGGCGTAGCGCCACGTAAACATTTAAGCCGTTGATAATTCTAAAATTATGGCATGCAGATTAACTAAAGGCATAAAAACCTTAACCGGAACATATGAATAATACATTTAGACACTTTTAAAGCAAGATATGTACAATTTATCAATATATAAGAATAAAAACAAAGAACTCACCGAGTTGGGTAAGAGAGTGGGGTATATATACATATATTATTATTATTATTATTATTATTATTATTATTATTATTAGAGCACAGCCCCGATCCTCCTAGCCGGCACAAGCCGGCCTTATGATAACAAAATGGGAATGTATGTCCGAATCAGAATATATGTCCATATCAGTGTTGCCAGAAAATTTTCAACTAAGGTAGCAAAAGCAAACTAAAAAAGTCGCAAAAAAGCGCAAATGACCGTCAGAGGTCACGTGATTTTTGTGACGTTTAATTACGCATGCTCACATGACCTCTGACGTCATCACAAATTTACCGTCTAGTGGTTCTGTAAGCTACAGACTGCATTCGATTGTTAATGTTTTTAATTTATCTTAGCTTTAACGGAAATTTTAAAACTATATTGCTCACCTTCAATTGTTTAAATATCCATTTCTTAAATTTAATTTAGGTTTCTATATTTAAATTAATTTGCGGATATCTATTCTTAAGAGATTCTTCCCGTTCAGAGCACACCAGCGGCCGAGCGGTAAAGTCGCTGAACACTGGTAGTTCGGTCCGAGGTTCGAATTCCGCGAACGGGCTGGCTGCATGTGTGTTTTCGTGGTTTTCCCCAATACGAGCCAATTTCCCTTAGAAAGTCCTCCACGAAGGCATCCCTCCCCTTAGGCAGATAGCCCTAGTGTGCTTTGCCATAATTAAATGCACCACACCACGCTTAGACTGTTAGCGCTTTTGTACTATTTTTTTTTTTTTTGAGTTGGCAGTTAAGTTTTTTAATATTATTATTATTATTATTTTGCTTAATTGTGAACCTTTTAATTGAACTTTTTAATTAATGCTTTTCAGTAAGTTTTTCATTCTGTGTGGTGGATCTGTTTCAGATTTTGAATACTTTTAAGAAAGCCTTGTTCTTTCACTGTTAAATTTATTTGCGTTGCTATGTAGAAAATTTGCTTTGATTTTTAAGTCATTCCACTGCTTAGTTCTTAGCAATATTATAATCAGGAGTATGAATTTCATTTCTTTCTCTGTTTGGGTGCCCAATATATGGCGCGCAAGCTGCAAGTTCTTTAGTTCCATTCATTATCACCATAGAAATGGGGGGGGGTGACTTAAAAACAAATCTCACGGGGGACGAAGGAGGGTGGTGAGAGCTCCCGAAGGAATTTTTTTTCTTTCTTTCCACTTTTTGCACTTTCCTTACCCTTTTCTCGTTAGACCGGCGTCAGGCTGGGCAGCCTTGTAAAGGAAAGCTCACATGTAAATCAAATTAACAGACGCCAATTTCTGTTTAAGACTAAATAAACTGTTTTTTACTTCCTTGTACGAAGTAAAAAGGAAGTATTGTAATCGCGAAGTTTCTATTTTTTGACTTTCATACACAACTCTGACCACAGTCGACAGAGGAAACTTATTTTTCAACTTACCCTCGTACAAGGTGTCTGAAATGAACCTATGACGCTACTAGACTAGAACCATCATCTACTTACAGTTTTGTTGCAAAACGTCTGCTGCAGAATGTCACCAAATCACGTGTACAGCTTTGGGTACTAATGTTGTATCATTTGACACTGTTAAGGTTTGGTACTGAAACTTCAGAAACAAAGACGTAGTTTTAGAATCACGTCTGAATGCATGAGTGGTATTTAACCGCGAAGTTCTATTGTCTGGGCGAGAGATTTATCAGATATTCTGTTTGCACGCGTCCGAGTTTTAGGCTTCTCTCTCGTAAGCTATTATTACGTTCGGCCGTACTTAGGTCCTTGATAGCTTCGCAGTCAATTAGCGTTAAAGAGCCAACTCGGTTAGAATCTTGATAGCTTCGGCTATATCTCTTTAGTTTAGATTAGTTTTAGTTTAGTTTAGTTTAGTTAGTTCAAGCTCAAGTGTCGGCTTTTATTGTACACTCCAAGACGGAGTTCTGTTAAATCTTATCTGAATAAGAAAGGGTTATTTACCGTTCCATCTTGTTGTTTCTTGTCACACGAACTCGAGCGATTATTCGCTTATCAGTTCTTGAGGTTCTTCACGTTCAACTGTAACTGAGCATTTACAAAGTGGGGAACTCTACAATGCTAACAAATGAAGTTAAAAAATACATCGCTCCATAGCTTACAATAACAAATCACTTATACCAAGGTGGAAAAATATTCTATTTATAAAGAAATCAACCAGAAATTATAATCCGAAATAAGTATCGCATCATAAATTGTCTGTTAAAATAATAAAACTCAAAGCAATTCGCGGCATGTATTATTCGCTGATTCAATAATTTTATTCAGTACGCTCGCTGATTTGGTAACCATCATTTCGTTTTGGTGCAATTTCATTGGCTCTCGCCAAATAAACCTCCTCCATTCCGTCATGGTCAATAATCACCATTACTGGAGCAGGCGCAGACGCCAAAGATATGTATCTGGCGAATTGGGACGGATTGGTGCAGGCGTGTTGTCGAGAAAGATTTGTTCGAATATATGTCTTTTTGTGTAGACGGGCTTTTATGAACCCAGCTCCGAAGATTTTTAAAAAAGCAATTTTTCACTCGAGAAAAACTATGCCCTTCTTACCTTACAGCATATAAAGACTCTCATTAAATACGAGACTACGAGTTTTGGCTTAGGCATAAATTAAGTACTGCTGCGACTTGACTGCATACTTTTACAAGGTAAGAGAAAACCATAATGAAAAATATTCTTAAAATAATCCAATAATTTTATTTTATTTTTAAATTTAAAATTAGCAGCTTAAAATTGATATAACTCATTATTTAATTGTACAAAATGTTTAGCATTTTATTTTAATTTAAAATTAATTAATGTGTTAAAAACATTATTTTGGATTTCATTTAATTCTTACTTCCAAAACGCTTTTGTTACGATTTTTTTTAATTGATACATGCTCCATATTTCAAAATTTCATTATTTTTTTAAACAAATAATAATTCAATAATCAAATCCAAATAACATCTTAATGCACACATAGTAATAAAGACAAATTTTTTAAACGATTATATTATATAGATATTACAAAGAAAGAAGTGAATTTGTTATAAAACCATCATCAAATTAACATTTAATTTTTGTAGTTTTAATAAGGATTTATAGTTAATTTTGTAGTTTTAATAATTTTGTAGTTAACTCATTACCCTGAGAAAGAAACAGTAATATAAGAGAAAAATTATTTGCCACTTACTTGTATAAAGGTGACTTGTAATTGAGACAAAAAACAATATGTAGATTTTGTTTTATATTATCCAGAAGAAAGTCATGGCATTCATTTCTGCTGAGTTGCTTATCTGAGTTTGCTTTTATTTCAGAATATAACTGAAAATAATATAAACATCATTTTTTAACAACTGTATTATCAAACAAATAATTATGAAATATTTATACAAATAGCTCTATATGTACGTATAAGGTATGTAAAGGTTAGGTTTTTATTTTTTAAATTTAGAATATTCTTAGGGTAGGAAGAACTTTTCCCGAAGATTAATAAAAGAATATTCAGTACTATAACATTAATTTCACAGAAAACTCGGAGTTCCATAGATGCTATTAATAGCTTAGCGTCTTTTTTCATAATTAAATGATCCAATTCAAATAAGTTTTTATTTAATAAGAGAAGTGTTAAATACTGCCTTTACAAAAGTATGTTAAACAAAAGAGAATAATATGAGACATATTTTTTGAAATGTTGTCCCTAAACATATTACTTACAGTTGGCTTCGTAATTCTATAGTCAAAATTTCCTAATTTTCTTCGACAACATAACTTTTTACCTAGTACTGTTTGTCAACACCGTTACATCTTATTGCTGTTTTGTTTTAGGATGTGTTACTGTGGCACGTATCGCCAACTACCCTTTTTTTATGAAATTTATTCTTACTTTTATTAACTCCCTATAAAAGAGGCACTCTGCTCAAACACATAAGCAACGGCTGGAACTGTAATACCGATCCAAATGTCAGGTATAGCACTCAGTGGAACAGACTCAGAAAATAATGTACATTAATACTCCGGTTTACGATGCCCTGTTTTACGCCGATTCCCTATAAAGCTCTTTGAAATACCAATTTATGAAAGTTCAAAATATCATATTTGTTGTATCAGAAAGCAGTTGATTATTACTTTACAATGATAATAATTAAAAAACTATCGTTATAAGAAAATTAAACTGCAAATCACTAGGCTTTTGATACGATATAAGGTATAAGCGAATGAAAGGACATTGCGAAAGAGAATTAATGATTTAAGCTGGCTATGATGCAGTAAAGCTGTGCGGTAATTTCCATCAGATGGTCTCTCGCTCTATGCTCGTCATATTGTGTCTATTGCTTGACTTGCGTTTTAGCTAACACATGCTTCTTCTCTCTTTCTTTTTCACATATTAAGTTACTTTGGCGATTTGTGGATTAATTTTTGTCTTCATAGTTTTGCAAAAAATAAAAAATATTGTTTTACTTGTTACGTTAATTGAGATCGTCTTCAAATAAGAAAAAATATGTTTCAGTTGAAGTAAAACGGGAAATGATATGTTGAATCGAAGGCTGACATTGCAAGATCATTAAAGTTAGCACTCTCAACCATACGAAAAATTTTGAAAAATTCAGAAAAAATAAAATCATAAATATATTAGCAAAGAAAGTGACGAAATACAGAAACTCAGTTACTGAAGAGACAGTAGAATGGTTTAGCGTATGGATCGATTGCATAATACAACATAAGATTTCCTCAAGCCGAGCCATAATTATGGAAAAAGTATTTTTAATTTTATAAAAGAACAGGGTAACACAATCGATTCTTTTGTAGATAATTGAGGATCATTCAAAAACCAAAGTAACATTTTCAGTTTGAAAATTACTGTCAAAGAAGCTGGTACTGAAAAAGCCTTCGGAAGGATTTCCACAAATTTTAAAGAAACTATTACTGATAAAAACTTTTCACCACAAACTGTGTTCAGTGCGGATGAAACTGGAAAAGGAAGCCATCCTCTAGATACATTTTAAGAGAAGAAAAAGATGCTCCTATATTTCAAGTATCAAAGCTCAAGTATCAAAAGATAGACTAACTTTGCTTTTAGGAGGTAATGCAAAAGGTGACTTTAAGCTCAAGCCTTTTCTTTCTGAAACAACCGGGTCATTGAAAGGAATGGACAATTGAACACTTCCAGTGATTTGAAAATCGTAAAGGCAACTGTTCATAGGCAAAGCACTATTACTATGAAAACAGCATTAAATACAAAGTCCTTCTTTTGATAGATCCTAGCCACCCCCAAAAATTCAGCCTTTCAGTACTCGTATTCCAGTGAAAGTTGGAAAGTTGTCGGTCGCCAAATACAACATGGCCTATAAAATACATAGACCAGAGTGTGATATTCAACGTTAAAGCTACTGCCTGCGACAAACATTCAATACTTTATTGACAAAATTGATTCTAATGAAGTAGACGGAGTGCAGTTTTGGAAAATTTACAACATTGTAGATGCTTTATAAAATACAAAGTATGCTTGGAACGAAGTGACTCCAGACTATATGAATATGGTCCGGAAGGCGTTTGGCCAGAAGTTTGTGAATATCTTGCCAAAACTATGGAGAGAAATGAAATCATTGCTACAGTTACTGTTTTGGCTCATGAAGCAGGAATGAAAAAACTGATGAAGAGGATAAGTATTTGCTGGAATCTCTTGGAAAAAGCCTATCAAACGAAGAACTGAAAGCTTGGCAGATAATATAAAGAGATCGGAATCAATTTATGCATTGAAAATGCTTTAGAAAATATTGCTAAAATATCAAAAGATTTATCAACAGGTTTCTGAAAGAGCACAATTGCAAATCTTACGAAAATAATAGATAAGCTTCTTGAGCATACTCCAAATTTGGACAATCAAAGGCAAGAAGACGAGCTTTAGACCCCATTGATTGTGTTAAGATCTCCCATAGAGGGCGTTGTAGCACCCCTCAACTGTGTAAGAAAAGTTTCCGATTTGAGTGAGAGTTGGCGTGGGTTTTGAGAATGTAGTGTGAAAAGCTGTGTAACGCGTATTTGCTATGTAACTGTACTATATAATATAATGTAATTAAATGTATTTATTTAAAATGTGGATCAATTTTGAAGGAGCATACTTCACATTTTTATTGGAGCCACCAGCGAGGAGAGTCGGTCTTGGAAGCTGTGGATTCTAATGGTTTAGTTGCAAGCTTTGTTTGGGAATTTGTGGAATTTTGCAGGAAGTGAAGGTAGGCTTTTTTTGATGTTTTGTTTGAAATTTGAATTGTTGTAAAATGTCGGAATTACCCAAGTTGAGAAAGGAGCGTAGCGCAGTTAGGTCTACGTTAACTAAGTTAATTAACAAAGTTGAAGCTTTTATTAAGGAAGATTCTACCGAGATAGATGTTACGAATAAGGTAGATACTTTAAAGGAATTTCGAGCCCAAATAATAGATAAGGAAACTAATTTAAAACGGTTAAACGATGAAGTGAAAAATCTTTGTAATTGTGATGATATAGAAGAGGAAATTACTGTGTCAGAGGAATATTCAGAAAAAAATTATCCTCTGGAAACAAAGGATAACTAATGTAATTGATAGATTAATGAAAGATGAAATGAATATTAGTAACGTATCCTTTTCTATTCCCGCAACTGCTCAAGGTACACTAGAAAACCAAACCTTTAGAGAAACCAAAACAGTTAAAATTCCTAAATTGATAATCAGTAAATATTATGGTGATCCTGCTTCTTGGTTAGAATTTTATAACCAGTTTGAAAGCGCTATTCATAATAACAGTAATCTTACAAAGATACATAAATTTAATTATTTAAGGTCATATTTAATTATTTAAAGTATAAGTGGTTTTGCGTTAACAGAAGAAAATTATGATGCTGCTTTGGATATATTTAAAAGGTAGATTTGGTAATAAGAATACCCTTATACAGACACATCTGAATGAGTTACTTAAAATTCCTATTATTAGAAGTATAAATGATTTAGCTGGATTGAGAAGGTTGTTTGACAAAGCTGATACTCAAATTAGAAGTTTAGAGTCGTTAGGAGTTGAAACAAAATCTTTCAGCACTTCATTGATTCCCATTTTGTTAGAAAGAATTCCAAAAGAACTCGTTTTAGAATTCAATAGAGCGTATCCAGATAGTGATTGGAATTTTAAGGATTTATTTACCTTTTTAGACAAAGAGATACGGTCTAGGGAAAGGACATATTTATTTAGTAGAAAAACTGAAAATTATCATAATTTTGGTAATGAATATAAAAGTAATTCTAGTAAATTTGAAAATAAAAAGCTTAATACTAATAGGAATATATCAACTGCTAGTTATACTACAAATGTTAAAAGAAATTGCATATTTTGTAATAGCAAAGAACATGAATTTTGCGAATTTGAAAGTGTCGCGGAAAGGAAAAATAGATTACGAAGAGATAATCGATGTTTTCGCTGTTTTTCAAAATTCCATTTAGCGCGATTCTGTAAAAATTAACTCGACCCATGCAAGAACTGTAACAGCTTAGCGCACCGCTCCTTGCTATGCGAAAAAGGTAATAAATCAGATGAAGTCGAAGGAGGAAAGGAGAATTCAAACGCGGTGACTCAGTGCAGCTCCTCTCAGCGGGGTCAAATGGCAGTGCTTTATTTCAAACTTGTACTGTATTGGCGTGTTCGAAAGGAAACTTTAAACTATGTCAGTGTTAATGGATAACGGGAGTGAAAGATCTTGGATAACAAAATCTTCGGCAGATGCCCTTAGCCTTAAAACCATTCGAAGGGAAAAATTGTCAGATTATGCTTTTGGGTCTACGAAAGCCATAAATAAAACTTACAGTGTAGTAAAATTAACATTGAGAAATAGGAACGATCCTAAGAAATATATTGAGATAGAAGCATTAGTTACTGAAATGATTACTGCCGCACCCATTGCATTTCCCAATATAAATATTCAAAATATCTTTGAGCAAAAGTGTTTAAATTTAGCTGAGGCATGCATGGATTCAGATGAAGGTATTCTCATTTTTATAGGAGCAGATTATTTTTGGGACGTCATTAAAGAGTCAAAAGTAGAAAAAATAACCAAAACGCTAAACTGCATACAAACTATTTTTGGCCTTACACTCCAGGGCATACAAAATAATTCTGAGGATGAAATTTGAGGAAACATAGTGTTCTTGCCGAAGATAGCTCGAACTTATTTAATGATACTTAACTTCAGTAAGTGGACTGTAATATTAACAATAACAATTTTATTTTAACAAAAACAACATTATTGAATACTAGCACACGCATGTGCTTATAGTTACCTATGTAACTTAGCTAAAGAGCGAGCAACCATATGCTCTTACATCAAGTCAGAAATCATTCATACTAATACAGCAAAAACGAAATAACTTTAGGGTTACACTAAAGCCAAACTCTGCTTGGCGTAAAACAATGCTGCCAAGCAATACTCTTTCAGACACCGAACATCCCGCCCGGCGTTGAAATATTAATTTCAATACAATAAGTAAAATTCAAAAAAGTAATAAATGTTCATACAATACAAAATGAAACAATGTAAATTAATGCACAAATTATAATACAAGTAATTACAATGTGAAAAGAACAAATATGATGGATTACAATTCAAACCTTCAAATAAACATAAAAATTCGTACATTATTTCTCAATTGGCAGTACAGCAATTTTAGTAACTGCTCGTTTATAAATACCATTTTTGGTTTTGACAGAGACAACTCGCACAAGGTTGTCCTTCCCATAAAACACATCTACAATTCTCCCTAACAACCATTTACAGGTAGGAAGATTTTCTTCCTTGATCACTACCATATCCCCTATTTTAATATTTTGTTTAGCAATCATCCATTTATTTCTTTGAATCAAAGTGCTCAAGTAATTATTAGTCCAGTTCTTCCATATATTTTGTACCATTTTTGTAGTTTTTTGCCATAAACTAAGTCTGTTATTATCTACTTCTGTTAAATTGGGTTCAATTATTGAATTGATCGGTCGACCTATAAGGAAATGACCAGGGGTCAAAACATTTAAATCATCAATATTAGAAGTTAACGGTGTAAGAGGGCGAGAATTTAAGATTCCCTCTACTTGAACTGTTACTGTCAAAAATTCTTCGTAGGTTAATACTGAATTTCCTACTGTTCGTTTAAAATGAAATTTAAAGGATTTTACTCCTGCTTCAGATAGACCATTAAAATTTGGTGCTCTTGGGGGTATAAACTTCCATTGTATACCTTCCTCGGCTAGAAAATTAGCTAAAGTTCCATTCTGCTTTAGAAAAATACTCATTAATTTTTTTATTTCTGTATTTGCACTAACAAAGTTTTTTGCATTGTCACTAAATATTTTTTTTTTGGTTTACCTCGTCGGGCAAAGAACCTCTTCAGACAAGCAATGAATGCTTCTGTGGTTAAGTCATTGACAATCTCTAGATGAATTGCTTTTGTCACCATACAAACAAAAATACAAACATATATCTTATGATAGTTACCCTTGCGTTGCCCTTTGTACTTTATCAAAAATGGTCCGCAGTAATCAATAGCACAACAATTAAATGTAAAGTTAATATTAATTCTCTCTTTAGGTAATTCTCCCATTAGTTGTTGAGAAATTATTGGTTTTGCCTTAAAGCAATTTATGCAGCTTTGGACTATCTTTCTAGCTATATTCCTGCCATTAATGGGCCAATAAATTTGTCTAATAGAATTTAATAGTGATTGTGGACCATTATGAAAATCCTTTTCATGAAAATAAATAAATATAAGTTCAGTTAACTTATTCTTGGCAGGCAAAATAATGGGATGTCTTTGACTATAACTTAAATTAGAATTCTTTATCCTACCACCTACCCTTAACAGACCTTTTTCATCTAAGAAGGGATCAAAATATTTTAACTTACTGCTTGATGTTATCTGTAGACCTTTCTGCAACAAAGAAATTTCTTCTGCAAAATACCTACCTTAAATATATTTAAGGAGTGTATTCCTTGACAGTTCCATTTCATCTATACTAATACTACCTGTTCGTTTCTCACTTGTGTTCCTACAGTTGTAGATAAATCTGAAAAGTAAACTAAGAATTCGTATTAGTTTCAAGAAATCATTAGTTATTTTTAGGAAGTCATCAAAGAATGAATCAGTTTTTAAAGTCAACAAGGAAGTCGTAACTGGTTTCAGTTCTGAAGAATAAAGCTCATCACTAAGTCCCTTTTTATCTTGAAAATTGTCCTTGTTTAAAAAATCAGGACCTTTCCACCACAGCTTGTTAGATCCAAGAGTTGTAGCATCTGATCCTCTGGAAATGATGTCGGCTGGGTTCATTTCTGAAGACACATGTCCCCACTGATAGTTAGAAGTAAGTTGTTGAATTTGTGAGACTCTATTACTCACAAAGGTTTTCAAAAGATGCGGTGATGTATTGATCCAGGCTAAAGCAATGCTTGAATCTGACCAGAGCTTAACGTCATCAATTTTGAGTTTCAAAGCTTCTAAAACCTTTTGCATAAGTTTGGACAGGAGTAGACATGCTGATAGTTCTAATCTAGGAATAGTCATAGTCTTGATTGGTGCTACACGAGATTTGCTACAAAGAAGTTTACTACAATATTCACCAGGGCTTGTAATGCTTTGAAGATATATCACTGCCCCAAATGCCTTCTCGGAGGCATCCGCAAATCCCTGTAAAATGAGCATTGAAAAGGTCTCTTTTAAAATGCAACGAGGTACTTGTATATTTTCTATACTCTGAAGAGTTTTAATAAGCACATTCCATTCATTGTCAAGATGTGGTGGTAACTGTTCCGCCCAGTCTAGCTTAAGCAACCAAAGTGCTTGCATGAATATCTTTGCCTTGCTAATAATAGGACAGAGTAGGCCTAAAGGATCATATAATCTCGCTATATGAGATAAAACATCTCTCTTCGTAACATCAGGATTTTCATTAACAGTAACTTTATATTGCAATGTATCCTTCTTATTATTCCACAACATACCTAACGTCTTCACAGTTGTATTACTATTACGATCAAATGAAAAATTCTGTAAATCAGAGTTCTGAGAATCAAAACTAGTACACCACTTGTGTAGCTTCATTCCTCCTCTTTGGAGCAATTCTGTCAAATCTTTCTGGAGCTGAATGCATTCCTTCAAATTCGAAGATCCAGTAAGACAGTCGTCTACATAGAAATCTTCCAAGACCACTTTCGATGCTACAGGAAAATCCTTTTCTTCATCCTTCGCTAACTGTTGAAGAGTCCTTTGTGCCAAATATGGAGCGCATGCTGTGCCATAAGTTACCGTTTTGAGTCTGTATAGTTCTATAGGCTTATCTTCATCTTCCTTCCAAAGTATTTTCTGATATTTGGTCTGCGATGGCAATATTTCAATTTGTCGAAACATCTTCTCAATATCGGCAGTAAATGCATAAATATGCTTTCTAAACCGTATCATGATGGAAAAAAGTTCCTCTTGAATCATTCCACCTCTACATAATATGTCGTTCAATGAACAACCGTTAGTAGTTTTGGCACTCGCGTCGAACACAACGCGTAACTTTGTTGTTTTACTATCAGGTTTCAGCACGCCATGATGAGGAAGAAAATATCCTCCTTCAGTTTCAGAATAGTCTTCCATCCTCTCCATATGATTTAATGATTCATATTCCCTTAAAAATGAAACATAAAGTTCTTTCATTACAGAATCACTTGACAAACGTTTCCACAATTGATTCAGTCTTTTTTCAGCGATTTCCTTTGAATCCCCTAATTGTATGTTTTCACCAATATCTGGCTTGAACGGCATTTTAACCACATATCTTCCATCCGCATGCCGGTAAAATGAGTTTTTAAAAAGTTCGTTGCAATAATTTAATTCAGAATTAACTGTAGATTTAGTTTCATTTACTTCTTCAACTTCCCAGAATGACTTTACTAAGTTATTTAACGAATTAATCTCTGTTGACAAAAAACAATAATTAAAGTCATAATTTTTTACATTTGGAATTCTAATGCTTCCAGAAACTAAAAAGCCGAAGCAGCTGTTTTGAAGAAGTAACTCATTATCTTCTAAACGTATTTTATCTGTTTTTAAAAATTCAAAAAATAATTCCGCACCTAATAATAAATCTACCTTTTTTGCCTTGAAAAATTCATCATCAGCTAACTTTATTCCTTTCGGAATATTTAATTTCGAAATATCAATAGATTTCGATGGTGTCATGTCAGTTATTTTGGGAACAACTAATAACTCTATTTCCCATTCATTTTCCTTTTCTAAGTTCGATAAACGCGTCTTTATTTGCGATTTAACATTCAAAGTAGTGTTGCCTATTCCACTAACTGGAATAAATGCTCGTTCTTTTTTTATTCCTAATGAGTTCATAACACCTACAGTACAAAAATTAGAAGTCGAAGCTGAATCAAGCACGGCTCTAAAAGGAATTCGTTCATCGTAAACATCGCGAAGATAAACAATTGCTGTATTTATTAACACAAATTTAGATTTATTTGCAGCTGCCGTCAAAGTTGTGTGGGGGGGAGAGGGGCAGTCCTCTTTCCCATTCACTGCCGAAAGGTTCAAGGTTAATTCATTTTCTTTCGATGATTCATTTTGTTTTTCGTCAATTTTATGTAACAGCGAATGATGTGTGTCTTTCTTACAGACATAACAATTGAGTTTAGCCTTACACTGCGATAATACGTGTGATGGAGAAAGGCATTTAATGCATAATTTATATTCTTTAACAAAATCATACCGCTCAGAAACAGAAATACTCTTAAATTTCGAACAATGATAAATTGGGTGTGGTTCTTTACACATAATACACTTTCGAAAAGGGTTTGTTTTAGTTACCAAGGATTTTGAATTTCTAGAGCGACTTAATTGATTTGATACTTTAGTAGCATAGCTCTGCTTAGGAAAACTAACTTTGTTTATTTCTTCAAGAATGCGAATTCTTTCTTCGAGAAATTCTAAAAATTCATCAAGTTTGGGAATTTCATTTGATTTTACGTTTAGTTCAAATGCTTTTCTAGATTCTCTATCTAATTTATGCAATAAAATATTTAATATCAAAACATCAGATAAATTATTTCTATCAAATTCTAATACACTTAAAGATCTCAAACATCTTTTAACATTATCTACCAGTGATCTCAACTGAGAAGGTGAGTCATTTATTTTTTCAAATTTCAACAAATTATTGATAAAGGCATCAACTACTGCTCTTTTGTTTTCATATCTGCTTTCAAGTGCAGAAAATAGCGACTCAAATGTATCCTGACATGATTCTAACATTTTTGCTTCACCTTTAAGTGATGCTTTCAAATAAAACAGTTTCTCAGTATCATTTAAATTATTATTATTACCAATCATAGACATAAATTGCACTTTAAAATTTTTAAAATCTTCATATTTACCATAAAATTGAGGAAGAGGTAAATCAGGCAGTTTAAAATTTGATTTAGAAACAGTTTTGGTTTCAAATTTATCTGTATTATTTGTTTCACAATTAGAAAGAAAAATTCTAAATCTTACTTCGAACTCTTCGATGCTTTCTTCCAATTCTTGTGTAATGCTTAGATTATCCTTCAAGTCAATTTCCTCTGGCAAATTGGTATATTCCACTATGAGTTGTTTAACCCGAGATTTTAATTCCAACAAAGAATCCAATTTAGTCTTCATAATAACATCATGGTTGAGTTTATTCTCCTCCATTTTATACTCATCAAGGAATTTTATCAAAGCTCCGAGTTTCGTTTTCACTACGCCGCGTTGGCGATTCAATGAAACAATATTAGTAGCCATTTTCTTCTCCGGCTAACGTGAGACCAAACTGTTCTTGCCGAAGATAGCTCGAACTTATTTAATGATACTTAACTTCAGTAAGTGGACTGTAATATTAACAATAACAATTTTATTTTAACAAAAACAACATTATTGAATACTAGCACACGCATGTGCTTATAGTTACCTATGTAACTTAGCTAAAGAGCGAGCAACCATATGCTCTTACATCAAGTCAGAAATCATTCATACTAATACAGCAAAAACGAAATAACTTTAGGGTTACACTAAAGCCAAACTCTGCTTGGCGTAAAACAATGCTGCCAAGCAATACTCTTTCAGACACCGAACACATAGTATCGACAAATTTTTGCGTTGGCACTGATATGCAGATGCTATGGAATTTAGAATCGTTAGGAATTACAGATTCTAATCAGTTATCAATTGCAGATGAGAATTTGATAAAACAATTTGAAGATAATTTGAGGTTTGCAGATGGAAGATACGAAACTTGTTTGTTATGGAGAATAAAGCCAACGGATTTAAAAAATAACTTTTGTCTTGCTAAAAAAAGACTTGAGGACTTAAAAGGCAGTTTCGAAAATAATGAATGGTTTGCGAAGGAATACAAGGACATAATTAAAGATCAACAAAGTAAAGGAATAATCGAAGAATGTTCTAGGGATGCGAAGGAATATTTCATGCCACATAGAGCAGTTGTGAGAACCGATAAGGATACTACTAAAGTTCGCGTGGTTTTCAATTGTAGTTCGAAAGCGAAACTAAATCTCTCTTTGAATGATTATTTAGAGACTGGGCCGAATTTGAATCCAAGTGTACTGGATATTATTTTGAATTTTAGGAAATTCAAAATTGCATTTTGTGCTGATATAGAGAAAGCATTTTTGATGATTGGAATTTCAGAAGAGGATAGGAAATTTTTAAAATTCTTGTGGTTATCAGAAAATGCAAATGAAGACTACAAAATAATGCGTATGACACGTTTGCCGTTTGGTTGTAAGTCATCGCCATTTATTTTAAGTGCAACAATAAAAAAGCACTTAATGCAGTACAGGAATAATAAACCTGAATGTGTTGAAATATTGAACTCTTCACTGTATGTAGATGATTTATATTTTGGGGGAAATAGTGTTGAAGAGGCATTTAAGCTGTCTTCTGAAGCTGTGTCGATTTTAAAGGATGCGAGTATGATTTTGCGAAAATTAAAACCTAATTCTGAGAAACTGAGGTCATTGTGGATGCAGAATGGACTTAGCGATGATACTTGTACTTCTGATTGTCAGTTGAAGGTTTTAGGCTTGAACTTGAACCCAGTAAATGATAAATTTTCTATAGATATAGCAAGATTAGTGGATAGTTTAAAGAGTTTGAAGAGCACAAAGCGTTATGTCTTGCATGTTGCAGCAATGATTTTTGATCCTATTGGTTTCGCAGCTCCATTTGTAGTTAGGATTAAGTGTTTGCTACAGGAAATTTGGGAACGTGGTATTGGTTGGGATGAGAAATTTCCAGATGACCTTAAAATCAAGTGGACTAGCTGGTGTTCTGAGGTTAAATATCTGAAGGATATTTCAGTTCCGAGAAATTTATTTGTGTGTTGTGATAACTTAAATTCAAAAATGGAAATACACGTATTTTGCGATGCGTCTCCTATAGCTTATGGTGCTGTAGCGTATTGTCGTTACTTAAATGATAAGAGTGACATTTCTGTGTCGTTTGTCATGTCGAAAAGCAGAGTAGCTCCTTTGAAGAAATTGACGTTGCCACGATTGGAAGTAATGGCAGCAGTCATAGGAGCTAGAATAGGAAAGTATCTGGGAAAGGTTTTTAAGGAGCTTATTGATAAATTTGTGTATTGGACTGATTCCTTAATTGTCTTGTTTTGGATAAAGGGTTCTGCGAAACAATGGAAACAGTTTGTCGGTAATAGAGTGGTTGAAGTGCAGGAAAATTCAGATCCCAGGTTTTGGAATCATTGCAGTGGAAGGGAAAATCCTGCTGATTTAGTTAATAGGGGTGTGCCAGCTCAATGTTTGTTGGAAGGTGATCGTTGGTGGTGTGGTCCATATTGGCTAAAAGAAAAAGATAGTTTTTTCCCTCAGCATCCACTGAAGGATATCCCACTGAAAGTAGTAGAAACTGAGAGAAAGAAATGCGTTGTGCATACTACTGTGATTAAGAAATTTGTGATTGATGAACTGCTTCATAAATATTCTTCTTGGACAAAACTTTTACGTGTTATAACTTGGTGTCTCAGATTTATTGCCAATGTGAAACGATCATCAATAACAAGGACAAAATCAAATTTTCTCCAGACTGGAGAGCTAACCGTAGCACATTCTTGGGTAATCAAATCTGTGCAAATGGAAGAATTTAGTGAAGAAATCGATCATTTGAAAAAGAGAAAACTGGTGAGTCCTCGCAGTAAACTTAATATATTGAATCCATTCTTAGACGACGAGGGTATTCTAAGAGTGGGAGGACGACTAAGAAATGCTAGTATCGCACAGAATGTAAAATATCCAGTCATTCTGCCTAAATCACACTATATCACAGAACTGATAATACGATATTATCTCTATAAATATCTTTACGGAGGAGCACAAATGCTCCATTCAGAAATCAAGCAGAGATATTGGATTATTAATGCACGAGCAGCTATTCGTAAGATCATTCGTAAATGTGTAACATGCTGTCGACACAGAAGTGAGCTGTCATATCAAGCAATGGGCGATCTTCCAGCATCCAGAGTGAATCCCTCAAGAGCTTTTTCAAAATGTGGTCTGGATTTTTCGGGTCCTTTCCAAGTTAAACCGAAGAAAGGGCGCGGTGTCCGGACAGTGAAGATCTACGTTTGTGTTTTCGTTTGTTTTAGTACTAAGGCAGTGCATTTAGAACAAGTTGGAGACATGACGACAGATTCCTTCATAGCAGCTCTAAAACGATTCATTGCCAGACGTGGAAGACCGGAGGAAATGTATAGTGATTGCGGCACTAATTTTATAGGTGCCAACAGACAACTAAAATCATATCGTTCGGACCAAAGGGTAGCTAGATACTTAACAGAGGAAGAAATTAAGTGGAATTTCAACCCGCCTTCTGCGCCGCACTTTGGTGGATTGTGGAAAGCCGCAGTAAAGGCTACGAAATATCATATGAGAAGAGAAATTGGTTCTCACGTTCTAACTTTTGAAGAATTTGCTACTTATCTAGCAGAAGTCGAGGCATGTCTGAACTCAAGACCATTAGTAGCGATTTCAAGTGATCCAGATGATTTTTCCGTGATTACACCGGGTCATTTTTTAATAGGAACATCATTAAAGGCTATTCCGGAACCAAATGTGTGCGACGAGACACTAACACTTCGTGTTGAGATATTTGTAACCGTATTCTTACTGTTTTAAAAGGAAGTATAGCTTTCTGTCACGTCTGAAACATTCATTAGCTTTCAGCCAGGTCCGAGTTATTCTGAAACTTAAATCTCATTCTGTATGTTATTTTTGATTGGTTATTTATTGTATCTTGTTTATGATTTGTTAAACCATGATCTGTTGTGAAGTTATATATATGACCTCTGTAACCGCTTATCGTTGCTTGTATTATTCTACTTGTACTTACTTACTTGTAATGTGCTTGTAGCTAGTGCTTGTACGTACTTATTTCTGCTTGCATGTAACTGCGTGTATCTCTGCATATCTCGGTAATAAATATTTGCTTTGCGAACCACGGCATTTTATATGTTTAACACTTCGCAATCGTTCGAAACTAGTTCAGCAAATGTCACAGTCCTTCTGGAGGAAATGGTCTAAGGACTGTTTGACTCAACTGAAAGTTCGCACAAAATGGCATCGTGCTTCAGCAAATATTAAAGTAAATGACTTAGTAATCATTAAGGAAGATAACACACCTTCCTTAAAATGGAAACTGGGACGTATCACCGAAATTTACCCAAGTAATGATTACAGAGTGCGTGTTGTAAAAGTAAAAACTGCTGATGGTGAATTCAAGAGACCCATTTACAAACTGTGTGTGTTACCAATGGACAGTTAAGTATCGTGAAAAATTTTGAACTTTAACTTGATATTCATCTATATTCATTTGAATTCTCTAAGTTTTAATGTTATTGTACATATTTATGTTATTAATGTTGTGTAATTCATTGTTTATAGTAATATGTTGTTTAGGCTTAGTATTACTCATTTATAAGCAAGAACTATTTAATCTAGAAATTATATGTTTACTAAGAATAATGTAATATAATGTAATTAAATGTATTTATTTAAAATGTGGAGCAATTTTGAAGGAGCATACTTCACAGATTGCAATAAAGAAATGCCGACTCAGAAGCAACAAGAGTAAACAAAAATCAGATTTAGAGAGTTTTTGTATATATATATATATGTATATATATTTTGTCAATACGTATTTATAACATACGTAACGGACTAAGAATCCCTTTTCTGCTAAAATACATATATGTAATTTGTAATGAACTATGCATATAGTATTTATTAAAATAAATATTAAAATAAAAATAATTAATTTTGAAGTAGGTGTTTCACTAGTAAATATTGTTTTAAACCTTACTATACTATACTTGTATGTTTCTTTATTTAAAGTACTTTTATGACACTTTAAAAAATGTAATTGACCCTGTTTTACGCTTGATTCACTCGTTTAATGCTCTATTTTGTTTTCGCATATTAAGCGCATAAACCAGGATATTAGTGTAATAAAAGAATTTGGGAGATCAAGCAGTGATACAGTTCCACATAAAGAAAAAAGATTGTAGTACGATGATTTCAGGAAACGCGTAGGAAGAAGCTACATATATTGAGAATCTTTCATTCTGCAAATAAAATTTGTAAAATATTTTCACAATGAATGAAAACAAGCATCGATAAAACACCATTGTGCATATATTCTAAAAGCACTTATTTAATACATATGCATGGCATGTTGAAAAGAAGTTTGGGAATGTTTTTCAGTATTGCAAATACATAGTTTTAGAAACTTAATTATTAATAAAAATGTCACAAAAATATGGTAATTATTTTTATGAACTACCCTAATCAATAATCTTACTAAATATTTTGGCAAATTCTTAAGTTTTCGTGATCAACAGCTTACTGCAATCCTTTTGAATGGTTGGCAAAATAATCAAAGTTTAAAAAGGAATAGTCCCCTCAGTATGCTAAGAAACTGGACGTATCTTCTGTTGAATTTAATTCTTTAAAATGTATCGCAACCTTTATGAACTCATTGACAGGTGTGTTTTTTCATACAGAATTATTAACTGCTACGAATAAGTCCTCTCAACTCCTGAATACTTAAAACAGGCTGCTCTGGAAGTGATTACTAGGATACCTGTTGAGGCAGTTTTAATATATAGTCAGAATGAACAAGGACACACTGGTAGCGTGGCTTTTGTTAAATTTGGAGTGGAAGAAATATCTCTCCAGCGTAGAAATACTGATTTCTATTCCGTTTTCAGCTCTGAATTGATTGCTATTGATATGGCTTTGGACTATGTTTTAGAGGGACGTTTATCCGGGGAAACCTGGATCTTTACGAACAGCCGAAGTGCAATCCAGTATCTAGATAGCTGGAGAAATATTAGAGACCTGAGAAGAATTAAAGGTTATTGAATTAAAGGTTATTTAAGACCTTGTCCCATTCTTCTATCTTCTATTTATAATGGATACCATCTCATGTAAATCAAAAATATAATTATGCAACTGATATATTAGTAAAGGAGAGTATTTCCATGCTTCAGGTTAATGCTGAATCTATGATATACCTTATACTCGAGAATAAAGGTTTTAATTAGTAATTCCTGGAGACAGTTACCGACACACTCATGGCATCGCAGCAAAGGTTCTGTTACTGCTATTGGTTTTAGTGGTGATAGGAAGGACCAAACGGTTCTGGCTTGCTTGACTTCACGACATTTAAAGATCCTTAAATATTCCCGTGGTACTAAAACATTTCCAATTGCGCCAAATGTAAAATACATGAAGCTCTTTCGCAATATCTACTTAGTTGTGTTGCCTTCGTGAGTGATATCTTCTGAAGAGACCTAATTTCTTGTTGGAAGTTATGAAGGCGAATGTACTTATGGATCTTATCCAATTCAGATCAAAGGGATTAGTAAGAACAAGAAAAGGATACATCTGGAAGTTCGATATAACCCGTACAAAACAACATTAAGTCTACAGGAAGGACTAAAAATGCATTCACTATATCTAGGGGTTCACTATAGCATTCACTGCACTGATAAAGCATTAGCTGAATTTTTTTCTATATTACATGTTAGTACACCCATTTTGGCAAAGTTTGATTATTTTTCACACAAGAAAAAGCATGATAACTTACATTTGCAAAAATGTTATTTATTACATACACGTTTACATTGAAATTAGGTATTTATCCTGAATATTAATCTATAAGTCTACTTATTTGCAAGTTTTATTTGTTTGTACTTGTGAAAATAATACGCCGATCGCCTTAAGAATAGTTTCAAAAGCATTGTTTTTGTTAGCGATTTTGCGGCAAAATATGTATTCTTGAAGAAAGTTTACCTTTTTTCTTCTATTGGAGACAAATACTACAAGCCTATTGTTGGCGCATTTTACGCCAACAAATCTCGCCAAATTATCGCCTCCTACGATTGAGGCAGCAGACTTGAAGAAGAAATCTAACCGGTCTGACGTGAGCAATTACTTGTAACCGAAGCTCACAATTAAATTGTATTTTGCTTCACTGTAAATATTTGTATATGATGTTTTTCTAAATAAAATAATTAAAAACGAAGCAGTGAAGCTGGTCCGTCGATAAAAAATAACCTTTAAGAAAAATAAGTTTAGTCATCTGGCTCCGTCGACCCTGGAGCCTACTTCAGCGGTATGGATATATTAATGAAAAGCAAAGCATCCCTAAAGGGGAAAATAACTAGATTCGAAACTTTTGTGCAAACTGCAAATAATGATGTGGACTTAGTTGAACTTAAAGTTAAACTAAAAAACATTCAAGCTCTTCAGAAGAAAGTTGATGAACTACGAAGTGCGTGCTACGCACAAAGTGAAATGAAAGATGATGATCTGACCAAAATTGATGACGACTTAAACCAATGTGATGATCGTCTGGAAAAATTGGAGGTAAGAATTGAAATTCTCATTAATTCTTACAATAAGTTAAATTCTGCAAAAGCAGTAAATGTTACTGAAAGTAATGTAGATGAAAATTTTCAAATCAAAACTAAAATCCCAGCGTTAGTTTTGCCTGAATTTTCAGGAAAATATGAAGAATTTAGTTCATTTAAAACTCAATTTGATGATTTAATTACAAATAATGTTCAGCTGAGTCATTCACAGAAATTGTATTATCTAAGATCTTGTCTTACTAATGATGCTAAGGATTTAAGTAGTAACTTTGATAATTTTGAATCTTTGTACAATGCTTTAGAATCTCGCTATGATAATGAACGTCTGATTGTTGACATTCATGTGCAGAATATTTTAAATTTTGAAAAGATTCAATCCGAAAATGCGAAAGATATCAGAAGTATGATTGATTGTATACAAAAGAATTTACGCGCTTTGAAAGTATTAAAATATGAACAGAACAAGTTATGTGATGTTTTTCTAATAAATATTCTTCTTCAAAAACTAGATAAAGAATCTAGAAAAAATTTTGAATTATCTCACAAATCGAAAGTAGTTCCAACATTTGACGAGTTTATTAGATTTTTGGAACAGCGTGAATCAGTTTTGTTATCTATAAATAGAAATATTACACCCGGAAGTAAGGTTAATATAAACAAGAATTCCACTCCTTCCCATAAATCGAAGGTTCTTTTGACAAATGAAAATAAAAATAAAAACTGTGTTGTGTGTAGGAGCTTTCATCCTATTTTCCTTTGCGATACATTCTTAAAGTTAAGTGTTCATGAAAGATTAAAATTAATTCGTTCACATAAACTCTGCGAATTATGTCTAAAGCAAAATCATAAGAAAAGTCAGTGTCTCTCGAAATTTAAATGCGCTTGCGGGGGAAAACACAATAAATTAATATGCATGGATAATGAGGGTCATTCGAAGACTCCTTGTCGCTCGGTGACGCCACTTAGACAAAACAAAAGTGAGCTCGATGCCGCCGCTGGAAAAGGTGACTCAGAATTGAAAGCGTTGAGTGTTTTAAGTAACAAGAATAAACAAAAAAGAAAAAGTGTACTTTTTTCTACTGCAGAGATTTATGTCCGTGACGCCAATAATCGAAGAATAAAAATCCGTGCGATTTTAGACAGCGCATCTAATATATGTGTTCTTACAGATAAAATAAGTGAATGCTTAGGAATAAAAAGGGAGAAAATTAAAATGCCTGTTACAGGTCTTAATGGATCAATTCAAAATATTAAATGGAAAGTGAATACATTTATTTCAAATGAAGAATGTACCTTTAATGAACCAGTTGAATGCTTTGAGTGTTTTAAGTAACAAGAATAAACAAAAAAGAAAAAGTGTACTTTTTTCTACTGCAGAGATTTATGTCCGTGACGCCAATAATCGAAGAATAAAAATCCGTGCGATTTTAGACAGCGCATCTAATATATGTGTTCTTACAGATAAAATAAGTGAATGCTTAGGAATAAAAAAGGAGAAAATTAAAATGCCTGTTACAGGTCTTAATGGATCAATTCAAAATATTAAATGGAAAGTGAATACATTTATTTCAAATGAAGAATGTACCTTTAATGAACCAGTTGAATGCGTTGAGTGTTTTAAGTAACAAGAATAAACAAAAAAGAAAAAGTGTACTTTTTTCTACTGCAGAGATTTATGTCCGTGACGCCAATAATCGAAGAATAAAAATCCGTGCGATTTTAGACAGCGCATCTAATATATGTGTTCTTACAGATAAAATAAGTGAATGCTTAGGAATAAAAAGGGAGAAAATTAAAATGCCTGTTACAGGTCTTAATGGATCAATTCAAAATATTAAATGGAAAGTGAATACATTTATTTCAAATGAAGAATGTACCTTTAATGAACCAGTTGAATTCTTGATTGTAAATAAAATAACAGAACTAACTCCGTGTACTACGTTAGATATTTCGAAAGTAGAAATTCCACAATTTTTAAATTTAGCTGATAAATCATTTTATGAAGCTTCAGAGGTACATGCCCTTATAAGTGCTGATATATTTTTTAAGGTTTTGAAAAATAATACGTATAAAATAAATGATGATTTATTGTTTAAAGAGTCTGAATTCGGATGGATCGCATGCGGGAAGCTTAACGAAATACAACCTTCTTATCAGGGACATTGTTTTCTTGTGCAAAATGACTCTCTTCAAAATACTTTAAAACTTTTCTTTGATTTAGAGGGACTTGGTATTCGTGATGATCCAGTTTTGCATGAAAAGGATCAGGCAATGGAAATTTTTAATGACACCGTTGAATTTAAAAATGGACGTTATGTAGTACAACTACCTTTTAGGAAACATTATGAAGAATTATCTGATAATTATTCCTTGGCGCGGCAGCGCTTTCAGAATTTGTGGAGAAGATTTAGTCATGATCCTGAGTTACATCAACAATACCGTGAAATTATTTGTGATTATTTAAAAGAAGGCATAATCAGCATCGTAAATCCTGATACAAAAGAAAATGCTTTAAATAGGCCTATATATTATTTGCCTCATCAGGCTGTGCGGAAAGAAAGTAGTTTAACGTCGAAAACTAGGATCGTCTTTGATGCGGGTAGTCATCAAAATAATGAACTTTCTTTAAATGACTGCTTGTGGCCAGGGGTTAACTTAAATCCAAATCTTTTGGATTTACTAATTAATTTCAGATTGAACAAAATTGCATTTTGTTCAGATGTTAAACAAGCTTTTCTGCAGATATGCCTCTCTGATGAACATAAGGATGCAGTTCGTTTTCTTTGGAGTAGTGATGATCCAAGTGTTGATAAAAGGCCCAATTTACAGATTTACCGTTTCAATCGAGTAAATTTCGGGGTCAGTTCGAGCCCATTCCTGTTAGCAGCTACTATTAGACATCATATTAAAAAATACAAGGAAGATTTTCCCGAAACAGTTGAAATTTTAGACCAGTGTTTTTATGTAGATGATCTCATTTCTGGAAGTGAGGATTTTGAAGAAGCACTTGAAGTATCTAAAAATGCTAAGAAAATTATGGAAGAGGCTGGAATGGTCCTCAGGAAGTGGATTAGCAATAATGCTGAATTAATGGAGCAATGGAAGAATGAAGAATTCGATACCTATCCTGCAGACGCTACTCTCAGCTTGGGCGCACACCAAACTAAAATCTTGGGACTTTCTTGGAAGACGCACGAAGATTATTTAACTATGGATACTAAAAATCTTTTGGAATTTCTTTCTATGGACAAAAATACGAAACGCTTCTTACTTCAAGCAATAGGGAAGATATTTGACCCTTTAGGATTAATTTCGCCTTTCACCATTCGAGTTAAATGCCTCATCCAAGATCTCTGGAATGAAAAAATTCAGTGGGATGAACCTTTACCAAAAGAAATTGAAAAGGAATGGAAGAAGTGGTGTGCTGAACTTCATCACTTAGAAAATTTGAAAATACCTAGGTTGGTTAATGATTCTGCATCAAAGGAAGATACTGTTGAAATACACAGTTTTTGCGACGCAAGTAAAAAGGCATATGGCGCTGCCATATATTTGAAGGTGAAGACACTCAGTGGAATATCGGTGAAACTCCTAACTTTAAAAAGTCGTGTGGCTCCATTAAACGGTGTAACCTTACCAAGATTAGAACTATTGGGTGCTCTAGTTGCAGCTCGTCTTAGTTCTAAGGTAAAGAGAATCGTGAATCTGAAAAGATCTTCTGTTGAATACCATTGGACAGATTCCAAGATTGCACTTTTTTGGATAAAGGGTGCAAAAACCCGATGGAAGCAATTTGTGGCAAACCGAGTGAACGAAATCACCAGCTTGACAGATCCCAACTCTTGGCATCACTGTGCAGGTAAAGAAAATCCTGCCGATCTTCTCTCACGTGGAATGTATGCTGATTCCTTGGTGACAGATTCTAGATGGTGGACAGGTCCAGAATTCTTGATGCAGCCTGTCAGTTTCAAGAACTTGCAACCATTTATTCCTGAGATTGAAACCATCGAACAAGTCGAAAAAGAAACTTTGCGGAGAGAAAGGAAAATTCCTTTTGAAGATGAGACTTGTAAAGAGACAGCCCTGCTAAATGATAGCTCTCAACATTTTATTGTGGACGACCTCTTAGAACTTTCAAACAATTATTATAAAATTAACCATGTTTTGTCTTATATTTTCAGGTTTATTTTCAATTGCAGGAATAAGGTAAAAAACACAGGACCACTGTCAGTGGAGGAGGTAAGAGAAGCCGAAGAAGTGTTGATTAAGCATGAACAACGAGTTCTCCTTGAAGGAAAGAAACTGCCAAGTAATATTTCGAATTTATTTCCGTTTTTTGATGACAAAGGAATAGTACGTGTAGGAGGAAGGCTGAAGAATGCTTCAGTGCCATATTCTCAAAGACATCCTCCTATTTTACCTAAGGGTTCAAGATTAAGTAAAATTTATTTTGAAAGTTTACACAGGAAATTATTTCATGTTGGACCACAAGGTCTGCTAAATGCAGTGCGCTTGAAATTTTGGCCTTTAGGTGGCCGTAGTCTCGCACGTAAAACAGTACATCAATGTGTAACGTGCTTTAAATGTAAGCCCACTCTTTCTTCACAAATTATGGGTAATTTGCCTAGTGAAAGAGTTAATGTTTCAGCTCCATTTTCTATTACAGGTATTGATTTATGTGGCCCTTATTTAGTGAAATTTAAAAATCAACGTAAAGGTATTCTGAATAAATTGTATATTTGTATTTTTATATGTTTCGCAACAAAAGCCATCCATCTTGAGACATTAACAGATTTGACTTCTGATGCTTTAATTGCAACACTTAAACGTTTTACAAGTAGACGTGGCAAATGTTTCAAAATTTATACTGACAATGCTACTAACTTTGTTGGAGCGAATTCAAAATTGAAAAAATTTTATAAGCTCATTAATTTCCCAGACAAAGAATTAGCTAATCATTTTTCGCAAGAAAATATAGATTGGAATTTTATTCCACCCAAATCGCCTCACTTCGGTGGACTTTGGGAAGCTGGTATAAAATCGGTGAAGTACCATCTTAAACGTAAGACTGGCAATTTTCATTTCACTTACGAAGCATTCGAAACGATTGTGATTCAGATAGAAGGAATATTAAATTCGCGACCGCTTACTCCTCTTTCTAGTGATTCAGAAAGTTTCGAAGTTCTGACGCCAGGTCATTTCTTGATAGGGCGACCTATAACAACAATTTCTGAGCCGTTTTTAACGGATTTAAAGGAAAACCGCTTAAGTCGTTGGCAAAAAACTACAAAAACTATACAACTTATTTGGAAAAGATGGAAGTCTGATTACTTGAATACTTTACAATCTAGATCAAAATGGATGGTTGAAAAAAATGATCTGATGATCGGCCAAATGGTTTTGATTAAAGAAGATTTTCTGCCAATTAACAATTGGCTTTTAGGGCGAATAACATCATTGTACCACGGTTCTGATGGAAAAGTCCGTGTTGTAAAAGTTCGTACCAAAACAGGGGACTTTAAAAGGACAATTAATAAAATAGCTGTATTGCCTATTGAAGTTTAGCAAGTTGTGAATTATGTTACTCAGTTGTTAGTAATTATATTGAAAATTATTTTTCTCAATAATTTTGTATTCATGTTTTGTTTACTTATTTTATTTTTTTCTATACATATTTTATTGTTTACATGAATAACTGAAACTTTAATACTGGTATTTCATAATTAAATTTATGTTAAGTTCTTGCATGTGAACATAGCAAGGCCGGGCGGGATGTTGGCGCATTTTACGCCAACAAATCTCGCCAAATTATCGCCTCCTACGATTGAGGCAGCAGACTTGAAGAAGAAATCTAACCGGTCTGACGTGAGCAATTACTTGTAACCGAAGCTCACAATTAAATTGTATTTTGCTTCACTGTAAATATTTGTATATGATGTTTTTCTAAATAAAATAATTAAAAACGAAGCAGTGAAGCTGGTCCGTCGATAAAAAATAACCTTTAAGAAAAATAAGTTTATTCACCTATATTTTAAAACTGAGTTTAAGACAAAAAAATTGTACATAAAATTTGTGTTATTTATAAAAGCCACTGAAATCTGGAATAAAAGAAATGCACATGAAAATCGTGACGTTGCTTGTTAAAACTGAAGAATTATTATGTGCATAGTTCCCAGAGTTAGGCAGTTTCTATTACGGTGGTTGCGCTAATACGTTAAGTAACTCTCCTTCTATAATTTTTAGAAATAAAACATAACATGTTCTGGAGGTCATAAGATCCTAAAAATATAGTAAGACAAATATCTCTACACACTATAAAAATATCATTCTTTATAATTAATACCACATTATCAAGGGGGGTTGTCTGTTAAAACATTGAAACTATTATTTATTTTAATTTACTTATTTAAATTTTCAGACCAAAATAAAAATATTTTCCAAAAACACAGTAATCAATAAAATATTTGTTGAAATGTATCACTAAAGCAAATAAATATGCACTACAAACCATTTCAAGTTCTTCATGCATAAAGAGATCACTGGGTATTCCAATTGTAAGGATATCATTTAGGTACTGCAGAAATGCTTTATCAACTAGTTGAGTATCAGAAAGAAGAAACAGAACTGGTACAGATTTGACACCCGCAGTGTGAAGCAATTTCCTCAAATCTAAAAAAGTGTTTCGGGAAAGGAGGTTATTTCATGCAGAACACAAAGTTTACTAATGACAATTGTGGTCCACTCTTATACTGTTTAATAAGTTCCTCATAAATAATAGAATACAGTAAAATTTCAATTCTCTCAAAAAGAGCTACCAGATATAATGCACTACGTTTTTTATTATTTCTTAAATCTTTGACTCAAATAGAAAAGACAGAACATTATTTAAAAGCTTAAAAAAAGATGTGCTTTCCTTAACTTTCAATACCAGGTGTGCTATTTATTGTTTTCACTTAATGGTTCTTAGTCACTACTAAGATTAGAACTAGTAGCCAACCTATTGGACATAAATTGTTTCATTTATGTTCAATATAAAGAAAATTACATTGTTCATCTGAGCAAAAAAAGCATCAATTAAAAAATCGTTTTATCTATTCCTTTTAATAGAATTTTGTAATAAATGTTATTTTATATTGCAGCATAATAAATAAAACATGCTGCTCTCACCATACAATACGTTGATTGCAAAGCTACTGATTTTATTTTTGTATGAATCTGTATCCAAAACGAAATCTAAAGGTAATGATGAAATTTTATAGTAATATACAGATTGCAATTTTCTGCATATGTCTTTTAAAAGTTTTATTTCATTTTATTCAACTGAAAATTTCCCAATGGTATTATCTTTTACAATATTCTCATAATTTGCTAGTTATACGTTTTTCATATTAAAAAATGAAATACAGAAACATATACCATTGCTTTCAAACCTGCAGTTCCTTTTGTAGATTAATTTTAGTTAATAGTAAATATTTAGTTTACGAATTGGTAACAGTAGTTATTATTTTTATTTATTTAATAATAAACTCTCCTTTGAGGTGTTACAGTGGATGGTATATTTAAGTGAGTTTTAACCCCAATGTATGAAATAAATCATTCATAACAAGTCTAACTACCACAATATGCATGCTTATTTTTAAAAATGGTGTTATGTGTTAGCAGAATCATAAATAATGTAAAAAAAATACGCGTTAATCAGGCTCTGATTTACAAAAGCCTCTGAAACAAAAACTGCCCTGGAAGCTCCTCTCTTTAATCTTTTCCGTGTAATTGATGCCATTAACGCAAATCGAATTTCATATAAAATACATTTCGTACAAAGCATTTCATGAAATATCTTTACAACATTTCTTTATTCTAATTTATTTAAACAAGAATCTATATTATTAACTTAGAAGCCAAACAACAAACATCAGCGTTATATGATGATAGTTCGGTAAAACCATCGAAACTAGTCCCGTGAAAATTTGAAAATATAATTTGCTGTTTGGCTTCTAAGTTAATATTTGTTCGGCGTCTTATTGTATCTTAAGGATCTATATTATTGCGCATTTTGTTTGCAAGGTTTTAGTTTAGTATATGCTGCATAAAATTATGTATTAAGCTATCATCAATTCTGTATGTATTCAATTCGTTACGAACCCGTACTCACGTAACAATATTTTAAATACCGGCCACTGGACATGAAGGCCACTTTGAAAATGGATGCTTCGAACATGTTTCCCGTTTGTCTTTATAAAAGTATGCTTTGATGTTAATATTTGTTTTCAGATAATATGGAATTTACTAAGGTATGAAAAAGAACTTCAGAATTTATACTAAGTGACAGAAACTGCTAACATTTTTAAATTTTAATAGTTGCGACCTCTTTTATATAAATTTTCAAGTATTAGACGTAGCATTCGTCCATATTAATCCAAAGAATTCTATTGTACTTTGAAAACAAAATAAGGTTATTT